>NC_086446.1:309604214-309944214 GCF_028390025.1 Pseudophryne corroboree
GCTGCTCTGTATACTTTTATAGTATGCAAATTATAAATGTTACATCAATGCTGATTGGTTTCCATGGGCAACTTCTCCACTGGCTCACTTCTCCACTCTTATCACTGCTTAGTACATATCCCCCTAAGTTTGAAAAAGTTACAGTTTAAACAGTTTTAGTTACAAAAAAGCTCTTGTAATTTTATGTCTAATTAATTATGAGCACCAGACCATTATGAGCAAAAAAAAAAGGGGTTAAAATAGATCAAGAGAAGGTTAAATGCAGACATCCAGCAAAGAAGGAAGCACAATCACATATATACGCACATACATACCCTGTTAAATGATGATGGAGCTTACATTAACTTTCCAGTCTGCACAAAAATATCCCTGCACACTCCCCTATCCTCCTCCTCCCCCCTTTGCCTTTTTTGTTTTGTTTTCAGACACACAAAGACGAGATGGCTCCATGCATTCCTCCTCCCTGTCACTGCTGCTGCACTGCACTCCCCTGACTCCGGCTGCGGCTGCTGCTAACCCCAGGGCCACTGGCAGCACGGGCTCTCTCCCTAATTAGTGACAAGTGGTGCATTCAGCTCTGGGAAAACAATGCTTTGCAGGCAGCCGCAGAGACATGGGAGCAGCCATGATGTGTGTGTGCCAGGCCCTGGGCCAGTGCGTATGTGTGTGCCTGTTACTCTGCTGCAATGTCAGTGCTGCCCCCTAGTGTCCGGAGATGTGCACATATTCTCTGTCCCTTGTCCTTGCTTGTTGAGATGTACTGCATGTAAGCTATAGTATTCTATCATGGCAAGATAGGTTTCATGAGGAAATCTGCAAAACCATGTCAGTATTTCAAATTCTTGTGTCAACAAATGAAAAAAAAAAAAAAAATGCAGATTTTCCATAACATTACTGTATAATAACTATTGTATCAGTCTTGCAAATTATTATTCTTTCTATTTCACTGACATTGTATTATGCAGTTCTTTACAGAGAATGTTTCATTCTTCACGGCAGTCTCTGCTGCCCTAGTGGTGCTTACAGTCTACATTCTCCATCTCAATCACAAAAATACATTAGGATCCATTTTGTCACATGCCAATTAACCCAGTATTTTTTTGGACTTTGGACATACACCTAGGGGTATATGCAATTGCGGTCGCCATTTTTTAATTCGACACAATTCGACAGTCAGACACCCTCCCGCCGGGACCCGAATTCGACATATTCAATAAAAAACGTATTCGACAGTCCCGCTGTCGAAAAATGGACCAATTGTGCATCCTGGATTCGACTTCATGGACGGCACAAAAGTGTTTAAAAAACCCTGAAAAAAAATGCGTGGGGTCCCCCCTCCTAAGCATAACCAGCCTCGGGCTCTTTGAGCCAGTCCTGGTTGTAAAAATATGGGGGGGAAAATGACAGGGGATCCCCCGTATTTTAACAACCAGCACCGGGCTCTGCATCCGGTCCTGGTGCAAAAAATACGGGAGACAAAAGACGTAGGGGTCCCCCGTATTTTTCACACCAGCACCGGGCTCCACTAGCTGGAGAGATAATGCCACAGCCGGGGGACACTTTTATACCGGTCACTGCGGCCGTGGCATTAAATCCCCAACTAGTCACCCCTGGCTGGGGTACCCTGGAGGAGTGGGGACCCCTTAAATATAGGGGTCCCCCCCCTCCAGCCACCCAAGGGCCAGGGGTGAAGCCCGAGGCTGTCCCCCCCCATCCAAGGGCGGCGGATGGGAGGCTGATAGCCAAGTCTCAAAATAAAGAATATTGTTTTTTGCAGCAGAACTACAAGTCCCAGCATGCGCGGGGGGGAAACGGGCCCGCTGGTACCTGTAGTTCTACTGCAAAAAAAATACCCAAATAAAAACAGTACACACACACCGTGATAGTAAAACTTTATTACATACATGCACACCGACACACACATACACAGGATTTTTGTGAGTATAATTTTATTTACAGGTACACCGTGGATTATACTGGTGAAAGGGACCGAGTCATCGTGTCAACATAGGTAAGTATGTGTGTGTCGGTGTGCATGTATGTAATAAAGTTTTACTATCACGGTGTGTGTACTGTTTTAATTTGGGTATTTTTTTTGCAGTAGAACTACAGGTACCAGCGGGCCCACACCAAACGCCACACAGCAGTTCCAAAACAGCAGTAAACTAGTTGGAATTTAAGCCATGACCCCAGTGCTAAGTTCAACACCACCATGATGTGAGACATAACCTCAACTCCATTCTCACTGAAATACTACACGCAGGTAAAGGCAAAACAAGAATATGAACACCTGAGTAAATAAGGGCACCATATACACTGAAAGCAATGGCTTCCATATGGCTTTGGCTTATTTATGAAGCAGTCAACATCCAAGCATGGGTAAATGTGCTAGATTTTCCTGGCTATCTACAATTAAGGCTAGTATGGCTATAAGAGGAGTCCTTGGTGATTTTCAAGACAAGTGATTGTTGTAGTGTGTGTGGCACAGCTCAAATTGTTAATGGTTTCCCAAGGTGTCTAAAATCATGTCAACATAGAACTCAGAGTAAAACAGCAGCAAAGGCAAACCAAGGATAGAAGCGCATATTTCAGAAATGTGATATCTATGCATTCATTTAACGGGCAAAGCAAGAAAGACGGAAAAATGCAGAGTCATTTCCTGCACATGTTCAACTGTGGAGCAAGCAGAGCGCTCCACAGAGCAAGATATCATAGATGGGTTGCAGTGCACAAACCTCTTATAACACTTTGCAACAGGGCTAAAGCTAAGCATTCTCATACCTCCCAACATGACCCTCTCCAGGAGGGACACAATGCTCTGCTTCTGGACTTCCCTCTTAATTTATGATTGCCATCACCTGTGCTGAAACACCTTTCTTAACCATTAACCTGTTCAAAACAGGTGCCAGTAATCATACATTAAGAGAAAAGTCCAGAAGCAGAGCATTGTGTCCCTCCTGGAGAGGGTAATGTTGGGAGGTATGTTTTCTGTCACCTGGGGAAATACTCCCCCTACCGGTACATAATAGTCATCCTCTACCTACATGACTGCCATATAATGTAAAGAACATTACAGAGACCAGACCACCATAAAATAAACAGAGCATCACAGTGACTGCAATATAATGCAGGGTACATCAAACAGACCATCAAATAATGCAGAAAATATTACAGTGACCACCATAAAATGCAGGGGTATGGGTCGTTGGGTCGACACAACTTAGGTCGACAGTCATTAGGTCGCCCACTATTGGTCGACATGTGTTATGTCAACAGGGTCACTAGGTCGACATGTACTATGTAACAGGTCAAAAGGTCGACATGAGGTTTTTTGCCTTTTTCCGTGTCATTTTCTTTTTTTTTTTTTTTTCCCCAAAATATTTTTATTGAGGTCAAAAAGGCATGTTGAATCATAACAGATGATGACATATAATGACATATAATTCAACTGTACCTGGGGCCACATTAGCCACCCGGGACAGTTGTGTGTGAAAAGAAAGAGAAAATAGAATCCAAAGCCTAGAACAGAGAACCTCACATTTTCACTTTTTACATCGATACATTTAGATATATGTTATATCATAGTATTGTGTAACCAAATAGCAAAGTTAGTAAACATAAAATATGATGGAACAGTTAATGTGTTCCTGCTAATTAGCAGATTCTTTGCCTAGCAGTAAAGCATATTAATGCGTCTCCCCCTTTGGGGATCGCTAAATCCTAAAACAATAAAAACATTAACAGTATTAACAACATTATTAACATTATTAATCGTACCTGCCAGAACCCGGGGGCCGCCGACCCATCCACGGAGACATCAACAGTGTGATAAGAAGAGATAGACGATAGATATCCAGTGTTAGGGAGTAGGAGGAGGTAGATGTAAGAACTTAAGGGTCAGGTGCGGGCAATCAGAGTTGAGACGATGAGAGGGAATAGAAAGCAAGAAAACAAGAGAAGAGTAGAAGGTAGGGAAGCGGAGAGGGGGCTAGGGTGTAGTTATGGAAGAGCGATGGGGGGGTCATCTGCTAGAATTTGGAGCCCGTACCAGGTGGTGCAGTGAAAGCTTTGTTTAATGGCTGTTTTTGTCGGAATAGGTAGTGTGTTGATAAATCGTCGCCAGCAGTGAAACAAGGTGGGGGTTAATATTTCTTTGTTAAGGGAAGTCTCCAGCCAGTCCATTGTGAATAGGAATAGTAGTCTGGCGGTAGCTAGAGGTAGTGTGGGGGGGGTATTGGATATCCATTGTTGTAATATGGCCTTCCTGCCTACCGCTGAGAGGATCATAATTAGTTTCGTGTCTCGAGAGGGAATATCGTTTTGGTCACGGACATACCCGAATAGCGCCCAAGAGGCAGTACATCGGAAGCGCAAGCCCAACTCGGCAGTTCCGTAGGTGTGTAGTTCTGTCCAAAATTTTTGGATGTGGCTGCAGTGCCAGAAGCAGTGCATAAGATCTGCTATTAATGAAGAGCATTTTAAGCATTTAGCCGAGTCGGACAAGCCCATCAAATGGCCCCTCCTTGGTGATATGTAGGCTCTGTGTAGTATTTTGTATGCCATTTCTTGATAGAGGCTGGCAGGGATAAGTTTGAGGGAGCTCGCAAAGCTATCCACTATGTTCTCCGGGGACATTGACGGGATTTGGGTGGACCATGTTTGTATTTGTGTGAGGTCTGTAGTAGGTATGTGTTCCGTGCGTATGCGGGTATATATTGCTGAGATGGAGCAAGTCCCTGAGCGCAGAAGTGCGTCCAGAGAGTTAACCAGGTCTGTGGCAGTAAGATGTGAGAGGGTCGATCGTATGTAGTGTGATATTTGGTAGAAATAAAAGCGATGGCGGGGGCTAACTCCATATTTGGTTGACACCTCCGTGAAGGTGAGTATTCTTTTGTTGGAGTCGAGGAGGTTTCCTATACATGTGATACCTGAGGCGTGCCAATTGGTAAAGGGGGTGTGGGCCTGACCATTTTGGAATTGTGTATTTCCTACCAAAGGGAGAAAGAGTGAGTAGGTGTGGTGTAGCTTAAGAGATCTGCGGGAGAGTCTCCACGCTACAATAGTAGAGGTTAATAGAGGGTTATCCAAATGAAGGTTAGATATTTCCGATTTGTTTGCATGGAGGATGTAGCTGAGGGATAGGGGGGCACAGAATTGGGAGTCGACTAATGAGTCGGTAAAAGTAGACGTTCCGTGGATCCAGTCCATGGCGAATCGGAGGAGACAAGCATGGTTGTATTGCTCCACGCTCGGCAGATTCACCCCTCCATTTTGTATTGTTTGGGTTAACTTAAAAAGACTTATCCTGGGTCGTTTATTGGCCCAGATAAATTTCGAGATCGAGGAATTGAGATGAGATACATCAACTTTTGAGAGTATGATGGGCAACATCTGCAGAACGTAGAGCAGTCTGGGGAAACTAACCATCTTGACTAGATTACAGCGCCCCAAGAGATTTAAGGGTAGTGTTTGCCATAGCGTGAGTTCTGTCTGGATCTTAATGAGAATTGGGTGGATGTTGTCGGTGTATAGACGGGTGGGGTCAGCGGGTAGTATGATGCCTAGATATGTAATGTGGGTGCTAGCCCATCAGAATGGGAAGGGGGTATCCCAGCCTTTAGTAATCTGGGGAAATATGGCCAATGCTTCCGACTTGTCGAAATTGACGGTGAAGCCTGCAAAAGAGGAAAAGCGGTCAATAGCTTCTTGTAGTGCTGTTATCGACTGTCGTGGGTTGGAGGTAAGTATAAGGATGTCGTCTGCAAACGCCATAAGTTTAATTTCCCTGTTGCCAATTTTTATACCACGAAAGGTGGGTAAGTTGGTGATATATCGTATAAGGGGTTCTAGGGCGATGTTGAAGAGGAGGGGGGAAAGGGGGCAACCCTGTCTAGTTCCTCTCTCTAGGAGAAAGGGTGGGGAGGGGGTATTGTTAACTATCACCTGCGCAGATGGATTAATGTAGAGAGAGTCAACCAGTCCCCGAAACGTCTCGCCAAATCGCTGGTAGAGTAGAACTCTTGTTAAGTGAGGCCAGGCGATCTTGTCGAAAGCTTTTTCAGCGTCCAGGTTGATTAGGATGTTGTCTGTGATATTATTGGTGTGGGAGTGAGTAATGGCTGCCAGCGCCACTCTGATGCCTCGCACTGATTGTCTATGTTTAAGAAATCCCATCTGCGCTGGCGATATAATACGGGAAAGGCATAGCTGTAGTCGATTGGCCATCAGTTTGGTGAGGACCTTAAAGTCTTGATTAAGGAGTGAGATCGGTCTGTAGGACCCAGGCAGGGAGGGGTCTTTGCCTGGTTTTGGTATGACAATAATTGTGGCTTCGTTAAACCTAATGGGGATCTGTTTAGAGGTGAGAATATGGTTATAGAGTGATGTGAGGGTAGGGGCGAGTTCGTCTCTTAATATTTTGTAAAATTCCGCTCCGTATCCATCTGGGCCGGGGCTTTTGTTGTTTGGTAGGGTCTTGATGACCTCCACCACCTCCTCCACTGTTATCGGTTTATCTAGGGAGTCCCTCTCCTCTTGGGTCAAAATGGGGAGGTCTGCTTCCTTCAAAAATGATTGGTTGGCAGCAGGATCATCAGGGCCTTTAGTATATAAAGATTGGTAGAAATTTCTAAATTCTGAACAAATGAGGTCAGGAGTGGTGGTCAGTTTGTCCGCATGCATGATCGCGTTGACCCAGTTACGAGATTTGGGTCCTTTGATTAAATTTGCTAATAATTTGCCTGATTTGTTACCCCATCTGTGGAGTCTATTCCGCTGATAGTCATAGGAAAGCTGAGCCCGTTCCGTGAGAAATGTATCATATACAAGCTTGGCTGAGAGGTACGCCTCTTTGTGGGCGGGGGTGTCGTGTTGTGTGTAGCTGCGGTATGTTGAGGTGAGAGTGGAGCTCAGGGCGTGTAGTTGGGAGGAATTTTTTTTCCGTTTGGCGTGTGTATAGGACATAATGTGTCCCCTAAGGACGGCCTTTGCCGCCCCCCAAAAGATTGGTGAATCTAATTGTTGATCGCTATTGTCTGAGGTGTAGTTATGCCAGGACTGTTTGAGGTGAAGCATAAAATCAGTAGACTGGCGGAGGTAGGCTGGAAATCGCCATCTCAAGGCGGTGCGTTGTGGTAATCCTAGTTGGAGATGGAGAGATATAGGGGCATGGTCCGAGATGATAATATTCTCGATAGATGTATAGGTGATTTTGGGTAGGAGATTGGTGCCGGTAAAGATGTAGTCGATTCTGGAGTGGGATGAATGGGGGTGGGAATAAAAGGAATAGTCTTTTTGGGTGGGGTGGAGTATTCTCCACGGGTCTAGGAGGTTTAGTTGGGTACAGAAGGAGGAGAGCAAGTGGGTGTGGGGAGTAGAGGTAGTAGCACTTACCCTGGATCTGTCCATGGATGGGTCGACGACCGTGTTAAAATCTCCGCCAACTATCAAGTTTTGGCCTCCCCAGGTTATAAGGGTCGATAGCAGATCTGCAAAAAAAGAATCTGGTGAGGTATTTGGTGCATATACGTTAAGGAGAGTGTATGTCGTGTTTTGTATGTTTATATCTAATAATAAAAATCTGCCCTCTGGGTCAAGCTGTTTTCTGAGGATTGAGTGTTGTAGGTTGGCATGGATTAAAATCGCCACACCCCTAGATTTCGTGTGATAGGGAGAAGATATGCAACTCCCTATCCACGGGGCACGGAGGGTGTGTCTAGGATCATCCAACCAGTGTGTCTCTTGTAAAAATACAATCTGGGGAGACAAACGTTTCAAATGAGCCAGCACTTTTTTCCGTTTGACCGGGTGATTAAGGCCCTCTACGTTCCAAGATACCATGTGGAGTAATGTGGCCACTGGATCTACGTCTATGGGAGTTTGTGAGTGGGAGTCAGAGGGCATATTATCCCACTCCCATCGGGAAAAATATCATTAGAAAGGTTGGAAGGATAAGATGGGGTCCCACCCCGACCCAGCGAACGGGGGGGGAGTTTCCCAGTGGGGGGAGGGGGCTCCGACTTAGGCAGGCACAACTGACAAAACATAAAAATAATAACATAAGTAGTTTCCAACTATGGAAACCTAAACAACAGAGAATATACATGAGTGCGGGATATTCGCACTCCTTATATTCTGCATTTGAGACCCGAAAAGAAGGTTCGGATAGTGTTTAGCCATAATCAAAAAGAGTCACATGGTGATCAAGTGGAAGGAAGGGCGAAGTGTAGCCTAGCTTCGTCTGGATCTTCAAAGAACTTCGGACGTCCGTCTTCAAAGACTCTGAGGCGCGCTGGGTATAGTAGTGCGAATTTGATCTTTGCCTCAAAGAGGTGTCTGCATATGGGGGCAAACTCTTTGCGTTTCGCCGCCACTGCAGCTGAGAAGTCCTGAAAGATGAGAAGGCGTTCTCCGTTGATCGTCAGATTGGCTGTTTTTCGGTATTGGTCTAGGAGTCTCGTTTTATCTGCGTAATTTAAGATCCTCATGATGACCGGACGTGGGCGGCCTGATGTGTTTTTCCGTTCCGGGCCTAATCTGTGTGCTCTTTCAATGATCAGGGGGGATCCCTTGAGGTTCATGGACAGTTGTTCTGGGATGGCTAGCGAGAGGAGATCTAAGAGCTCGTGGCCTTTTACGGATTCGGGGATACCGATGACTCGTAGGTTATTTCTTCTGCTACGATTTTCCAAGTCATCGAGCTTATCTGAGAGATCCGCGACTTCGAGTTGTTTCGCCTGTAAGGATCTTTGAGCTTCAGTCAGATCATCCTCTAGGGCCGAGATCCTTTGCTCTGCCTCATCCAGGCGAGTGGAGTGTTGGGTTAATAGAGTTGATGATGATTCGATAGCTTCCTTTATGCCCGCTAGTTTTTCGTCGAGGAGAGGGCCTAGTACCGCCAGTAGGTCTTTGTGCTTCATCTTGGGTTGTTTGGCAGGCGGTTTAGATTTGCGGGAGCTTCTGGAAAGTGAGCGTGTAGTAGAGTGATCAGAGTCCGATGAGTCTATTTCCGGGGTGTCCTCTCGGGTTTGTTGATCAGTCCCTGCGGGCATTACGGATAGAGGTATCAAAAATTTTTCCATGCAGGGTCGCCCAGAGGGGGAGGTTAAGGCTAGAAACACTAGGTGTTTAGGTAGTAAATGATGTAGTGGGTCTCATGTGCTAGGTGGTTATTTATTGCTGGTCTTCATTTAGTGCGTTGCAGGTGCTCATCAAATATGGCATCTATCTCACTAAAGCAGAGATCAGGTTGAGGGGGTATGGGTATCTTCTTGACCGATGTTGAGGAGGTTGTCAGAAGTATAGATAAGAGTTGCAATAGGCTTGATTTTCGCTATCAGCAGCCGCCGCTCCGATTCCGCAGTTCGGGTCTGGTGAGAGCGGGGTGTTGAGGGAGATCTGACAGGGAGGCAGGCGTCGGCTGAGTCCTCAGGCTTCCGGCGCAATAGCCGCCGAAATTGAGGCCCCGGTTTTTGCTCTGTGACTGGGCCGCAATCTGCGGGAGCGTCCACGTTGCTCCCCGACTCCGCGGTCCGGGTCTGATGAGAGCGGGGTGTTGAGGGGAGCGTTAGTGAGTGGGGGTAATGAATAGGAGCGGGTTTTGACGGTCCTGGAGGGGATTTTTGATGTTTTAAAGCAGGAGCTCCTCCAGTCTGCGACTGCTCTTCTCCTGTGCCAGGCCACGCCCCCCAGGCCTCACTTCTTATATCTGTAGGGTACACCTGTCGGTTTCACAAACCTCACCAGCTGTTGCAGGTCTCTGTTATACAGGAGACTATACCCCAGGTCGTCAGGGAGCAGTGTGATTAATATAAAATTTGATCCCAAGGCAGGTCTGCTGCCAAGCCATGCCCCTCCGTATCGGTCATTTCAAGATGATATACAATGATGCTGATGATTCCCCTCCGGTTGTCAGAGAGGAGACCTGTGGGCAGGCAATATTATAGGGATAAATGTGTAGCAGCTGTAGTACCAGAAGCAACCACCAGAGGGAGCTCCTATTGCAGCCTATCTCCAGCTATGAAGCAGGATGGGTGTTTCGCCAACCTCAAGATGGCCGCCGCCAGTTGATGAGGCCAAGTCCCTCCGGAGCTCTCCCGGTCGCCATCCACCGTCAGCGGGGTGGGGGGGCTGTCAAGCGGGGGTATGTGAGGCGGGGGGCGGGTGTCAGGCGTCTGTGGTGGCCGGGGGATCGGCGAGGCAGCGCAGGTGAAGAGGTTTTGGTCAGTGCCAACCACAAGATGGCCGCCGGCCGTCCGTTCCGTGTGTCCCGGCCACTGTCTCCCGCAGGCCGCCCGTTCCCTGGTCCTCTCTGGGTCTTTGGGGGTTTGCTGGGCAGGGTGTCTGACCTCCAGAGAGCTGCTTAGGTGGAGGGGAAAGTCCGTGTAGCCGCCGCTCCGGGCCCGGCGGTCCTCCGTCCTCACCCCAAAATCGAGGCCCCGGCTTCAGGGACAGAGGTAGGCCGCAATCCGCAGGGGGCAGCGCAGGGCCCCCCCGATTCCGCAGCCTCGACCTCTGGATGCAGGGTGGTTCAGCAGGGCTTAGGGGCTGTGTATTTATACAGAAGCCCTCAGATTTGGGCCAGGGGGTCCCTTTTAAAAAGCTGCTGGCAGGAGCTCTCCACAATCCTGACCTCCCTCGATGCCAGCCAGGCCACGCCCCCCCGTGTCATTTTCTTCATAAAGTGACTGGGAACCCCAATTAGTGCACCGTGTCCTCTCGCATGCCAAGGTTACTGTTCCCAATTGTAGTCCACGTGGATCGTAAAGTATGAAAAAGTTCAAAAATTGGAAGAAAATGTGAAAAACGCATGTCGACCTTTTGGACTGTCAACCTAATGACCATGTCGACCTAATGACAATGTCAACCTAGTGACCCTGTCGACCTAATGCATGTGGACCAATAGTTGTCGACATAATGACTGTCGACCTAATGACCGTATCCCCAATGCAGAGAGCATCAGTGATCACAATCTAACACAGAGCATCAGTGATCGCCATACAATACAAAGAGCAACAGTGACTACCATATAATACAGAGTAATGTGATCACCATACAATATAGAGTATTTATAATATCATTCCCTCATCAATAATTAACCTTTCCTCAAAATTATTCACTACTTCAGCATCATTGTAACAATTCAATGTAATTAATATAATTAACCCCTTTACAGTAGTTACCTTCAAAATCACCATTTTTTATTAGTTGCAACATCATCAAATAATTCCATTTATGTGCATTAATCCCCTAATTACATCCCTCGGTCTCAGAAAGCGAATCTTAAGGGTGGATACACACTTGTACAACGGGCAGTCGGGCCAAATTCCCTCTGGCCCAAACCATACCAGATTGCCAATACACATTAGACAATGTAATCAAGGACAGCGCTACACCTCTTTCTGTCCTTCATTACAATGCCCCAGGTCGCACATGATATCTTCCGGTTGGTTTAGCAGCACAGCTGACCGGGCAATGGGGCTAATTCAGACCTGAACTCTGCTGTGCGTTTTCGCACAGCAGCGATCAGGTCTGAACTGATCAGGTCTGAATTAGGCCCAATGTCGTATTTGGTCTGTGGGTACACATTAGACGATCAGCACGATATGCCATTCTGATACAGAAAATCATGCTGATATCGTCCTAATGTTTACCCACTCTAAGATTATCTATCCAACTAGTTGGTTAGTTGGAAGAAAAATCTGGTAATGACAATCAACCATTTGCTCACAAACACTGAAAAACAGACAAAAACGTCATTCCGACAAATTGGTTGAATCAGTTTGATTTAACCAATTTATCTGAGTAAAGCCCCATACACACTAGCCGAGGCCTGCCGACGCCGATATTGGTGGCGGCGACTCGGAGGGGTGCCGGCATCGGCAAATGTATAAAAACTTGCCGATGCTGGCAGGGGGAGGGGGACGACGGCCATGCTGCATTTGCATAGCTGTCGTTAACGAGGACCTCCCTCGTCCGTACATGTTCGTACGAGGGAGAGGGTCATTAATGACGCGCGGGAGTGCACAATATCGCTCAGAAAGCCCTTTCTGAGTGATACTGTTCACAATATCGCTTAGTGTGTATGGGGCTTTACTGTTTTTGTCCATTTTATGCCAGATAGAAGTAGATGGTGTACGTCACACCTTGGATCATCAAGCTCCATTACTCACCACAAGATGCCACCTTCTCTTCTGTAAGCTGCTTCCCTGTTAATGGCGCTCACCCGCATTCTCTCCTGTGGGCCGGGCAGTCAGCATTTTGGGATAGTAGCTGCCATGGGCGCCACCATTTTGGATTTGGCCAGCTGATCATTTTTCTTCCAATGACCCCAGGAGACCCTATTTAAACCCCTATAGGCTAATGGACAGTTGCCCACACAATGCTATTTCATCAGACATCCTCCTGGCTCAGCAGAACTCTGTGCCTTCTAGTGTAGTCTTCCTTCTGCACATTAGTTGTTTCAGCCCAGTTACACTGTAAGCACTACCAATTCCAGCCCGGTTATCTACAGTGCATCAGGAAAGTATTCACAACACTTCACTTTTTACACATTTTGTTATGTTACAGCCTTATTCAAAAAGGAATAAATTCAATTTTCCCCTCACAATTTTACACAAATACCCCTTAATGACAACTTAAAAAAAGGGTTTTTTTTTAGGGTTTTTATAAATTTATTAAAAAATAAAAACTAAGAAATCACATGCACATAAGTATTCACAGCCTTTGGCATGAAGCCCAAAATTGAGCTCAGGTACATCCTGTTTCCACTGACCCTCCTTGAGATGTTCCTACAGTTTAATTGGAGTCCACCTGTGGTAAATTCAGTTGATTGGACGTGATTTGGAAAGTCACACACACCTGTCTATATAAGGTCCCACACTTGACAGTGCATGTCTGAGCACAAACCAAGCATGAAGTCAAAGGAATTGTCTGTAGACCTCCGAGACAGGATTGTCTCAAGGCACAAATCTGGGGAAGGGTACAGAAAAATTTCTGCTGCTTTGAAGGTCCCACTGAGCACAGTGACCTCCATCATCCGTAAATGGAAAAGTTTGAAACCACCAGGACTCTTCCTTGAACTGTCCGGCCGTCTACACTGAGTGATCACGGAGGTGACCAAGATCCCAATGATCACTCTGTCAGAGCTACAGCATTCCTCTATAGAGAGAGGAGAACCTTCCAGAAGGACAAGAATCTCTGCAGCAATCCACCAATCAGGCCTGTATGGTAGAGTGGCCAGACGGAAGCCATTCCTAAGTAAAAAGTACATGGCAGCCCATCTGGAGTTTGCCAAAATGCACCCGAAGGACTCTCAGACCATGAGAAACAGAATTCTCTGGTCTGATCAGACAAAGATTGAACTCTTCGGTGTGAATGCCTGGCGTCTTGTTTGAAGGAAACCAGGCACCGCTCATCACCAGGCCTATACTATCCTTACAGTGAAGCATGGTGGTGGCAGCATCATGCTGTGGGGATGTTTTTCAGCGGCAGAAAATGGGAGACTAGTCAGGATAGAGGGAAACATGAATGCAGCAATGTACAGAGACATCCTGGATGAAAACCTGCTCCAGAGCGCTCTTGACCTCAGACTGGTGCGACGGTTCATCTTTCAGCAGGACAACGACCCTAAGATTCATGAAGACTTAGCTTTCCGCTTCTGATGAACTATTATTCAATCTATGCGATGTATAGTTATAATTAACAATTCATTTTATGTTTTCTTTATGAATAGACCCCTAAGTAAAAAAAAAATAGGTGCAGTGTATTTAAGAAAATACTTTAGGTCATGTTACATTGTGTTTTTAATACAAGTTTTGCGATTTCATTTACTTAAAGAAAAATCACATTTACGTTAGTGAGAAGAGGAACAACTTAAGTCCTACATTTCTAGAATTTTTGCTAAATGTGTGTCACAATTTTCAAAAGCAATTAATTCCATTGTAAAATGAGACATACTGTATTTTGGACAATAGGCAAGATAAGACTCAAAGCATGATATAAGGATAATCTGTAGCGTAGTATTGCATTTACAAATGTGGTAATCAGATTGAAAAATATATATATTTTTAATTATTCATTATTACTATTATTTATATATATTTTTATTTGCACAATAAAAAATAATAATAAAAAATAGTTTTAATATCAAATTTTTGACAATGTAACTGCATTATATCTGGCATTACTGTAGTACAGGCCTTAATACATTCAGTTATACAGCACAGCCATTTTAATAAACGAAATTCCTGCAGTGTATACATCCCAAACAAAGTGACATGAGGTAGGAGCTAACCATTTTGCTGGAAGGCTTTGATTAAACTGGAAGCTGACCTCAATATGGCGAGAGAGATTTGTCTTCAGCAGCCTGGGGACTAGAGATGACATTTGAAATAACCTACCGCTGTGTGTTATCAAAGCAAGAATAGTCAATAACAAATTAACAGACTTAAGAAATTCCTCAAGTAACAACATTTAGCTGTGAAGGCTGATTCTTAAAGCAAAAGCCAGCCAAATAATGATGTGTGGACCTTTCTGGCTTTGAAAGGGTGAACAGATGCACAGGGCCTGGAGCCATGGACTTTCTCCGTCCTGCGATGGGTCAACATGGAAGCTGTAACACAAGGTGACAGAGCCTGAGAGAGCAGAGAAGTGGGGCGGTGTGTGGCAGGGTTTGGGTAATGTGCACTCAGAATGGATTATCTGAAGATCACTGACAGCCCACATCAGCAATGACATTTGCTAGAGGAAACCACAATTTCAGACCTCGATAAAAAAAAAAAAAGACTCCTCGTGTGTTTGAACAGTCTCACCTACAGTGTACTTTTTCCTACACACACGACATGTAATGAGCTAATCCAATAATCAGAAACATGTAGCTGACCAATTTAGAAGAAACAAGTGACATCAGGGGGGTATTAGGAAACATGGACCTCAGAATTAGGGGCAAATGCATATTGAGGGTGAATATCTGTATTTGGACAAGTCCTGCTCATAAGTAGCTCATCTGCTGTAACAGGGTTGGGAGCTGACCAGCACCTGGTTTAAAAATATGCTCTTTTTCTGCCTAGATTACCTACATAATGCCTTAGTTACTACTTCCTATTGAATTGATAGATTGAATAATAGTTCACTTCAAAACATGGTGTGTCTATCATGTATTGGTGATGGATACGCTTAAATGTATGGTTATTTCTAATTTCAGAATAACTAAGGCGACAGGTCTACAGTACACGTTCATATTAAATTATTGTATGCAGATCTCTTGATCAAATAGCTATGGATAATAATAGACTTACCGATTTTTGGGAGACTTTCCTACCTTGCCAGGGAAACCTCCCAACTGATCTGGGAGGGTAGGCAAGTATGGATTATACTGACACCCCCCAATCATAGCTCATGGTTCTGTTCTATTGATTTATGTAGAAAAATAAAACAGAAGTTCAGAATGACAAAACCAGTGACAATTCTGTACACACAAATCAACATAAGAGCATGTTAATAATACTTTCAATTGGTGGTGTTAATACATTTTCAGTGCAAAGTCTGTGATACTCAGGAACACAGTGTACGCTGTCAGGCATACTGTGCGGATATTTTGCAGTTGGTTAATCAGAGAACGTGTCATGCTTTGGCTCATTACAATTCACGCTTTTCCAGAAAGCAATGCGTTAAGAAAAGCCATTAATAAAAACAATTAGGCAAATGTGACAGTATGGTTTGCAATTTCATTGTGATCAGGACCTAAGGAAACCTTCTGGAGAGGTTACTGAAGTAATGGGACTACCCTTCACAGCTGAAAAAGGAAACCCATCAGAGCACGAAAATAGTAATAATGAGCAAGAGATTTACACATCAGCAGAGACCTCATTTTAAAGTGGACACAGCACCTACAAAAGGGAGGGCAGCCATTTTATGAGCTGAATCAATAGTCTAGAAGTCACTGTTCCTAATAAATTCATATGCTACCTCCACTAAATACAGGCAATGGGTGCAGTTTAACCATTCGGAGCAATCGAAGAGAAATTCACACTGACTGGCAAAGAAAGGGTTCAAGGCAAGTACTCACAGTACATGTCAAATTCGCTGGGTAGAGCCTATGGCAACATTTGCGATGTTGTTGATTGATAGATTAATTTGTTATTGTCTCATAAGAATCATATTAAATTGTCAAGGAACAGCAGCAAGGATACTGAGTAAAAGGGGTCATTATGAATGTGTACATGTCAAAATAGGGACTAAACCTACATTTTTATTATATACATTTACATAATAATATGCCTCGTCTCACAATGTGTAATGCATTGTGCTTAGAATTCAACCCCAAACAGACTGTGCAGTTTGCTGTGATAGGGTCTTGCTTTATTTTTTTAAATTTATATTTGAACAAGTTTATAATACTTAGGTTCGTTCTTCATTTACTCCTTGATATTATTACCTGTACTATCCACAATGATAACAGGTGAAGTAATGTATCACTAGAGGCCAATGGGTCTCCTGTATTATGGGAAGCCCGCCTCCAATCTTATCTCTGTAAAACCTTATTAAGCACTCTACTTTTATAGAGAAAAACAAAACACTGTTTGCCTGGTAAAGAAAATTACGTTTGTTTGGACACCACAGTTTCCTAAGGAAATACTGTGTCATCCACACGCTCCCACAACTACTCTAGAACACATACTACATAATGAAAGTTCCCTGCTTGTCCATCAATTAAGCCCCTTTCAGACATGTCGAGAATCCCCAGCACTCACTTATGTCTGAATGAAAGGCACCAACCCGGGATCACATTCCCGGGGCGGCAACCCTGCTATTGACCATGACTTTTTCCAGGACTTTCGTCATGAGTAGACAACTCAGGTTAAGTCCGGGATTTTACTCCTGGCTCGCAACTAGAAAACTCTGATTGTCCGATCAGGTCTACCTGTAGGGTGTGGGACGTCCTCCTACAATAGCAAACAAATACTGACAGCACTAGATCTGGGGAGAGAAGTCAGTGGCTTGGCAGCCTGTATAACAAGGGGTGAAGACCGAGTAACTGATGGCTTAGAAAGAGGTGTCCGGTCTGTGTTGCAATGTAGAAGCAGCAGGCGCACCCTAGCTACAGAGACGCTGCCCGTTGTTGTGAGGTCTGGTGGCTGGAGGTGTGTGATTGTGTATGAGTGACTTGTGTGTATAACGTGTGTGTATGAGTGTGACATAAGAACAGAATGGCAGCCCTGTCTTGTAGAATGTGGAAGCAGACCTGGCTTATGTCTGAAACGGTCCACTCGGAAATTTCCGGGGTCTCAGGTGTAGTGTGAAAGGGGGGCAGCCAGCAAAAACCCGGGTGTTTGCAGGGGTGAAAAACCTGGGTCTGAGGAGGGAAATTCCCAGGTCATATGTCTGAAAGGGTATTAGTGTCATATACAGGGATAAGAAATACATTTTTAAATTGATGGCCCTGCCCTCCCCAATCTCCCTAAGTACACAGACTTATATATAAACATATCATGTATTGCCTATTTTTTTTATTAAAATTATGCAGCAAAACCGCTGAATATCTGCACATTCATAAATAAGCCCTCATAGGGTACACAACTTACTTTAAAATGACAAGACAACAAAAGGTGAGACAGCAAACATAGATTTCTAAGTTTACAGTGGAAGCAGAATTTACTACCAATCATCAAACCTGTTTTAAGGCCCCCATCCAAGATTGTGATATGGCCACTTTTCATCCGATTCCAAGCTTTCAGAATGAAGTATCGGATGAAAAGTGTCACATTGCATGTCATTTTCCTCTGACTCCGATCCGAGGCGCATTCCCGTGTTCCAGTAGATGGGGGCCTTAAGGGGGAGATGTACTAATCCTTGAAAAGTGACAAATTTCATGGTACCAGTCAATCAGCGTCTAACTGCCATGTAACAGGCTGTGTTTGAAAAATGACAGTTAGGAGCTGGTTGGATGGTTATTTATCTCCACCCACTTTATCTCTCTCCAAGGCTTAGTAAATAGACCCCTAAGTCACACAGCTTTATAACACTCAGTATAGTATAGTCATCCCTCAACCGTATTATAAGCTACAGTCAGCCTTTTGACCTGAGCGATGCAATTACTTACGCCTCCAAACAGTACTGCATCATATCGCATACCCACCAATAATAAACCACGCACATTTTGGGATACAACATACTTCACTGGAGTTTCTGGAGGGAAGATATAGATAGCCAGAGCCAGAAGAAAAAATGACGTACAACACAACAACATGGCACCCCTCCCCTAACATGTGATGTCTTGAATCTTGTCTTTGTGAATTAATTATACAATCCACAGAGAACGGAGCCATGATGTCCCTAACCATCACCATGTCCAACATTTCACTAAAAAATGGGTGTGCTTTGATAGAAGGACCTGCTCACTCAGGAGTCTGTGATGACTCCCCAAAATTTGGTAGTCTCCTAGACAGGGCTGTCTTAACAACACTGTAGGCCATGGGCAAAGCAATACACCCCATCACACAGTTCATGGGAACTGATTTAAAAAAAATCATAACATGCCCCTCCTGTGGTCCTGTACCGTCTCTCCACATGCATCCATACAGAGAATGGCTGTTAGCACTCTTGATTGGTGGACAGCTCCAGCTATCCACTAATCAGCAGGCTGACAGACATTCATTGTCTGGCTGCAGGCTGGGAATCAAGTAGAGAATTTTACCTCACCACTCTGTGTGACCATCATTAGCCCCTGCTGGAAGGCCCGTAGAATTGCGTGGCCCGTTGTGCCTATACATTAAGATGGCCCTGAACCTGGACATTTTGGAAAATGTATAACACACATTTTTCAGATCATGCCTCTTATACCAACAAAAATCACTAAGTTTGAAAAGTAGACCTATTAAAAGTAGAACACATAGACATAAAGAAACATTATTTTCTTTATGTTTAGTAGCTAGGTGGCGCTGCCACTATTGGTGACAGCACATAGTTTTGCCTTCTTATTTAAAATGTATAAACACGTTCTCTTCCTGTAAATTCAGACTAAGGAGTCTTTTTTAGCACTATGCGCCCCCTCCAAGCTGTGATAAAGCAGATCATTTAAAAGCCCACTTATCACTGCAATTTCCAAGCTATCATCACAACACTCACCTGGGCCTGGTAATACCAGGGCTGATTCACAGGTGTACACAATGTCGATGTTGGATGTAGTGGAGTGATTTCTTTAACACTGTACATGTGCCAAAGCTGCACTGTGCACTCGCTGTGATTGGATAGCAATAACGCATGCACAGAGCATCAGTTTGCAAAGTGAGTGATAAGTAGTCACCATTTGGGGAGGTAATGGGAGGTGGCTAAAAAAAAACACACGCGTGTCGGGAACTTTTTCTGGGCGTTGCCTAGTTCGCAGTTAAGAGAGACCCAAGCATCTTAGGAGAGGTGCACTGAGACAGCATAGGGTGGCTGAGAGGTCAGCTGGTGTCACCGATGTGTGTCCAATGTTCTGCTTATGTACGTGAGTGGCGGATGTGAGACACCGGCAGCGGTGGCTGAGTCATTAGCATACCTTCACAAGCACACTGTGAATGAAATTGAAGCTGTGCATGCACTGCAGGTCCACTATCCCTTCCATGTCAACTTTCAGCTTTGCAGGCCCAGCTCTGGGCACTTGCGCATGTGCTGGATAGCCAGAGGGCTTACATACAAGCAGCAGAACCAGATCCTGAGATGATGATATGCTTCCTTACATACCGGCAAACACCTTTACCAGTGATAGTATCCCCTTGATAAAAATAATAATAATTTTATTTATATAGCGCTCTTTTTCCAATAGGACTCAAGGCGCTTGATGCATTAGCTGTAACAAAAAAGCCCCCATCACCCATTTAAATACCAATTTCCGCTCGTTAATAAGAGCAGCCTGCATGTGCTTTACTGTAATTTGAAGAAAATAAGAAAATAAGTGAGAATAAAATATACATAAAAATTGTATATACTTTACATATAACCAGCAGAGAATTTACTGTAGATAATTTGATTTATATACCAATACACACGTGTCTGTTATTCCCCTACTTTCTGAGAAAAGCTTTACAATTTATTAAATGATTCTTTACAATCAAAAACCGTTTTACATAACAGTGCAGGGAGAGTGCTTTTGAATATCTGCTTATGGTATAAGCGGAGTGCCAGCTCTGCTGGTCGGCTATTATATGGGCTTCCACTAAGTAGAGTGTGGGCTGTGCAACCTCTAATTATGTACAATTTATTTAAATGGTGTATCACACCAATGTATCAATGTCTGCTAAATACAAAGGAACAAGTCATTGTGTGTTCATGTGTATGCAAACACGAGTATGTGTTTATAAATATGTGGCACATGGTTATGTAGTATGGTTATATAATAGTGTGTTATATATAGTCTTTTATATATAGTTATACTGTATGTACTGTATTTGGAGAAAGCATCCTACCAGCTCACACAGCATAATAGAATTTCTGTGATGTAATCTACCACACAATCTGAAATGCACTTTACAGTTGGGGGTACGTACTCATTATACATTCATGGTAATAATATACTAGTGACTTAAAGGATTGTATATAGGGACTTTCCTGCATTTACTCCAAAGCACAGTGTATGTATGTATGTATGTATGTATGTATGTATGTATGTATGTATGAGTCCTTATATTTGTATAAAGATCAATATTACACATAAAATTATAGAGAAATATGATTTATTTGACTGAGCAGCTATTTATTAATTATATTGGGGATGCTTTTTTGTTTTGCAAATAATCCCTTAACACTTTAGTAACTGGGACATTTTCAGCATCAGACACAATATCCATTCTCAGCCACTCAATGTTCATAGAACTTTAGTTTCAGGTTAAATGGTTTAAGGAAACACAGGCAACTCTTTATGCTGTGAGAATAATTTCCACCTCATTGTACGGAAGTTTCTGCTCCATTAAAATGAGTCTTCTTATTCTTTGTTTGACAAAGCGTCTGTTGCAAAAATGCCTATTTTTTTTTTTCTACAGATCCTCAATTTACACCATAAATATGTGTACAACACAAAAACATGTCATCCAATTAGGAAAGTGCAGTTAAACAAAAACACAGTGAGGACAGATTTGCAGGTGTCCTCCCACATGGAGTGCTGAGCAGACCTCTGTGTGATCTAAATGTCACAGGTATAAGAGCCATGCCTCCAAACATACAGAAATACTGTATGTAACACCAACGTTAAATATAAATTTAATAAATCATCAAACTCATAAATAGGCAATGCAAGCATTAGTTCATATGGTTATAAATGTAAATTAAAAGGAAAATATGATTTATGAGCTAAAATAAACAATTAAAAATAGATATACAAGGGTTAAAATATATATGAAAAGACAGAATGTGACACCAGAAACACTGATGAAATTAGTGAAAATACATTAGAGCTTTTTTTCCCAAAAAACAACATCACAACTGTTCCAGTGTTATGTATTGTAACTGAGGATGTCAGGGCTGTAAGGTACTGTCAAGCAGTTGTTTGGCCATTATATGGTCCAAATAGGCGTCCATCATAAATATACATCTAATAGCCGTTCTAGCTATTTCAAACAGTACCAATTATTTCACTATAAGGTAAGTAATGATTCATACCATACTTAATATGCCATGCATTTAAAAACTGGAACATCAAGCCCCTCATAGTAAAAAGGAAAGGAATTGGCATCCTCTTCTCTCTGCCCTTGAGAAGCTACTACGTCCTTTAAAAAATGCAATAAGATTGCAAGCTTCTGATGACCACAACACTAAACAGAGGCAATATCTTCATCACAAAGCGGACTATCAATCATGTATTCATGTATATATATATATATATATATATATATATATATACTATCAAAAGAAGATCCATGACCTCATAAAACCCCAGCAAGCGGAGGAATGAAAAAACCTCTTCCCAATGTCTCAGCTAGTCCAAAGAACCCCATATTTTTGTTTTATTTAGGCACATATCTTACTTCAGGAAGATTAAAGGACAAATTCTAGTTTCTGTTTGCACAATATAAATCACTAGAGCGCGCAGTATTTCTACTAAGAACCTATACCTACTGCCTTTATTAGTGCAGAAACATGTACCTTTTACCTCATTAACATTCTATCTTGTGATAATTAAGGTATCTCCCCCCCCCCCACTAGAACACTATAAGTCACCTTGGAACATCTGGCTAATACTTAAGCATCAGTGAAACAAATAGGATAACTCCATTGGCCACCACCCATACAATAATAAACGGACATAAAGAGAGTATATTTCTTATTGAACTGGGAACACACTGCTCATCTCATTGACGGACTTCTCAGGGGTGTGTATCACCCCACTATTACGGCAATTACATAAACCTTTTGTCTTTACAGACATGTCAAACCACCTGTATTTATTCAGACATTTAAAAAACCATACCTCTATTTTTGCTCTCATTGCAAATCATATAACCCCATCCATTATCCAAAGATGCACCAAGGTCACACGCCTGATATATCACCAACCCCCTATACACAAAATAGGAAGACTCTTTGTTGAGCTCAGTGCCAGACATTAAAATTATGGGTGCACATAATAAAGAAATATATATAATTATATATATATATATATATATATATATATATATATATATACACACATCTATAAAAAAAAAAAAGAAGAACTGCCAGATCCTCCAAGCGTTTGGGTTTAGCAATATTTACAGCTTCCTATTCATTTTGTCATCTATTTCTCCAACCTTCCAAATATCCACGCTGGTAGTAAGCGCCTTGAAATCACCTTGGTAGCAGAGACAATGGCTATCGCGCATTTATACACCAACAGTGAGAATAGATTGAATACACCAAAGTTGCGTCCACTTACCCAAAAGCATTCTTGATTACGTCTTGTCGTTTTGTCTTCCCCCGAAATCGCTATCAGATTTTGCAGAGCGGCTGTATTCGCCCGCAGATCCTTCTGACTGCCTCAGATAGAGAGGCGACTGGCCTCCAATTCGTTCACCTTCCCAAATGATACACTTATACCTCAATTAAAAGCTTAATGCTCTACTGATCTCTGCCCGGAGGAGGTAAACAAGCGGCACTCTCTCCAAAGCCACTGGCCCTCGCTTTAACCCAATCACCAAGCACAGATGCAGAAATTACCCAGTGTAGCCTCTCCCAGCTGAGAGCTCTGCAAACCAAAAGATACTGTATTAACATACAAATCGAATGGGAGGTCTAAGGGGGGTGGTGGTGTAGAGGGAGAGAGAGAATTCAGAACGTACTTCTCATCTCCTCTTGCAGTGAGGGCATGCCAGCTCTAACTCACACATTTCCCTGGCACACTTTAGAGTCTGAGGTTACCACTAAGCATCACGTTGTGGCCATGCAGAAGTCTGGGAAGAAGAGACGCAAAAGGTGAGATAACCTCAGTTCAAGACTGTAAGCTTTTCAGATCAGGGATTGGTTAGTTAGATCTTTGTCTCATCGTGTCTGACTTACATGATTTTATTTATTTTGTGTTGAATTCTTGCCTTCCTTTCTAAATGCTATACAAAGAACTACATCTTCTATAAAATATTGTGCAAACATACAGTTAAAAGGAAGGGGAACTGAGCAAAGTGTTTTCCAGGCATATAGCTGTTTGAAGTCTGATAAGATCCAATTATCCCGGTCTAGCTTCTCACTATCAATTGGAAAAGCGCAGGATTTATCTGATGATCATAATACAGAGCACAGATTGGTTTTGACATATTTTACATATTTTAGTTTCTGCCATTTCTGCTGGATGATCAGCCCTGTAATCCACTACTCATTCTGACATATAGAATCAAACAAACACACTGACACTGAGTCTGCCATTTGAGATTACGTCATAAAATCTCCCCTTAAGGGATTCCTATTTATAAAAATAATGTATAAATTGTAAAAGTAAAATAAACAAGTTATTTAAAAATAAAAAACTGTGGAGACTTTTCTACCTGCTTGGGGGACTGATTCATGGATCTACTGCCCACGTCAGCAAAGGAATAATGGGGAAACAAGCTAAACACGTTAGACAATTACTGCACAATTTCTGGCCTCACTTATTATCACACAGTCCTAGCAGCAAAAGCAGTAAAACTGTGTACAAGTGCCTGATACAGCTATTGCATTAGAACAATGTACAGCAGAACACTTTGGGACAGAAGGAAGTAGACTGATAGCTCAGTCACATATACAGACATTAAGGAGTATTAACAAATACAAGTGTACGTGGATAATAAGAAAGAATTTATTAATAAGGGATGTACTGTTAAAATAAAAAAGAATGCGCTTATGAGAAAGACAAAAACTGCATTCACGTCTGTGGGATTATTCTGCGCCTGTCTAATGGACATGGTTTACAACATTTCATTGTTAGTAAATATTTGTAAGACAATACACATCTGCAAGAAATGCACCATTTTCCACTGACATAAGAATGTTCTGCCATAAAGATTCAAAATCATAATGCTAAGTAGAATTAATTTCAATCGCAAGAAAGTGGCCACATATACACTGTTTCTTTTCTTATAAAGAAAAAAAAAACCTGTACATCCGTCTAAACCATTCTTTCAATAAATAATTGTAATAGCCTTCATCACCCCTACTGAGAAGCAATTCAGCCTACCCACTATTCTCTCTGTACACTTGTACATTCGATCTCTACCTCCTAATCTCACATCACGTCTGTCTGTTAAATGGGATTTTTAAAATAAAAATACAGCCATTAATAAAATGTGTCAGGGATAAACAGAAGCTGAAGGAAAACCGAGAGAAGAGTGATAACAATTACATTGTCATTTGGCAGAGATAATGTGTTTTTCTTGAGTGTAGAAAATCAATAATGTGCAGTTGTACCAAAGAGCTAGCAATCCATTGTGTGTAATAAATCATTAAATACTGTATTTAATATCTACATGATCTTGTACGACTAAATACACCTACCATACCATAACCATAGTTTTAGGGGTTTTAAATACTGTATTTACTTTTCTAATGTTTTCCCTTGCAAACCTATTATATACTCACACAACTGTTTACACAATAAAACAAATGTTATTTATTTACCTTGTATACGATTTAACAGACATTCAATTACATCACACATCTAGACCAGATTACAACCAAATTGTGTGCTACTGTATGCCGAATCCTGACATCACTTGCAAAACTCATCTAGAAACAGAAGCACCCAGGTGCCAAGTGCACCCACAGGAAACCCTTTAGACTGACTCTATTCCATGCATGTTACCCTCATTTTAATAACAATAGTCCTTTTCACATGTCCCAGGTCCCAGTAGACTTCTGTGGGGTCACCTTGCAAAACATCATGATCATCCCATTATATGCCTCACTTGTTTTCACAGGATCCTATTCACTAAGGAACAATGGACATTACAGATCATTAAATACTATTAAAGTGAATTAATAGACTCAAATGGATTTCACAGCATGATGAGTAAACCCGGAAGATTGAAGGGTATGTCAAAGCTAGAACCAGAGTCTGCCGAATGCATTTACACTTTTTTACAGAAAATATAAAGCTATTTTTTAATTCACTTTTTAACATGGTTGTTGGTTAATTTAATATGGTGACCCTTGTATTATGGAAGACAAAACCCATGTTAATTTTCCTTAGAAACAGGATTTATTATGTATCCCAATTTACACATGTGCCTTTATTCACCACCTGGACACTATAATTTTACTAGAGTGAACATAGAAATGTTTCAGAAAATGGGAACTAAAATTGGTTACAGGCTAGAAAGCTAAACCATAGGAAAACATCAGTTTATCTGCTAGGTATCGGAAACTGGAGACAGACTAATATAATAAAAACATAAAAAAATAAATTAAATCAATATAAATATTTAAAACTATATATATATATATATATATATAAAATAAATATATAAATAAATAAATATATAAATAAATAAAAATAAATATATAAATATATATATATATATATATATAAAATAAAACTAAAATATTATCTGACCATACACATGCACACGCTGTAAAGATACAAAACAAAACAAAATAGTAGTGTGAAACTAAAAATACAGGAAAACAAACATAACAGTTGTCAGATCTGGCACTACCAATATACAGCAGGCAAACCTAGGTCATGAAGCCACTCATTCAGAGACCTAGGAAGAGTTAAACACCAAGTTGTAATTGTAATTGGTCCATCATTGTGTACATGGAACTAAATACTGCTTTACTATGTCTCTGATGCTCCGGGAGTGTTGCGCTTGGCTATAATATCACTGCCCAGCGCCACATTCCCAATATGACAGATGTAGGATGCTAGGGCAGAAAAGGTAATGTATGGAACCGCACTAGTGAGAAATATGCTAATTGTCAAAGTCGAAAAATATTACAGAACACACAGCACGTATAAAATACACACACATGCCCACTGCGCGTGCACTTGTTCCGCCGTGTGTGCACATATCCGCAATTTGCGTATGAAAGTGTCCGGGGCTGGGGCGCAGTCATCAGGGGGAAACCTTCCAAGGACGGTGGTCAAGCCTGGAATCCAGTCTTCAAATAAACATTTTGGAACTAAGCCGTCTACAACGGTCTTCTCCAAGCGGCTCATCTTCTGCGAGATCGAGCCATTCAAGTGCAGTCGGACAATGTAACGACGGTGGCCTACATAAACCGACAGGGCGGAACGAAGAGCAGAGCTGCAATGTCAGAGGTAACAAGAATCATCCTCTGGGCAGAAAAGCATGCAGTGGTGCTATCTGCAATCTTCATTACGGGAGTAGACAACTGGGAAGCGGACTTCTTCAGCAGACACGATCTCCATCCAGGAGAGTGGGGACTCCATCCGGAGGTGTTTACGAAGGTAACAGATCTTTGGGGTGTACCTCTGTCAAAGTCGAAAAATATAGAAGAACACACAGCACGTATAAACTGCACACACATGCCCATTGCGCGTGCACTTGTTCTGCCGCGCGTGCACATATCCGCAATTTGCATATGGTCGCTCCCGCGGTCCTGCGCGTGGTATGGGTATTTATGGCAGAGTTTGTGAACGCATGGAGAGCTATCAAAACATTAAATATTTAATCCAAATAGTGCACATTGTACACATAGTCCCCCTGCACCACATCAGCAAGTATCAACAGTTTAAATAATTCCAGAACAAAGGGATTCACCTTTGCATGATAGGAGGGGACAGACTAAGGTTATAAGGTGGTGCCTGGTATTCAGCTGTAGGGTATTTTAAGGGTAACATTCCGCTGTTGGTTTGAGGAAGATCGCATGTTCCTGCGGATAGTTATGTGCAGAAGCAGAATATAGATATAAACTGTATTTACTGTATATTATGTATGCGGCGGGAATCCAGAGGAGACCACCCACAAGAACAGTTGAGAATGACATCGCCCACCTTTTCAAATCAACCTATGACCTCTCCTGTACTGTAAAGATGCATCCCTGTGTCCAATGGACAAAGGGATTACAGTATCCATTGTATTGCTTTTGGAAGCATTGTATAAAAAGCCTGTTGCTGCCTGGCCGGACACACAAGACTCTCAACGTTATCTACCTGATAGCGGAGGACCGGACCGGGAAGCGCATGCGAATATTCTCACGTATGTACATTGACTGTAGCCATTTACTCTGTTGTATTGTAGTGCAAATTTGTATTGTTAACCACCTTTCAGAAATATTACTCTGTGGTGTCGGAACCCAGTGATTAACTACAAATCGGTGTTGTGTCCTCTTTTCCCTGCTAGGGTTTAAAGTGTATTACATTGCCAAACTCTATAAGGTTTAAAAGTGTATTAATTGTGTGTGTACGCGCTGCGTGTACTTTGTACCCCCAGCGCGGCGTTTGTACGCAGAGTCCGTACATGGTACGGGACTCATTACGCAAATAGCGTAAAAGGTACGTAGAGTGAATATTAAGTTTAGCGGCCGTAGCGGCTCCATGGTAAAAGTGTGTTTAAAGGTATAGCTTTATGTTTTAAGATAATATCGACATTATCAATTGAGGGCATCGTCCGGTTTTTCCACATACCCGCAGCCTAGCATGTTAAAGCAGACTTTATCTATCAGCAAAGGGCGGACAGGTATCCTACGTAAACCTTTTTCTGGCCGCAGGATACACTGAAAACCCTAAATTATTGCTGATTAGATGGCGTCTGCTCTGCATGGTTTGTAGGGATGCTGGTGGGACCCGTAAAGTAAATACGCAAAGCTATTTAAAAAGTCTGTGAATTTCTGTTTGGTGCCAAATGCGCACACAACACAAGCGTACACCTGTACTCTGTATACCTGCTCACATTGTTGCCATAAGTACTGATTACCAGATTCATTTAGACCTGTGCGGAGAAATTTGTTGCTATTTAGTTAAAATATAGAATAAATATTAAGGAGGTAAACGTAAAACACAAACACAGTCTGGCCTAGTTAAAAAGGTTTATACAGAAAGAAACTGTGTCGTGTTAAGTGAGCGATTATAGGTAATATCGCTTACATTTATAGAAGTGTGGGATTTGTACTATTGCGGACGTACGGTTTTTGTACACGTGTCTCGGACAAAGGACGGGACTGCGTACGCAGCGTAAAGACATACACACGGTCGCGTGTTTACGCAACGTGCGTAAGGGTACGACCGCTAAGTACAAATTACACAATAGCATCGTTTAGTTTAGGGGCGGGACAGTAGCCACGCTACATTAGCACAAATTGCTCGGTTTCCAAGATTTAGTTTAAATAAAACCTTTTTTACTGTATTGCCTCTGGTAGTAAAGCTGTTTATCTGAATGAAAGATAATTTTCTGTACAGAAAAACCAAAGTGTATTTGAATGAGTGAACGTGAGTGAGCAAACGTAACAGAGAACGTAGTGGACCCAGGGAATTCGGGATCCCGTCGAGTGGTTCATCAAGTGAGTGGAGACTTGGTGGCGTGAGGCAGCTGACTCACGTTAATATAGATTTAAATACAAAGGAGCAAGGTAGCCAATTGTGTTAGAGTACCGCGGCCCAGGGGGTTAGCGAAGGTTTACCCATTTAGTTTTTTTTTATACGCTCCGGCTGAGGTTTCGCAGCCTGAAAATCGATTCCTGTGGTCGTACGGCAGATAAGTAACAAGTACCTATACGCTGTGCGATTGGACCGCGTGTTCGTGGGTGCAATATTTAGCGCAACGTGATACTCTTTTTACGAGCTTTGCATAAAATTGCGGTATCATTAGCGCTGTATATAGCATACGCAAGCGTGATTTGTGTATAATAAAGGTTTAGGGAGTTTTCGCTGGTCTATCTCAGGAAATCTCCAACGGCCTATATTTACTGGAAAGGGTAAGTTATTCCCAGAAACTTCCAGTAAATAGAGGTTACATAGGGCCCTAAGTTGGGTACATTGCCTTCGCTATCGACAGTGTATGGTAGTACTGGCCAACGTGGGCGGTGAGCGGGTGAAGAGCGCTCGGAGAACTTTCACCGTTGCCTTATATTGAGTATTTTGTTTTTTTGTGGGATTAGCTGAAAGGACAATACCTGCAAAATATGGGGGCCAGTTGCTCAAGTAAGGGACGTTCAACCAGGGTTCAGGTTGACATACCGCGGCCCAGGGGGTCAACTAGGTTCATAATGTGTGAGAAGTATGGACCACACACAGAAGTTTTATGCAATGAATGGGAACGTATGACTGCAGGAGATAGGGAACCATTCCCTAAGGTAGGCAGTTTTGAACCAGAGGTATTGCAGAATTTAAGGATTAGGATATGTCTGATAAAATCCCGAAAACAAAGGGTCAGACACACAGATTGTTTAAATTTATGGCAGCAAGAGGGCGATATGCAAAGAGAATTAGCTCACGCAGCAGGTTCCAAACCTAGCAGGAAAATGATAGCAACCGCACCACCACCACCGTATATTGTGGGGGAGAAAATGGCTACAGACAATGGCATATTGGTATCCGATAAGAGTATAGTTGATAAATGTACTAACCCTAACCCTTGCCAGTTGTATCCCATTTTTAATTTTTCTCAGGACTGCGAGCAAGAAGATGAGCCCAGCACGATATCGGCACTCTCTCTAGCAGCCACCATACAGAATACTCAGGTGGGCACGGCCCAACCAGCAAGAGCAGTAGTAAGGCCCCCTAGCGGAGGGATAAGTGAGGTCGTGTCCACAGGTAAGTACGGTACCATACATTACGCAGAGACAATAGCACCTCAGATTGTGGAGTCAACTCAGAATGACGTAATTGAATTAAATCCTATCAGGGTGATCGCAGTCCCCAATGGGAAGACTGACGCTCAGGGAGTCACTCCCATCAGGAACATTGCTATGCATTGTCCCTGGTCCCGGACAGAATTGAGGGCAATTATGTCAGAATTTCCCGATCCCAGAAAGGATCTAGTCGCATGCCAGAGGTTCATTAAAGAGTTAGGTAACGCCACCGAACCCACAAACAAAGATTGTCGAACAGTGCTACGAGTATGTTTACCTTCCAAAATTGACCCCGCGAAATTCATTACTGATTGTAGATTAGACGCAGAAGTACCTCTCACTGATGAGTACACTCAGGAGAATGTACGACGAATCAATCTGCAATTAGGAGTATATTTCCCTACTGTTGTCAAATGGAATAAAATCTTTTCCATAAGACAAAAAGAAGGTGAAATGGCATCTGAATATTTCCATCGAGCACTGCAGGAAATGGCTAGATACACTGGGATCGAGGACATTAAGGAAAATGTACATCACAGGGAGGTAGCTGTGTCAGTATTAATGGACGGGTTAAAAGAGACATTAAGAACAAGGGTACAAACCTCTCTACCTAACTGGAGAGGTATTTCGGTGGCTGCATTAAGAGAGTCCGCTATCGAGCACGACCGGAACGTCATAAAGCACAGGGAGTCTCAGGGGGACAAGCTGATGACAGTAAGTATAAATGCTCTTACAACAAAACCGCATCAGCCAAAACCCCAGACCCCTGATGGTAAGTCACGTGTAGTAGTATGCTATAACTGTCAGAAGGAAGGACATTTTGTACGGAATTGTAGGTATAAAAACACACTAAAGGTATACCGACCCCCTAGACCAGGATATGAACCACACTATAATACACATAATTGGGATCAGGGATCGCATAGGAGAAGTTAGGAGCCACATGCAGGGGAAACAAGGAGGTACCCACCTAGGAGGGACTGGCAGACCTCCGAAAATTCTCAGTTACCCCCCTCACATATTGTAGCTGCCAGTGCGCTGCGGGAGGGTCACAATATACAATAGGGGTTGGGCCACATCTGTAGTCTGCAGCCAGTGAAGTTGATTGCTAGCCTTCGTAGTGAACCTGAGGTCACAGTTGATGTAGCTGGTAGATCATTACCTTTTCTTGTAGATACAGGGGCGGCCAGGTCAGTGTTAAATTCAACGGTAGGTATGAAAACCATGGGTAAAACAATTTCAGCAATGGGAGTAACAGGAATAGTGCAACACTACTCTTTGAGTAGACCTGCGGAGATTACGATAGGGCCTTTGCAGACCAAGCATTCCTTTTTCCTAGCTGCATCAGCTCCGACTAATCTACTTGGGAGAGATTTATTGTGTAAAATGAGGTGTGTCATATATTGTACTCCTGAGGGTGTCTTCTTGGCTATACCCGAGAATCACGTTCAGGAAGTGCAGGATATGTTAAACACCCCACAAAGGCTAATGTCACACTCTGCTGTTATAGACAGGTGTCCATCAAAGGTAGAGGAAATGATCTCACGAATACCGGGATCCCTCTGGACCAAAGATGGACAAGACACTGGATTGATGGCGAATGTAGCTCCCGTAGTAGTGCAAATAAAAGATGGTAGGATAGCTCCAAAAATCCCTCAGTATCCTCTGAAGCCAGAGGTGGAATTAGGAGTGTACCCACTCATAGAGCGCTTGCTACAACAGGGCATCCTAGTCAGGACGTCCAGCACTGCCAATAGTCCCATCTTCCCTGTGAAAAAGAGTGGGGGGAGGCTGTCCAGGGGTGGGGAACCTCCGGCCCACGGGCCGTATGCGGCCCGCGAAGCCGTTTGGTCCGGCCCACCAGCTTGTGTCAGTGAGACACGCTGCCGCTCAGTCCGGCGGCAGCGTGTCTCAGCTGTCAGAACAGGGAGACAGGGAGGAGAGCGCGGCTGTCGAGTGGGAGCGGAGGCGTGTAGTACTGCAAACCAGCCGCCAGTCGGTGAGCCAATCAGAGCTCGCGGACCGGCAGCCAATCAGGAGCCGCGGCTGCCGGTCCGCGAGCTCTGATTGGCTCTCGAACCGGCGGCTGGTTTGAAGTACTACACGCCGCCGCTCCCACCCGACAGCCGCGCTCTCCTCCGTGTCCCACGGTAAGCAGCACGGAGGGGAGAGGGGAGGGCATCTGTATACCTGGCACTGTGGGGGCATCTGTATACCTGGCACTGTGGGGGGCATTTGTATACCTGGCACTGTGGGGGCATCTGTATACCTGGCACTGTGGGGGCATTTGTATACCTGGCACTGTGGGGGCATTTGTATACCTGGCACTGTGGGGGCATCTGTATACCAGGCACTGTGGGGGCATCTGTATACCTGGCACTGTGGGGGCATTTGTATACCTGGCACTGTGGGGACATTTGTATACCTGGCACTGTGGGGGCATCTGTATACCTGGCACTGTGGGGGCATCTGTATACCTGGCACTGTGGGGGCATTTGTATACCTGGCACTGTGGGGGCATTTGTATACCTGGCACTGTGGGGGCAATTGTGGATCTGGCACCGCACTATTGGGGGCATATGTGTATCACGTCCCATTTTAACTGGCCACACCCATTTTTTTGGCGCGTGCGCGCCTCAGGCGCGCACACACAGTACCTCTAAGGGGCAGACCTACTGGGGGGCAGGGTAATTTTTTAAGTTGAGAATTTTTGTACGGCCCCTGAAGGATTTTATAAATATCCAAATGGCCCTCGGTAGAAAAAAGGTTCCCCACCCCTGGGTTACAGGCTAGTGCAGGATCTAAGGGGGATAAACAAGACCGTTGAGAGCTAATTCCCCGTAGTGCCAAATTCAGCTGTCATCCTCATGCAAATTCCCCCTACTGCAAAATTTTTCACTGTCATTGACCTCTGTTCTGCCTTCTTTTCGGTCCCTCTGCACCCTGACAGCCAATACCTGTTTGCATTCACATACAGGGGAGTACAGTACACCTGGACTCGCCTACCCCAAGGTTTCATTGACAGCCCAAGTATTTTCTCCCAGGCTTTGCATGACTGTTTACAATCCTTTCAACCTGAGAGCGGATCAGTATTAATACAGTATGTAGATGACTTACTGCTGTGTTCTGATTCACTCGAATCGTCCTTGAAAGACACGAAACAGCTTCTGTTTCACCTTTCTAATACGGGACACAAGGTTTCAAAGGATAAGTTGCAGCTGTGCCAGACCAGGATAAAATATTTGGGACATTGCTTGACGCAAGGACTTAAGACACCTCATCGCTGATAGAATGCAGGCGATTCGCGACATGACTCTGCCACAAACCCAGCAACAGATCCGCACTTTTCTTGGAATGTGTGGGTACTGCCGAAACTGGATCCCAGGGTTCTCCATACTGGCTTTACCTTTGCAAGAAATGGTCTCTTCGAACAAACCAGATCGGATCTCGCACACAGATGAGTCCGAACTGGCATTTGAGAGACTCAAACAGTGCCTATCACAAGCACCTGCATTAGGCATGCCAGATTATGGAAAACCCTTTGAATTGTACGGTACGGAAAGTGCTGGGTGTGCGGCAGGTGTCCTAACCCAGAGACATGGTGATACCAGCAGGCCGGTAGCTTACTACAGTGCACAGTTGGACACCGTAGCGCGGTCTCTCCCCACATGCTTGCGAAATGTTGCAGCGATAGCTTTGCTAGTAAGTAAAAGCGAAGACGTAGTGTTAGGACACAACCTGACAATCCATACACCTCATTCAGTGTCAGCCTTACTGAACTCCGCCCAAACCAGACATGTCTCATCGGCACGGTTTACAAAGTGGGAATTAGCACTAATGGCCCCTGTAAACATCACCATAAAGAGATGCAGCGCACTAAATCCTGCAACTTATCTGCCAAGTGTGCCTGGACAGGAACAAAGGGTGGAGGATGAGAATGATGGTGAAGGAGGAATTAGTGCAGACACTGACACGCATGATTGTATGGAATATCTGAATCAGGCTTTCACTGCAAGACCTGACATTAGTGACAACCCACTGGAAGGCGTAGATTTTACTTTTTACACTGACGGTAGTTGCCACAGACAGACGGACTCGGGAGACCTGTGTACTGGATACGCAGTCGTAGATGACAGAGGTATCATAGAAGCTGAACCCCTGGGCCCACCGCACTCAGCACAAGTTGCTGAGCTGGTCGCCCTAACCAGAGCGTGTGAATTGGCCAAGGGTAAGTCAGCCAATATATATACAGATTCTAGGTATGCCTTTGGAGTAGTGCATGATTTCGGGGCCCTATGGCGCCTCAGAAATTTTATGACGGCAGCTGGCACACCTGTAGCGCATGCATCCCACATAAAAAGGCGTCTAACAGCGATACAAGAACCAGACAGAGTGGCTTTTATCAAGTGCAAAGCACACAATTACAACCAAGACCCAATCTCACTTGGTAACAGCCGGGCAGACGAAGCTGCTAAATCAGCAGCCAGCACCCCCATACAAACAGATATCACATCACTGATGACATTCAACACAATCAACACACAAAAATTAATTGAAATGCAAAATTTGTGTTCTCCACAGGAAAAGGCGGTCTGGAGGTCAAAGGGGTATGGCCAGGAGTCCTCAGGACTCTGGACAGGTGGACAGGGTAAGCCAGTGGCCCCCAGAGCATATCTTCCAAGCTTAGCTGAGGCGGCACACGGTCTGACTCATCTGGGTAAAGAAGGTATGTGTAAGCTGGTGAGAGCCTACTGGTGTGCGCCAGGATTCTCTTCTCATGCGGTAAGAGAGCAATGACATGTCTTACTTGCTTGAGGAAGAATATTGGAAAGTCAATACCGACAGAACCATCCCATATTCCTCCGACAGATGGCCCTTTTCTGGTAATACAAATTGATTTCATAGAGTTACCACCCTGTAGGAATTTAAAATATGTGTTAGTCTGTATTGATGTGTTTTCCAATTGGGTAGAAGCGTTCCCTGCTGCCACAAATACTGCTACGTTCACTGCAAAGAAAATTGCGCAGGAATTTGTGTGTAGATATGGTATCCCTAGAATAATTGAAAGCGATAGGGGTACCCATTTTACAGGTGAAGTCTTTCAGGTTATGTGCAAACTGATCGGAATTAATAGCAAGCTGCATACTCCGTACCGACCACAGGCAAGTGCGAAGGTGGAGAGAGTGAACAGCACTATTAAGAACAAGCTGAGAAAAGTGATGGCTGAGACTGGACTGTTGTGGCCAGAAGCTTTGCCACTAGTATTGTACAGCATCAGAACCACTCCCAGGTCCCCCCTTAACCTATCACCCTTTGGGATTCTTTTTGGCCGACAACCCCATGTAATGATAGACCCCCAGGATGATTTGAAATGCAATAACAAAGTGACTGTAAAATATTTGGTTAAGATGAGCCAGCAGCTGAGGAATCAAAATAGAAATCTAAAGCTGGTAATTCCTGACCTACCGAACAGTAATTGTCATGACATTGAACCTGGGGATTATGTAATGATTCGAAATTTTCTACGCTCAGGTTGCCTCATTGACAGGTAGGAAGGACCGTACCAAGTCTTACTAACCAGCATGACAGCATTAAAGGTTGCCGAAAGAGAGACTTGGGTCCACTCGTCCCACTGTAAGAAGGTCGCTGACCCAGAGAGAACCCGTGACAAAGAGCAGAGTGTAGAGAACATCTGGAGTGTCTGTTCCGGGAAGGTTGAAAGGCAGGACTGTTGTCACGGCACCTGAGCGCGGAGAACAACAAGACCAGAGGCGGTTGTCGCACCAGATTTTTATTATTTTCTCCATCTCCCACTACCCTCCTTCTCTTTCTCCCCCCTTCTTGTTTCCCTTCTCTTCCCTTAAACAAGATGGACTTACCCCAAGAGACTGCGTTCCGGGTTTTCCTGTTAATCCTGTTGTTGACCAGAACAGTCTGTTTCGGTGAGTGTCCCAGAGAGGTCGAGAAAGGATCTGCAATGGGTTCTGATGGCGAGGATGGATTTGTAGAATCTCAAGAGCAACACATTACTCGAGCAAAGGCGAGTATCAGAGAGCGATCTGGTAGTCAGGGAGCTCGGAGGCACTGTGAAGGGTTATTGGCTGAGGAAAATTGCATTTGTAAGAATTGTGAGAACATAGTCGAGGATGGGTGCATACAGAGATGTCAGTCCAGCCTTAATATCAACATGGACCGTCATCCATTGAGTGATTACCACTCACTAGTGGGTAAGGTCTTAAACCAGACAGAATGCTGGGTGTGCTCACAAGTACCTCAAGGTCAGAGCAAGTCAGGAATAGTACCGTACCCTTTAGCAATAGATGAGGTACTCGAATTACGGGGTGGGAGACCGGTGGACAAGAAATTCAATATTTATAGGCCCCCTAGTTTGAAGCTCCACCAGTATCATGTAGATCATGGGTCTTCAACCTGCGACCCTCCAGCTGCTGTGGAACTACACATCCCAGCATGCCCTGCCTCAGTTTTAGCATACCTTAATAGCAAAACTGTGGCAGGGCATGCTGGGATGTGTAGTTTCACAGCAGCTGGAGGGCCACAGGATGAAGACCCATGATGTAGATAGATCCTTATTATGTTTCAATATTTCCAATTACCGAAAACCGGGAAATTGGGAGGTGACATGGAATAACCAGACAATGGCCTTTTCGCACAGAGCTGATAGGATACCAATAGACTCTGAACTTGTACGCCAAATAGCCAACAGTGGAAGGTATTTTCGGTATAGCTATACTCGAGGAAGACCATGTGGGTTGGAGAAGTATCACCAGGGTACTGTGCTCATATCATCCAGCCTGATACTTGTACTGAACAGATGGGAGAACTAGGGATGGGTTTTTCACTTGGAAAGTTTGTAATATGGTAATGTCATATTCTGTCCCATATGTTCTCCCCGATGATGCCCATTTCATATGTGGGAGGAAGGCGTATAAGTGGCTTGCCCCGAACTCAGAGGGATTGTGTTATGTTGGAAGAGTGTTGCCAGAGGTCATGACCATAACCCATGATAAGATGAAAGATGTTCACCGCAGTGCTCAGGCTCCTTATACTCATACTCACTATGAACACATCGTCAAGAGACACCTCATAGAGAGGACAGAGCACGTAGCCTCTGATTTGATCCACGAATCCACCGGGATTCAATTCCTTCTCGCATTAGACATCACCCGTACTGCCAGAGGAATTATAAATTATAGGTATATTCATGCGCTAGCGAATTTGATAGATAATATCACTGAGATGTATGACGACACCTTCAGGTATACGGGTAGGGAGTTACAAGCTTACAAGACAGAACTGATCCAGCACAGGATGGTCCTCAATTATATCACAGCCGTGACGGGTGGGTACTGTGTCACTTTGGCAACTCAATATGGTGTGAAGTGCTGCACGTATATTACAAACAGCACTGACGACCCCACAGAGATTATCGATCAAAAGATGGATGATATATTGCAGTTGAAGTGAGAGTTCCGGAGGAGACACAATCTTACCCTGACCGCTGTGGGTAATGAGCTGACCGGCTGGGTCTCATGGTTGAACCCACGAAATTGGTTCTCAGGATTAGGAGAGTGGGCTCAAAATATTATTATGAGTGTAGGAAAGTTTCTCCTTTGTATCATGGGAGTCGTCATAATTATTGGCTTGATATTTAGGTGTGTTCGACTTCTAACGCGGCGCAAGCACGGCACAAATTTGATGAGTTTAAGGAGCGGGGCCATTGTTACAGCAGCAGATTTAATTTACGACCCATCCATAGAAACAGTGTTATGATAAGGATTGCAAATTAATTCCATGGCCTGTTTCTTTCACCCGTTTTTCCTTTGTCTCCCCCTCTGCCCAGATACACTGATCCGGAAAAGACATCGATCCTACCCAAGAATGATTATGAAAATGTTATGTGAATGTATTTTAGATATGAGTCTTATCTTCATCTCTACAACCTTCAGTTAGTGACACACATAGTCGACAGGTGATATCCACATATACTAGCACTCACATATGTTCCCCCTCCATGTATCATCAACTAAATGTGCACCCCATTTGTTGGAACAAGAAGCCGAAAAGAGCTTGGTAGTGTTTGTTGGCCCACTTACAGACCCTTAATACGGGATAAGAAGGATTTAATGTATACTTCGCAATACCTCGAAGCTTATCTAGAACATATACGGCACGATGATACATGCCCCTCAGACATGGATTCATACATACATGCTTTTTACTATCCCAGTAGGTCATACATTTCCCGCCTACAACTCTCCTCCTACCATCCAATCGTCTGTAGATATTGTATTGATATTTTTCTGTTTAGTGATTAGATAGTGGCAGTTATTGTTGACTGCCAAAGTCGAAAAATATTACTGAACACACAGCACGTATAAAATACACACACATGCCTACTGCGCGTGCACTTGTTCCGCCGTGCGTGCACATATCCACAATTTGCGTATGGTCGCTCCCGCGGTCCTGCGCGTGGTGTGGGTATTTACAGCGGAGTTTGTGAACGCATGGAGGGCTATGAAAACATTACATATTCAATCCAAATAGTGCACATTGTACACATAGTCCCCCTGCACCACATCAGCAAGTATCAACAGTTTAAATGATTCCAGAACAAAGGGATTCACCTTTGCATGATAGGAGGGGACAGACTAAGGTTATAATAAGAATTTACTTACCGATAATTCTATTTCTCGTAGTCCGTAGTGGATGCTGGGGACTCCGTCAGGACCATGGGGTTTAGCGGCTCCGCAGGAGACAGGGCACAATAATAAAAGCTTTAGGATCAAGTGGTGTGCACTGGCTCCTCCCCCTATGACCCTCCTCCAAGCCTCAGTTAGGATACTGTGCCCGGACGAGCGTGCATAATAAGGAAGGATATTGAATCCCGGGTAAGACTCATACCAGCCACACCAATCACACCGTACAACCTGTGATCTGAACCCAGTTAACAGTATGATAACAACGAAGGAGCCTCTGAAAAGATGGCTCACAACAAGAATAACCCGATTTTTGTAACAATAACTATGTATAAGTATTGCAGACAATCCGCACTTGGGATGGGCGCCAAGCATCCACTACGGACTACGAGAAATAGAATTATCGGTAAGTAAATTCTTATTTTCTCTAACGTCCTAAGTGGATGCTGGGGACTCCGTCAGGACCATGGGGATTATACCAAAGCTCCCAAACGGGCGGGAGAGTGCGGATGACTCTGCAGCACCGAATGAGAGAACTCCAGGTCCTCCTCAGTCAGGGTGTGCCCCTGACCAAGTAGCAGCTCGGCAAAGTTGTAAAGCCGAGACCCCTCGGGCAGCCGCCCAAGATGAGCCCACTTCCTTGTGGAATGGGCTTTTACTGATTTTGGCTGTGGCAAGCCTGCCACAGAATGTGCAAGCTGAATTGTACTACAAATCCAGCGAGCAATCGTCTGCTTAGAAGCAGGAACACCCATCTTGTTGGGTGCATACAGGCTAAACAGCGAGTCAGATTTTCTGACTCCAGTCGTCCTGGAAACATATATTTTCAGGGCCCTGACAACGTCAAGTAACTTGGAGTCCTCCAAGTCCCTAGTAGCCGCAGGTACCACAATAGGTTGGTTCATGTGAAAAACAGAAAACACCTTAAGGAGAAATTGAGGACGAGTCCTCAATTCTGCCCTGTCAGAATGAAAAATTAAGTAAGGGCTTTTATATGATAAAGCCGCCCATTCTGACACACGCCTGGCTGAAGCCAGGGCTAATAGAATCTTCACCTTCCATGTGAAATATTTTAATTCCACAGTGGTGAGTGGATCAAACCAATGTGACTTTAGGAAACTCAAAACAACATTGAGATCCCAAGGTGCCACTGGGGGCACAAAAGGAGGCTGTATATGCAGTACCCCTTTTACAAACGTCTGAACTTCAGGCACTGAAGCCAGTTCTTTCTGGTAGAAATTTGACAGGGTCGAAATTTGAACCTTAATGGACCCTAATTTTAGGCCCATAGACAGTCCTGTTTTCAGGAAATGTAGGAAACGACCCAGTTGGAATTCCTCTGTAGGGACCTTCTTGGCCTCACACCACGCAACATATTTTCGCCAAATGCGGTGAAAATGTTTTGCGGTTACATCCTTCCTGGCTTCGACCAGGGTAGGGATGACTTCATCTGGAATGCCCTTTCAGGATCCGGCGTTCAACTGCCATGCCGTCAAACGCAGCCGCGGTAAGTCTTGGAACAGACAAGGCCCCTGCTGGAGCAGGTCCTTTCTTAAAGGTAGAGGCCACGGTTCTTCCGTGAGCATCTCTTGAAGTTCCGGGTACCAAGTCCTTCTTGACCCATCCGGAACCACGAGTATCGTTCTTACTCATCTCCTTCTTATGATTCTCAGTACTTTTGGTATGAGATGCATAGGAGGGAACACATACCCTGACTGGTACACCCACAGTGTTACCAGAGCGTCCACCGCTATTGCCTGAGGGTCCCTTGACCTGGCGCAATATTTGTCTAGTTTTTTGTTCAGGCGGGACGCCATCATGTCCACCTTTGGTTTTTCCCAACGGTTTACAATCATGTGGAAGACTTCCCGCTGAAGTCCCCACTCTCCCGGGTGGAGGTTATGCCTGCTGAGGAAGTTTGCTTCCCAGTTTTCCACTCCCGGAATTAACACTGCTGAGAGTGTTATCACATGATTTTTCGCCCAGCGAAGAATCCTTGCAGTTTCTGCCATTTCCCTCCTGCTTCATGTGCCGCCCTGTCTGTTTACGTGGGCGACTGCCGTGATGTTGTCCCACTGGATCAATACCGGCTGACCTTGAAGCAGAGGTCTTGCTAAGCTTAGAGCCTTGTAAATTGCCCTTAGCTCCAGTATATTTATGTGGAGAGAAGTCTCCAGACTTGATCACACTCCCTGGAAATTTTTTCCTTGTGTGACTGCTCCCCAGCCACTCAGGCTGGCATCCGTGGTCACCAGGACCCAGTCCTGAATGTCGAATCTGCGGCCCTTTCATAGATGAGCACTCTGCAGCCACCGCAGAAGAAAACACCATTGTCCTTGGAGACAGGGTTATCCGCTGATGCATCTGAAGATGCGATCCGGACCATTTTCCCAGCAGATTCCACTGAAAGGTTCTTGCGTGAAATCTACCGAATGGGATCGCTTTGTAAGAAACCACCATTTTTCACAGGACCCTTGTGCAATGATGCACTGATACTTTTCCTGGTTTTAGGAGGTTCCTGACTAGCTCGGATAACTCCCTGGTCTTCTTCTCCGGGAGAAAACATCCTTTTCTGGACTGTGTCCAGAATCATTCCTAGGAACATTAGACGTGTCGTCGGAAAAAGCTGCGATTTTGGAATATTTAGAATCCACTCGTGCTGTCGTAGAACTACTTGAGATAGTGCTACTCCGACCGCCAACTGTTCTCTGGACCTTGCCCTTATCAGGAAAGCGTCCATATTTCTTTTAGGAAGAATCATCATTTCGGCCATTACCATGGTAAAGACCCGGGGTGCCGTGGACAATCCAAACGGCAGCGTCTGAACTGATAGTGACAGTTCTGTACCACGAACCTGAGATACCCTTGCTGAGACGGGCAAAATTTGGACATGTAGGTAAGCGTCCCTGATATCCAGTGACACCATATCGTCCTGGTTCGCTATCACTGCTCTGAGTGACTCCATCTTGATTTGAACCCTTGTATGTAATTGTTCAAATCTTTTAGATCTCACCGAGCCGTTTGGCTTCAGTACCACAACATAGTGTGGAATAATACCCCTTCCCTTGTTGTAGGAGGGGTACTTTGATTATCACCTGCTGGGAATACAGCCTGTGAATTTTTTTCCAATACTGCCTCCCTGTCGGAGGGAGACGTTGGTAAAGCAGACTTCAGGAACTTGTGAGGGGAAGACGTCTCGAATTTCCAATGTACACCTGGGATACTACGTGTAGGATCCAGGAGTCCACTTGCGAGTGAGCCCACTGCGTGCTGAAACTCTTGAGATGACCCCCCACCGCACCTGAGTCCGCTTGTATGGCCCCAGCGTCATGCTGCGGACTTGGCAGAAGCTGTGGAGGACTTCTGTTCCTGGGAATGGGCTGCCTGCTGCAGTCTTCTTCCCTTTCCTCTAACCCTGGGCAGATATGACTGGCCTTTTGCCCTCCTGCCTTTATGGGTACGAAAGGACTGAGACTGAAAAGACTGTGTCCTTTTCTGCTGAGATGTGACTTGGGGTAACAAAAGTGGATTTTCCAGCTGTTGCCATGGCCACCAGGTCCGATGGACCGCCCCTTTATACGGCAATACTTCCATGTGCCGTCTGGAATCTGCATCACCTGACCACTGTCGTGTCTATAAACATCGTCTGGCAGATATGGACATCACATCTACTCTTGATGCCAGAATGCAAATATCCCTCTGCGCATCTCGCATATATAGAAATGCATCCTTAAAATGCTCTATAGTCAATAAAATATTGTTCCTGTCAAGGGTATCAATATTTTCAGTCAGGAAATCCGACCAAGCCCCCTCAGCGCTGCACATCCAGGCTGAGGCGATTGCTGGTCGTAGTATAACACCAGTATGTGTGTATATACTTTTTAGGATATTTTTCAGCTTCCTATCAGCTGGCTCTTTGAGGGCGGCCGTATCTGGAGACGGTATTGCCACTTGTTTTTATAAGCGTGTGAGCGCCTTATCCACCCTAAGGTGTGTTTCCCAACTCGCCCTCACTTCTGGCGGGAAAGGGTATACCTCCAATAATTTTCTATCGGAGGAAACCCACGTATCATCACACACTTTAATTTATCTGATTCAGGAAAAACTACAAGTAGATTATTCCCACCCTACATAATACCCTTATTTGTGGTACTTGTAGTATCAGAAATATGTAACACCTCCTTCATTGCCCTTAACATGTAACGTGTGGCCCTAAAGGAAAATACGTTTGTTTCTTCACCGTCGACACTGAAGTCAGTGTCCGTGTCTGTGTCGACCAACTGAGGTAAATGGGCGTTTTTACAAGCCCCTGACGGTGTCTGAGACGCCTGGACAGGTACTAATTTGTTTGCCGGCCGTCTCATGTCGTCAACCGACCTTGCATCGTGTTGACATTATCACGTAATTCCTAAATAAGCCATCCATTCCGGTGTCGACTCCCTAGAGAGTGACATCACCAATACAGGCAATTTGCTCCGCCTCCTCACCAACATCGTCCTCCTACATGTCGACACACACGTACCGACACACAGCACACACACAGGGAATGCTCTGATAGAGGACAGGACCCCACTAGCCCTTTGGGGAGACAGAGGGAGAGTTTGCCAGCACACACCAAAAACGCTATAATTATACAGGGACAACCCCTTATACAAGTGTTTTCCCTTATAGCATTTTCACCATATCGCCAAATAAGTGCCCCCCCTCTCTGTTTTAACCCTGTTTCTGTAGTGCAGTGCAGGGGAGAGCCTGGGAGCCTTCCTCACAGCAGAGCTGAGCAGGAAAATGGCGCCGTGTGCTGAGGAGAATAGGCCCCGCCCCCTAAAACGGCGGGCTCTTCTCCCGGAGTTTGTGAGATCTGGCAGGGGTTAAATACATCCATATAGCCTCAAGGGCTATATGTGATGTATTTTAGCCATAAAAAAGGTATAATACATTGCTGCCCAGGGCGCCCCCCCCAGCGCCCTGCACCCTCAGTGACCGCTGGTATGAAGTGTGCTGACAACAATGGCGCACAGCTGCAGTGCTGTGCGCTACCTTATGAAGACTGAAAGTCTTCTGCCGCCTGTTTCTGGACCTCTGGACCTCTTCAACTTCGGCATCTGCAAGGGGGGTCGGCGGCACGGCTCCGGGACGAACCCCAGGGTGAGACCTGTGTTCCGACTCCCTCTGGAGCTAATGGTGTCCAGTAGCCTAAGAAGCAAATCCATCCTGCACGCAGGTGAGTTTACTTCTCTCCCCTAAGTCCCTCGTAGCAGTGAGCCTGTTGCCAGCAGGACTCACTGAAAATAAAAAACCTAACTTAAACTTTTATTCTAAGCAGCTCAGGAGAGCCACCTAGATTGCACCCTTCTCGGCCGGGCACAAAGATCTAACTGAGGCTTGGAGGAGGGTCATAGGGGGAGGAGCCAGTGCACACCACCTGATCCTAAAGCTTTTATTATTGTGCCCTGTCTCCTGCGGAGCCGCTAAACCCCATGGTCCTGACGGAGTCCCCAGCATCCACTTAGGACGTTAGAGAAAAGGTGGTGTCTGGTATCCAGCTGTAGGGTATTTTAAGGGTAACATTCCGGTGTTGGTTTGAGGAAGATCGCATGTTCCTGCGGATAGTTATGTGCAGAAGCAGAATATAGATATAAACTGTATTTACTGTATATTATGTATGTGGCGGGAATCCAGAGAAGACCACCCACAAGAACAGTTGAGAAAGACATCGCCCACCTTTTCAAATCAACCTATGACCTCTCCTGTACTGTAAAGATGCATTCCTGTGTCCAATGAACAAAGGGATTACAGTATCCATTGTATTGCTTTTGGAAGTATTGTATAAAAAGCCTATTGCTGCCTGGCCGGACACACAAGACTCTCAACGTTATCTACCTGATAGCGGAGGACCGGACCGGGAAGCGCATGCGAATATTCTCACTTATGTACATTGACTGTAGCCATTTACTCTGTTGTATTGTAGTGCATAATTTGTATTGTTAACCCCCTTTCAGAAATATTACTCTGTGGTGTCGGAACCAAGTGATTAACTACAAATCGGTGTTGTGTCCTCTTTTCCCTGCTAGGGTTTAAAGTGTATTACATTGCCAAACTGTATAAGGTTTAAAAGTGTATTAATTGAATGTGTACGCGCTGCGTGTACTTTGTACCCCCAGCGCGGTGTTTGTACGCAGAGTCCGTACATGGTACGGGACTCATTACGCAAATAGCGTAAAAGGTACGTAGAGTGCATATTAAGCTTAGCGGCCGTAGCGGCTCCATGGTAAAAGTGTGTTTAAAGGTATAGCTTTATGTTTTAAGATAATATCGACATTATCATAATTTAATCAAATATATACTTGTGTCTTGTATTATTTAACATTTATTTCTACAGCTTCCAGTTCTGAATAATAAAGCTGTATTAGACTGATAAATTCTCCCTGCACAGTATAACTACTATTGAAGGTGAGGTTGACTACCTCACATCCAACAGTGGTCTGACCAATGGGTGCTGTCACATTGGCTTATTAAGTATCAACACTTCTACACAAAAGGCAAAAAAGGACAGTCAACATAATGATGCACTGGTGGAATTATTTATTTGTATAAAACCTAAGCTTTTATACATTTGCGTATAATGTACTGTTTATGTCATCTACATTTATTTATTTGAAAATGGCAAAATAAAAAAAAACATTAGTCCCTATAGTGAAATTGTATAGGAAAAATAAAGGGTTTAAAAATGACACAGGAGTTACCTTGGTGCAAACTGAAAATTACAATATATCTAAAGCAAATTTAGTAACTTCTACTCAATATTGTCAATAATCAAAACAGGATGTATGATAATGACGATGGGTCAGATGCATCATCGCTTGGATGGTGATAAAATGGAGAGTGAAAAATGACCAGCCAATCTGCTCCTAACTGGCATTTTTCAAACAGCCTATCACATGGCAGTTAGGAGCTGATTGGCTGGTACTTTATCTTTCTCCATTTTATCACTCTCCAAGTGATGATACAGCTAGTCCTACAGTCTACTAACAGGTCTTATAGCCCTATTGCTTAGCTGCTAAGGCCTTAAAGAGCAATCTGCGGTAAATATACCACATTATACCAGAATCTCTCAGCATTAAGATACCTTAGGTTAAACAATCATAGGGTGGAATTCAATTGTTTGAAAAGTTGGTTGGGTGTCTGTTTTTTCTTGTCTATTAGATAGGCAAAAAACAGACTCCCAACTGACTTTTCAAACAATTGAATATCCCCAATAGTGTCCTTACCGTAAACAGGAGCTTTCCCCATTACAATATACTAATTTGAATACGTGTGTAGATTATCTCCCTCACTCTCTGACCTCAGCTGATGTGCTTTTACCATAGTGATACTATACATGAAGAGGAGGATATATAAATTAGAATAAAGGATGATAGATCGTACATGCTGATAATCGGTCAACCCAGTTATAATAGTGGAATAGATCTCCATGAGAAAAGTACTGACGGATCGAGATTAATACAGACAGATTTTATAGGCTCTTAATAGAGTTTAAAGAGATGTACTATAAATATTGTTGACAGTGATAATTTAGAACAGGCATTATACTGCACAATACATCTGTCTAGGTAAATAACACCACAAGGCTCTAGCAATAAGTAATACAATTATTTTGCAGTATAAAAGACATAAATGTTATGTAACAATTACGCAACAGTTATTACCACACGTATGTTCTCATGGGCTTTTAGTTTAAAATTCCCAGATTGTTGGTATACACCACCTAGAATCCAAAAACAGGTCAGGATATCAGGTCAGGAGATGATTTTTATGATTCAAAGGGGGGGGGGGATTCAATTAGCCTCAGGACTAACCATGGGATTTCATCTCCCAGGTTAAATGCCCAAAGCTATTATACAATTTCCTGCAGTAAGCCCGAGGCTAATGCTTGGTTACCCATAGCTCCCGGGTTAAGTTGCTGGAGCTATTACATAATTTCCTGTGGAAAGCCTTGGATAATAGTCTAATGGTCGATAACTCATAGCTCCTGGGTTCAGGGGCGCAGAGAGCCTGGCCGGGCCATGGTAATGAACAGGGGGAGTGGGGGAGAAGGCGTTACCTAATAATTGTGGGGTCACTGAGATTCACAGGGGGTGCTATTCTAATGTAAGGGGTGGGGGGGGGGGGGGCAGGAGGTGGCAAAGGGGAGGGCACTGCTTCCAATCTTTCTTGCAGGAAGCGGGTCCCTCCTCCTTGGCCAGCGCCATCTTCCCAGTGATATTAGGGAAGATGACGCATGTGCAGTAAAGAGCAAAGGCTCAGCTTTCAATGGGCAGGCACCATCTTCCCAAAGATATCACTGGGAAGATAGCGCTGGCCTTACATACAGGTATACTCAAGTTGGGGAGTGTACTCAGGCCCGCCCCATCACCTTCCTCACGTGCCAGCTGGCAGCAGCTTCTCAATCCCTCCCCAGCAGCCAGCACACGCTACTTTGTGCAGGGCTGCATGAGTCTGGGGAGGCGACTGAGCTACAGCAGTCCTCCTCTGCCTGTGGGAGAGTGGTGGGGGGAATGGAATCACACTTATCGCGCCCCTCATGGATCTGGACATTCTTCATTGTTATCCACATATAGAGGTTTGAGTGGAAATAAAGTTTTATCAATACAGCTTAACCGCTTTGACACTAGGGGCGGAATGTCACCCGAGTTCAGCGGCCGTGCAGGATGCTGGACGAACTCGGACGTTTTTTTTAAAGGGGCAATCACTTGCAAGGCCGTGTAAGTGATTGACCCTTTGAAAAAAAAAAAGTCCAACTCGGGCAGCTTTACATCCCACCCCTCAACCTTTCTTACCCCTGTGCTGAGCATATTTTGGCATTTTTCTCTCTGGCCACATTCCAGAATCAATAGCAGTATTTTTTTATGCAATACTCACTCAAATTATTTACTTTACAAAACAGCAAAAAGCTACACTGTAGACATAAATTTCAATAATAAAATGGGCAACTGAAAAGGACTGTAACAACCATTTACCTGGATCTTCTGGGTAATGGTGTGTGTAAAATGAATTGTAGTGTGAACTTAGGGTGGGTACACACCAGGATGACGGCCAATCGTCCTGATGGTTGGCCCGAATTCCCTTGCACCCACACCATGCAATTGGCTGTACACACTACACGATTACACTGCACAGCGCTGCATATGATTTAATCTGATTGGCCGTGCAGCATGGCCAACCAGAAGATGTTGCATGTGACCCACCGGAGCGCGTAATTGTGCATGCACACTAGATGCTGTATTCAATTTGTCATTTCAATACGATAAATCGTACCGATATTGTACTAGCGTGTACCCAGCTTAACTTTCTCCTTCACCCAAATCTTGTTACAGGAATTTCAGGTGGTAAAGTCAGTGTAGTGAACACCAGGGGAAGATTTTGTAAATACATGAGACAATGGTAGGCAGTCGCCTTTGGGCACCAACAGTGAAGAGGGCACCCTGACCTCCTCCATTGGTTCAGGTTCTGCTTTATGAGCCCCAAAGTAGGAATAAGCAGGGAGCCCAAGGGTGCATGTGCCGCAGTCTTCCCTCTCACAGGGAACCCACCCGGAGTCCCATCCCAGCCTAGGGATGGATATTCAGCAAGGAAACTGCACCCATGTACATAAAAGGGGCAGAGGCTGGAGTGAATGGCCCCTCCATCCTTTGTTGACTCTTCTCCCTCACACACACAGGAGCTGCTGCCTCTGCTGTTACTGTGGGAACAGCAAATAGCAAAAACTGAAGAACCTGATCAGCAGCAGGTAGTATTTGTGTGCTGGCGTGTTGGTAGTTAATGGAGGGAGAGTGTGTCTGGGTGCTTTTGGAATTAACACAAGGGGATGGGGTGGGAGGAGAGTGTGTCTGGGTGTTCCTGGGGTGTTGGCAGAATGGGCGTAACTATCTTGGGTGGAAGAGGTGCCATTGCTATTGGACCCAGAGGCTTACGGGGGCCAGGACCCAGGTTATAACTCTGTATACCAGTTTCCCAGATTTGCCTGCTAAGCAACTGGGTCTGATCCATTTCCAAGTGTGTGACATGTTCAGGAAGAGGTGGGTGTGCAAGAGGTGCTGCTACACAGAGCGCAGAACCCTTTGGGCATCACTGCCGCTAACTCATGGCCCCCTCATCTGGCTAGCCGGGTGCATATAATGGCACACTTCAGCAAGAATCACTACTGCAGCGCCTTTGCGCTTACACCTACTCCCCCCCTCACCAAGCATACTAACGATGGCATGGCCAGAGCTGTATGTCCCAGAGCTTCCGGGCCATCCACCTCCGCATGACATTGTGACATGTGTGCGTGTGTGTGTGTGTGTGTGGGGGGGGGTTGCTTGGCTTGCATAGGGTGAAAAGACCCTGGGAGGTCATTTTGGCTTCTGGGGACTGCAGCACACCCCACCTCCAGGTTTTTTTGTTTATTTTTGTGCCATTTCTGGCTCCTCCCCCATTTCTTTACTTCCTGGTTTTAACCCACTGCATCTTTGGGTTGTACTTTTCTTGTTACATGGTAATCTGTAGCCTCCAGATGCCTGTGAACTGTTATGGCCCAGGTGGTTACATTATAATCTGTTTTGTTTTGTTTTTTGATTGATTTTTAAACATTTTTATTAAAGAATAATAGCATAGTCTAAAAAGAGTGTGAAGCACAGGCATGCATGGCAGTATAATAATTGAACACAGTCCACATTGGGTAGACAACATGACAGTATAGTGGGTGTAACCTCTCCCCCCAAGAGGTAAAACTACAGTTAAAGTAAGTTAGCAAATAAAATAAACACGATACAGGAGTTCCAGCGCAAAATTTCAAACATGAAGCATATTATTGGAGAAAGTCATGAGAAAAGGGTGTGCATCCTTCCAGAACCGCCATTTATACCACGTGGTCAGGTGAACAACTTTACAAATATGATCCTTTTCATAACGGATAAGGAAAGGAAATCGGGTGGCCAGGTATTAAAAAAATGTTGTGCTCTAGATTCCAAATCCAAGGAACAATCAACCCAATCCATCTGGTAAACATAGGCGAGTCTGGGCACCATAAGTGATAGTGAGAGAAGGTTAGACTGTATCCATTCAGACAAGATAGTTTTGTTGGCCACAGCCGTTACTCTTGCCAATAATAAATGAATACCTGCAGTAGGTTTAGACACTGTAAACGGAATATGTAGAACATTATTCACATAAGATTGGACATCAATCCAAAATGGTGGAGTCCCTGGAGGAGGCTCCTAATCTGACAGGCACAAAGGTGGTCCCTCCTCTGGCAAGGTAGCTACTGAGCTGTGAGGAGGAAGAGATAGGCACCTTATCAGAGTCCAGCAGCTGACAGAGAGTGTCTAAGAGAAGGCCTTGTGAAGACTGACAGCAGCGGGTGGAGCACAGACACAAGCGCTGGCCTCCTGCTCAGCCTGTAATAGGGAAAGCAAGTCCGGGGCTGCAGCAATATAGTGATGGACAGCAACAAGGCGGTACGCCTAATGGAGGGAAGCATCCAGCATTATATAAACACTGTCTGACATCTGCTGACAATAACTGCAGAAGAGGTATACTGAACCAGCAGGATACCTCACATCACATTTAAGTAGTAAAGCCGCACCCAGACAGCAAGCTTGGCATTTAGATACAGCTATCCCCTTTGAACTGCTCTGTGAGTACAATATATATGTATAGTACCCATTGCTTCGCCTCTGCATCAGTTGATAGTGGTAGGGCATGTGTCCCTCTTTATCCTCAGTACTGACACTGACTCAGGACGTCTCAGCAGCCCTTGTTATTGTTAACCATAAGAGGGATAATGTGCCCAGTTGTCGTATTCATAATAGGGAAACAGACAGTGTTGTATGTCTACTTTTCATCATAGTGCCATCAAACACAGCGTCTAATAGGAAAATAAAGTGCCTTGGCTGTGACTTTCATAGTTCACAAGCGAGCATCCTTAGCGCATATGTGGGAGCCACATTCCCCAAAAACTTAAATTCTCTGCAAGGATACATCAATAAGTTGTATTACAGGGCTAGAACTCTAAAATATTTTGCTAGGGTCAGCCAAGACTTTGGGAAGAAGTTACTTCTGTTGCCTGGAGGATAGCACGGTCCATATAAACTTTTGCATAGCAATTTATCGCTTTATTAGGAGAACTATTTAGTATCCAGGAACCGCTGTAAGAAAATACTAGGATTGTGGATACAGTGATATGGTAAGGTATACCTCAACACTTAATCTGTCCCGGGAAACATTAATGAACGACTAAAAGTGCACTATAAACTTAAAAGGCATCCAGCTATATTATTTAGTGGCTATAGTACCCAAATTATAGAGTAAATCTTAAGTGACTGCTTTGGTGAACTGCGTGTGTTAGATCAATAAGATTGTTAGTGTTATGAGCCATGGCTGTGGCTCATTCCTGTTTTGCATTTTGGTTATGTATTTTATGTTTATAGTTGTCTTGCAGGCCAGGATTTCCCGTTGCTCTGGTTTAAGAAGACTCTTGTTTGCTGCCGGTGGTGAGTCTGTGTAATTGCAGCTTGTTCCCATGTGTTCAGCCTCACCTGTCTGTTAATTGCACCTCTCAGTTGTGCAGCAGGGCAGCTGCACGACATAATTAATTAGGACTCTCTGTTATATTCTGGCTCAGTGCAATACACAGACGCTGGTGTTAGTTCCAGAGTTCTTGAGTTCTGAGCTAGTCCCTGCCAGTTCCTGAGCTCCTGTCTAGCAGTGTCTGTCTAGCTGCTTCCAGTGTCAGTTCCAGTGTCGGTTCCAGTGTTGGTTCCAGTGTCTGATCCCGTGTCCTGCCGTGAAGCGTTTCTGTCCAGAAGTCCTGTGGCTTTGTCTGTGCCTGGTCGAGTATCTGGCTTCTTGGTGTCCACCGGTCTGTCGTTTGGGATTCTGCCTGTCCTCCGGTTCTGAGAGTCTGTGTCGGCTACATCGGGGGTTCCTGTCCGTTTGCCAGTATTTGTACCGGTTCCGTGAGTAGCGGCTTTGCGCGTCCGTCTGCCTAGGCCGCAGTATTCTTTGGTTATATTTGTTACTGGTGTTTTGCTGAGGGTTCTGCTTATGCTGTCACCGCCGGTACACAACAGTATTGTGTCGGCGTGTGGACAGCATTTCCTTTGTTGTTCTTTTCCTTTGGCGGCGTGCCGCACATATATTTAGTTTTAGGGTTGTTAGTAGCCCCTAGCCTTCTGTTTGCTTTAGTTAGAGGTCCCCTTGTTATTATCCTGTCTCGGTTCACGCCTTGTCTCACTCTAAGACCTGGGGGCATCGGAGTTGGGCAGACCTAATCCGCCCTTCAAACGCGGCTGCCGTGGGCCCAAGAAACCATAGTCACTCAGGCGTGAACTGACCACACGGGTGAAACAATGGAGGTAGGGTGCTAGGGGCTATTTCCATACCACACCTTATTTCAGCGTCACGTTCTGGTGCTCTGGACTCACTACGCAACATCTCCCTTGTTCTGAGCACCAGTAACCTAACAGTTAGCTATTGATACGGTATATTTTAATTTCTATCCTGTGTTTGGCAGAGATACGTGATTGAAACATATTTGGAGTATAAGTACTCTCATTTCTGTGAATTACTCCAAAGTTTTTACAGTGAGAAAAGCCTTACAGAAGCGGCTCAGCTTAATACAAATCCTGTTGGACAACTGTGTAATTAATTACTGTGTGTATCTTGAACTGTATTGTGGACTGGCAGTGGAACCTGCCTCCCATCGATATCCCAGTTATCAAAAGATCTGGTAAGGAAACTGGTACCTATATACTGTACTTACCGTTAGAGATACTTCCTACTCTGAGTGTTACATTTATATGGTGCTACAAGGGTTTCTAAGCACCTAACAATATACAAAAACAATGGGCAGAACAAGAAACAGTGACATACAGTACAAGACAATGCTGGACAAGTACATGATTTATAAACGTAACTGCATCAGTTGTCATAACACTCAAATAAGCAATAGGGTGGCAGAAACCAATGGTTAGGGGCAGTTGTAGGGAGTATGGAGTAGATTATAGTACAGTATAAGTAAGGGAAGGAAAGCACATGAGGGAAGAGGGCCCTACTTGTGAGAACTTAGTCTAAAGTTTTCCAGCCGGAAAGCACAAATATCTGACAGTGTGTACGGAGACACAGGATGCAGTTAATTTGCCGGCAGTCGGGATCCCAGCGGTCAGGATACAGACGCCAGAATCCCGACTGCTGACAATACTCACAGGAGCTATTCCCACTCGTGGGTATCCACGATACCCATAGAGTGGGAGTAGAACCTGTGGCAAGTGCAGCAAGCCACCAAGCCCGCAGCGTGGTGATCCCACAAGGTGACTCTTTGCGCTCGCCCCGTTGCTGGCATACTGACAGTTGGGATGCCGTTGTCGGTATACTGATAGCCGGCATCCCGACCGTCTGTAAATCCTACTGAACCCAGAGACACTATATCGGCAAAACTATTTGGAACTGAAAGGATAGTTTTGAAGAAAAAGATTATTGGATAGTGTGTACGCTCTATATTAGCCATTTTTGGTCAGTTTCCTGCACTCCAAATCAGATGACTTGATTCCAAGTGAATCACGTTATCACTACCCTGGCCCTCTGTCCGAAGACGCAAATCACAGTATTATACAGTGGCGGACGGAGCTGTGATAATGCCCCCACCTCCCATGATCTCCTGGAGGGATCCTCTTGAAAGTTGGCAAACATGAGTATAATAAATAATTCACCCATCTGAAATTTCAGTTTTAACTGAAACTATTCTTTAAAAGCTAGTGACACTTTCACTATTTCTTATCATGACTAATTTAGTAAAACTGCAATTGCTTGTGATTGCATGTTGGGGACCACCCAGCACAGGACAAGGCCATTCAGCATGCTAATGGAGGCCAGCAATGTGATCGGAAATCAATTGCGATAACGTCACTGAATTAGAGATGCCCCTCTACCTGCGCAGCCTGGCTGTGAAGGCAGGTGCAGGGCGGCCATGTTTCACGTCGCAGTGGCCGCCACGAAAACGGCCCCACCCCAGTTTTCGAAGTACCACCCTCACCCGCCCTGCAAACGCCTCTGCCTGTCAATCGCACTGTGCACAAAATTGTCAGTATGCATACTAAATAAGGCCCTAATCTCCAAAGTGCTTAACAAAGATTTTTTGCCAAAAGAAATGATCTGTTTTCACCATGAATAAGCAATACATATAAACAATGTTTAATGAATACGTAATAAAAAAGACAATTATACACGTGTGTGTGTTTCTGTTAGCAGCCTGGTAAACTGGGGAGATTGTAGAGCTACCACCAAGGCCAGATTTGACCACAGAAAGGAGGATGAAGCTGCAGATGGATGAACACGGTTATCTGTAAAAGGCATCCATGTGCTAAGAACTATGATGTTGATGGAGCTGTCCTGTGTGATTGTCCACAGGGGAGCTATCTGCACTCATTTACCCGAGAGAGATCTATTGACTGCTCCCTGTGCTTTCTCAGATTTCATTTTCAATTAGCCACAAGGCAATCTCACTGTGAAACAATGCTAATGTTGTTTAAGCCTACTCGGCTAAAATCGATGCAGCTGTCAGCGATGCTACGGCTGAGGCGTGAGGCAGGCCCCCCTCATAGAAATATAATGTGTTGCTCTGCCATTTATTGCACCCCAATAGAACTGTGTAATAAGATTCAAAAACAATGACTTCAATCTCCCTATTTGGAGCCCCACTGCACTTTTCAGGGTTATTTCCCTTCACTGTATATTTTATTATTCTTTTTATGTTGTCTCTAAAATAGTTTTATGTTTATTAATACTTATTTTTCAATATCAGTTTCTGAATGTTTGTAACATCTACATTGTAAAATAAAATTAAATGCAATTCTCTCTTTAGAATACCATTATTATTGTTAGCCATTATTTATTTCTATAGTACCTTGTCCTTATCCAGGAATGTGTAATCATTCATATCACGCCTGCCAAGGTAGAGCGTACAGACTTAAAAGCCTATTTATTGATTAATCAACTGGATCACAGATATGGGTATACGCAAATCAGCTTGCAGGTCGTGCATGCGCAATGGGACTCGGCCTTCAGTCACACTTTAAAAAAAAAATAGATAATACGTGAAAAAATATTAAAGCATTTTTTTTATTTTTTTTTAACATGACTTTAATACATACTTTTGATCTCACCTCTGGGAGATCTCAGTATGGAAGCTGAAGTAGCAAGTGTGGGGGCATGGTGATGCATTGTGTGTGATCCTGGCAACAAGTCCACATTTTGAGGACTTCTATAAATCATGCACAAGACAATTACTAGGCAAGTAACACTGACTACACACTCAAGAGACTGGCAATCTTGGTCAGCGTAATTTCTATTTGCCGCGGATCATCTGAGATTGCCGGTACACACTACACAATGTAACTGAAAACCAAAGATTGTCCATCTTAAATAGCAGACAAACAAGGCTTTGCATCACGTTAACAATATCACACTATTGTATTTTTTACTTTTATTGTATGTATTGGAACAATACAGGAAGTCAGATATCGAAGGTTTCCATCTCCTACTCAGGAGTACAATTCCAAAACATAGATCAATCGGCGCCTGTGGACATTTTGGTGATATCTTTTGGTTTTCAATATTGTTCTTTGGTGTGGTGACACACTTCTATTTCACTCAATAAGTCCATGTTGGCAGCAGAACTATCTGCGCATTAATCATTTCCAGTGCACTCTGTATATTACACAATGTAATACCTGACAGAACGATAACTTGTTCCATCCTTTATTATATACACCGGATCACACATGATATCTCTGATTGGCCAGGTAGCATGAGACCCGCAGGAGAGAGCAATTGTGTGTACACACTAGACCAGTGGTTCCCAAACACGGTCAAGGCCCCCACACAGTCCAGGTTTTAAGGATATCCATGCTTAGGCACAAGTGACTTAATTAGTACCTCAGTCAGTTTGATTATACAATCTGTGCATAAGCAGGGATATCCCTAATACCTGTTGGGGCGACTTGAGAACCGCATTTGGAAACCACTGCACTGGATGATGTAGACGATTTGTTGTTCCAATATGACAAATCATCCGGATATAGTTCTAGTGTGTATCCATCCTAACTATACTTTCAGAACAGATCTATATTATTTATTAAGGGGAGAAAAGCTCTTTCTTCAACAAAGGGCCTGATTCGCAGGGGTGCACAGTTCATGTTCAGCTGTGATTACTCACAGATTCTCAAGTGGAAAAATATGCAAATGCTAGCTTCAGCATTCCTCTTAAGTACTTTCATGTGATGGACTGAGCAATCCCTGCAATGGCCACTTTTCTTATCGGAACATTGTTCAACTGCACTTGTGGATCCGATCTCTCCGCCATCAAAGCACCATCGTTCGCAATATCAACTCCTCGAGCTACCCCTTTCTTAACGGTATCCGTTCACATGGTCGACCACTATTGGTCGACATTGACATGGTCGACATGGACACATGGTCGACACATGAAATGGTTCACACATGAAAGGTCGACATATGAAAAGGTCGACATGAGTTTTTTAACTTTTTTTTCTTTTGGGGAACTTTTCCATACTTTACGATCCACATGGACTACGATTGGAACGGTAAAGTGTGCCGAGCGAAGCGAAGGCACCATGCCCGAAGCATGGCGAGCGAAGCGAGCCATGCGAGGGGACGCGGTGCACTAATTGGGGTTCCCAGTCACTTTACGCAAAAAAACGACACAAAAAAAAGTAAAAAACCTCATGTCGACCTTTTCATATGTCGACCTTTCATGTGTCGACCATGTGTCCATGTCAACCATGTCAATGTCGACCAATAGTGGTCGACCTAATGACTGTCGACCATAACATGGTCGACCATTCATACCGGAACCATCTTTTCACAGCCCCATGTCAACACAGTCCAATCACACACCCATAACACGCCTATGACACCTCCTCTTATTGCAAAGACATTAGGTCACCACCCAGTCTCCACCCATAAACTGCAGATGGCGTCTCAAGTAATAGCGATGTCATACGCAATTGGGTATGTCATCGTACTCTGTTTTTCACATATGAGCAGTAAGGATTATTTCTGGGATGCGAATGCGCAATGCCCAAGTCAGACATCCAGTTCCTATGTGCATACCTGAACCATCAACACCAGCTCACACATGCTAAGTGGCTCCCTGCAATGGCCTGGTGATAATAGAGCAATAGTACTCTAAGTTGCTTGGTGACATTTGCATCCAACATCAGAGGAGTACAACTAGATTTTCTATTACCACAATAGATACCATTGGTACTTGTGGCAGTGAAAGTGTTAATCGCAGGCTTGCCCATTTCAGTATACAGTATATTCAACAGCGGGCCAGCACCAGGATACCTGCTACTGCCAGGAGTCATAACCCATAACCCTTCCACCTGACTCCTAAATGGCTTCATTTTTACACTGTGCTTCTAATGGGATTTACTCTTTTAACTGTAATCGAGGGCCAGTGTGTTAAATCTTAGAAAATTGTCCCTGCCATGATAAAATGACTACCCATTTCATGACACAGTAGATATCACGGATCAGCTTTTCAGAAGACATGCTTATATTGCTTTTGATTTACTGTCTCGGCACATAAGATAGCTTACCAAACCAAAAGCAAATCAAGGTGACAGGTCTATGCCAGATGAACAGAAATGCCCGCCCCATCCAGACTAATACACAACCTGTACATTTATCTTTACCTATATTAAGACCTTTACCAATATCTGTCTGTCTATCATACTCTGACATATAAAGGATAATGGGGGTTATTCAGTACGGACTGCAGCTTCTGCTAAAAAGCAGAATCTGCAATCTGTTCTTTCGCATGCTGGGGGCTGCGCATCGCAGGGTAAAGCCGCCCAGCATACAGAATGGCCTGCCCAGTGGATGTGAACGCAATTTAATTATCACTGGATGGATTTGGATGAGAACTTCCCAGAATGGTAACATTGGATCCCAGAAGACATACTAGGGTGTTGGGGTTCCGGTCGGAGCACCCGTTGGTGTACACTGGGCAGAACTTTTGACACAGAGAACCTGTTCTGGGTCTTCCACTGGTGGATTTGGATGAAAACTGTAATGAACTGTAATAATTGACAGAAATAACCATAAATCAATGACCTGAAATAACTGACAGAACTGGAGGTGGGAAGACAAAAAATGTTGTGTACCCAATAGCCTTGGAATAGCAACATTGATAACAAAAGGAAAACTTTATACCCACCTAACAATGGAAAAGTGATTATAAAACTGAACAGTAAGAAAAGCTGGGCTTCAGAGCTACTGGCAGCACCCCAAAAACAAAAATGACACTGGTAAGCTACAGCATGGGTGTGTTGGGAGAGCTACTAATTATTTTGAATATGTGGACAGTTACATACAATTAATTGATAACTTAACAACTGGAAAATGGGTACTTCAGCTAGTGTGTGTGTGTGTGTGTGTGTGTGTGTGTGTGTGTGTGTGTGTGTGTATATATATATATATATATACATATATACACTGCTCAAAAAAATAAAGGGAACACTAAAATAACACATCCTAGATCTGAATGAATGAAATATTCTTATTAAATACTTTGTTCTTTACATAGTTGAATGTGCTGACAACAAAATCACACAAAAATGATCAATGGAAATCAAATTTATTAACCCATGGAGGTCTGGATTTGGAGTCACACTCAAAATTAAAGTGGAAAAACACACTACAGGCTGATCCAACTTTGATGTAATGTCCTTAATACAAGTTAAAATGAGGCTCAGTAGTGTGTGTGGCCTCCACGTGCCTGTATGACCTCCCTACAACGCCTGGGCATGCTCCTGATGGTATATATATATATATATATATATATATATATATGAAAGGAAACCGTACAACACTATTGTCTTGTCTCCACGGGTGCCTGGTCGAATAATTCAATATATAATAGTCCTCACCATGGGCTTCGGCAGGGAATATAGTGAGGTAGAACCAGCACTCCATTTAATCCAACCCGGTGCAGGAGACACATACCCCCATGTTGGACGGTGTCCATGGGCTGATAAGTATTGTAAACTTTTTACTGCTGATTATTATTATCCTTTATTTATATGGCGCCACAAGGGATCCGCAGCATCCATTACACAGTACATAATCAAATGAGCAAACAAGAAAACAGCACTTACAGTTCAAGACAATATAAGACAGGTATAGAAACGCCGGGGTTAGGTGCCATCAAGGGGAGTAAGGAGTATAAGATTGTGCAAGTAAGAAAAGGAAAGGCACATGAGGAAAGAAGTCCCTGCTTTTGTGAGCTTACAATCTAAAAATCTTATATTGGTACTAATAAATACCATTGGATATTGGATTAAATGGAGTGCTGGTTCTACTTCACTATAGCCCCTGCTGGAGCCTCACGGTGAGGACTGTTAGACATATATATATATATATATATATATATATATATTTATTTATTTTACAATATATACATAAATAGCACACCCCAAACGCGAAGAGTAATATATGCATATATATATTAATAACTAATCGGTCAGGTTATCCTAACACGACATTTCAGCTTACATGTCAATCCAGTAGATGGCACACTAAGACAAATGCTGCATGCTATGTTTAAGTACGATGTAAGTTAATATATATCAGTCACTGGTGTAGCTTTACCTGGCTTGCTCACGACGCCATACAATATTAGATGGCATTACTGTCTTTGTAAACTTGTTCTGCGGAGCAATAACAGACATCCACGTGTGCAAAGCCGTGGGTAAATGCTAGTTTACTAGAAAATTAGTTCTAGAACATATTCCATAGATAAAAAACCTCACTGTTACAACTACTGTACATGGAGAACCATAGTGGAACTTGTACACTGGGATCTATAACAAGAATTTAATCTTGGCACCCAGACCCAGGATATTGTTCTTAAAGCACCCGAGGTTCCATTACTACATTAGCATTAGTCAAAAATGGCGTAGATCTACATGCGTTAATCAGACAGACATTGTATTTATTAGTCCAAACTTCACTATGCTGATTAAATACCTGATCGGATGGAACAAGTTACAAAACATTTTATGCACTTGACACTGTTTTAGATGATAATCCTTTAATTCTGTCAGTGTTCACAAACCTTAAAAAGGTGTTAATATCATACTATAAACAGGAAGAATCTTCTAAAATCCCAGGCCTAAGCTGGTGACACATATGGCCTAATTCAGAGTTGTACGCTATGCCGATGTTTTTGCAACTGAGCGATTATCGGCAGACTGCATGCGCTGCTATCGCACTGCGCATGTGTAAAAGTGGATTTGCAGTTTGGAGGTGGTAACGTGAAATGGCGGCAAAAAACGCAGGCTTGTCATGGCCATTTTTCGGGGGTGTATTTGAAGTCAGCTGCAATCAGTGCGCAGAGGCATAGACCTACTTGAGCAGTCAATGTTCCCCATTGTTGCATATAGGCTGTGAACGTCGACGCAGTTGCCAATGGGTTTGCGATGGCTCTGGTGAGCGGCTCTTCATTTCTAGGCGGCAGCTTCACTTGCGAACATTAGCAGTTCTGTAGCCTAGAAAATAGCAAATGCATTAGTGTACAACTCTGAGTTATGTCCATAGTTCCCAGAACATTTAGGAGCATCCAGAGAGTAGACCTGTGGCGCTGCAATATCGTAAAGAAAGTGTTACGGAATAGAGAGTTCTGTGATATGGGCCATATAAAGGGTAGAGCTCTAATGAAAGAGATTAGGGCAGATGAGAAGATTCTTGGGGGGCTATAATAGAGATCTAACCAATAGGAGTAAGAAAGTCGGTAGGCGGATGGCTCTAGTAGGTGCAATCTCTTTACAAGTCCCTGATTATACTTCCTTCTGACTCTTAACATCTCACAATATTAGGGACTGGAGGAATGGTGCCCAGAGGGAAAATTATTATTATTATTTTTTTAAATCAGAATACTACAGACTCTTCTAGTATTGGTTACCAAAGCCACCATAATATACCTTCTGGAAAATTAGTAAGTACAGTAATCTGCATTATGGGGGAAGGGGGGAGGGATAAAACTCTCGGCTATGTGCTGCCATGATGCTTGGCTGTACACATTAAGGCCCCAATATTTAGAAACTTTTGATGGCTATAGTTGGTTACTGATTATGGTATGCCAACTAGTGATGTGCACCGAACATTTTTCGGGTTTTGTGTTTTGGTTTTGGATTCGGTTCCGCGGCCGTGTTTTGGATTCGGACGCGTTTTGGCAAAACCTCCATGAAAATATTTTGTCGGATTCGGGTGTGTTTTGGATTCGGGTTTTTTTTACAAAAAACCCTAAAAATCAGCTTAAATCATAGAATTTGGGGGTCATTTTGATCCCATAGTATTATTAACCTCAATAACCATAATTTACACTCATTTTCAGTCTATTCTGAACACCTCACACCTCACAATATTATTTTTAGTCCTAAAATTTGCACCGAGGTCGCTGGATGGCTAAGCTAAGCGACACAAGTGGCCGACACAAACACCTGGCCCATCTAGGAGTGGCACTGCAGTGTCAGGCAGGATGGCACTTCAAAAAAATAGTCCCCAAACAGCACATGATGCAAAGAAAAAAAGAGGTGCACTGTGGTCGCTGTGTGACTAAGCTAAGCGACCCAAGTGGCCGACATAAACACCTGCCCCATCTAGGAGTGGCACTGCAGTGTCAGGCAGGATGGTCGATTTAAAAAATAGTCCCCAAACAGCACATGATGCAAAGAAAAAAAGAGGTGCACTGTGGTCACTGTGTGACTAAGCTAAGCGACCCAAGTGGCCGACACAAACACCTGGCCCATCTAGGAGTGGCACTGCAGTGTCAGGCAGGATGGTCGATTTAAAAAATAGTCCCCAAACAGCACATGATGCAAAGAAAAAAAGAGGTGCACTGTGGTCACTGTGTGACTAAGCTAAGCGACCCAAGTGGCCGACACAAACACCTGGCCCATCTAGGAGAGGCACTGCAGTGTCAGGCAGGATGGCACTTCAAAAAAATAGTCCCCAAACAGCACATGATGCAAAGAAAAAAAGAGGTGCACCAAGGTCGCTGTGTGACTAAGCTAAGCGACACAAGTGGCCGACACAAACACCTGGCCCATCTAGGAGTGGCACTGCAGTGTCAGTCAGGATGGCACTTCAAAAAAATTCTCCCCAAACAGCACATGATGCAAAGAAAAAAAGAGGCGCACCAAGGTCGCTGTGTGACTAAGCTAAGCGACACAAGTGGCCGACACAAACACCTGGCCCATCTAGGAGTGGCACTGCAGTGTCAGGCAGGATGGCACTTCAAAACAATTGTCCCCAAACAGCACATGATGCAAAGAAAAAAATAGGCGCACCAAGGTCGCTGTATATATACTGGTGGTCACTGTCAGCAAACTGCAAAACTATAATGCACCACAGGTATAGAATGTAGATGGATAGTATACTTGACGACACAGAGGTAGGTACAGCAGTGGCCTTCCGTACCGTACTGCTATATATACTGGTGGTCACTGTGTCAGCAAACTGCAAAACTAAAATGCACCACAGGTATAGAATGTAGATGGATAGTATACTTAATGACGACACAGAGGTAGGTACAGCAGTGGCCTTCCGTACCGTACTGCTATATATACTGGTGGTCACTGTGTCAGCAAACTGCAAAACTAAAATGCACCACAGGTATAGAATTAGAATGTAGATGGATAGTATACTTAATGACGACACAGAGGTAGGTACAGCAGTGGCCTTCCGTACCGTACTGCTATATATACTGGTGGTCACTGTGTCAGCAAAACTCTGCACTGTACTCCTCCTATATATATATTATACTGGTGTTCCCCAGTCCCCACAATAAAGCAGCACACTGAGCACAGATATGGAGTGTTTTTCAGGCAGACAACGTATACTGGTCGTCACTGATCAGCAAAACTCTGCACTGTACTCCTCCTATATTAATATAAAGCTGCTCCCCAGTCCCCACAATGATATAAGCAAGCACAAATATTTGCATCAACTCAACAATGAATAAACGGAGAGGATGCCAGCCACGTCCTCTCCCTAACATTTCCAATGCACGAGTGAAAATGGCGGCGACGCGCGGCTGCTTATATAGAATCCGAATCTCGCGAGAATCCGACAGCGGGATGATGACGTTCGGGCGCGCTCGGGTTAACCGAGCCATACGGGAGAATCCGAGTATGGCTCGGACCCGTGTAAAATTGGTGAAGTTCGGGGGGGTTCGGTTTCCGAGAAACCAAATCCACTCATCACTAATGCCAACGCTGTTTCAGAACTGCACATAAATGAATGACAGACTGAGTGAGACGAACTGAGCACAGCATGTACTGAGAGCAGCTGTGGACAATGATAAGAGAAGGGTGGGAAGAGAGGAAAAAATAAACTCTGCACTGAAACGGTGACCTGAAATAAATAACTTTTATTTAAAAAAACGGAGAAGCCACTAGCACAGAGGTTCCCAAACTGTGTGTCGTGGCTCCCTGGGGTGCCTCGGGACACTTGCAGGGGTGCCCTGGGTTGGTGGTCCAGGACCAATTCAAATTATTCATGGTCAATATAATAGGCAAAACCAGTGCTGGTGGCTGCCAGTCATAAAATATGTGGCCAAACAGAAGCAAATCTTGTCCCTCACCACACAACTGACCCTAAGGATGACATATAAACGCGATCTACTCAATGTAATATTTCTTTCTAAATTTCTCAATAAGAAATTTTTGGCCATGGGGTGCCGTGAAAAAAATTCTGATATTCTAGGGTGCCGTGATTCAAAAAAGTTAGGAAACCACTGCACTAGTAGTTAATTTGAGACCAGAACAAGCAGTTTGATTGAGAACCAGTTGCATTAATCCAGTGAAGAAAGAGCAGAGGCTATGTTAACTTACAGCAGACACATATTCACATAAATTAAGTTTTGAGATGGTTGCAAAGCAGCTTAGATAATTTGCAAATACATGGGGGGGATATTCAATTGTTTGAAAAGTCAGTTGGGTGTCTGTTTTTTCCTAATAGACAGGAAAGAACAGACACCCAACTGACTTTTCAAACAATTGAATTCCCCCCATGGAATGACTTCACAGAGAGGTGGTATACCCCAAAATATTCAGTGCATAGAATAAACACAGAGTTGAGTGATGCCTGGAAGGAATGCGCAGATTACCTTTGTTGCTTACACTATCTTGTTAACAGGCCAGTATTTTGAACAAGGCCTGAGCTGAAACCCCTGTTTACTTAGGTTATCTTTGTCTTAAGCCAAGTACACACTAGGAGAGAAATCGGATGATATATTGTTCTGACGCGGATCAGAACGATATATATCAGTCACATCTCTCAGTGGGTACCCGTGATCGAGCAGTTCCCCAGGTCATTTCCTGTATCATCCTGTCAGGTGTGCTGCTTGCCTGATGGGACAACCCAGGGAATGACGGCATGCATTTTAAATGTGGGGTGCAATGATACATTGTGCCATCCCCCACAGCATTGTGCAGTGTGTACAGATGGTGCAATGTATTGTACCATTGCTGAGTAAACAGATCGTTTAGTGTGTACCCAGTATTATATTCAGTTTTGTTTGAAGATCTGAAACAAATACGTGTATGTGCATAAATTGACAAAATCGGGAAGGGGAGAAAAGCTGCCTCTATACATCTGCTTGTGAGTTCATCCATCATCACAATCAGCGTGTATTTGCACAAAGTCTATGCCTGATGCAAAACATCTTTCTGAAATCAGGTGGCTCTCTGTGTACACTCACTACATGTCCACACCCTACTTATCATATATGCGAATGCCCAGGGTAGTTTCTAGCGGCGGGCAAGCCGTGCATTTGCACCCCCGCCATCAGGATGGATCATCGGCCTCAGACAGACAGGGGGATGGGGTGGCAGCGGTGGCGGTGCATGAGGCTTAGCCGGTGCCGGGGGCAGCCATGGAGACAGGGGGCCCACCAGAACCCAGCCTTTACAGCACATAGCAGGGATTGGTGCTGGATCATACATTAAGCCGAAATTAACGCATATTGCAATGCGATCCTGGGTGTTAATATTGTATCCAGATTGCATTGCATATGTAATCTATGATAAATGGGCCCCAGAGTCAGCTCGTGGATCGTCAGCCAATTAGGAGTGGCCACTCCTGATTGGCTGCCGGACCACAAGTTCCAATTGGGTGGCAGCCTGCACCACATTAGAAATGCCACCTACGCTGTCACTCTCTCCATGGCTGCTGGGCTCCCCATGCTACTCAGCACTGTCTTGCTGATCCAGCACTGCCCAGCTACCAACCTGCCTGACTGTAAGGGACCTGGAGGAGGTCCCACTGGATCTGCAGCACATGCCACACCCATACTGCACATGTGCAGTATAAGTATGCAACGCTGGATGCATATCAGCAGCAGACTATCAATGATTGACAATCTGCTGCCATTTTGGGGGCAGGGAGGGGCGGAAACAGAGGCGATTTTCTGGCCTCCTAGTTGGATCTGTGGCGGGCAGCTTGCACAACTCCATGGGTCACCCAGCCTGCCGATGGTATTGCAGGTGATCCGATGCTGCATCCTAGGAAGCAGCACGATCACTAATGCAGCAGAAGGCATCTACTTATATCAGATACCTCCTGTTGCATTAACATATTAGTGCTATCGCTGCTAATTCCATGTAAGCAGCAGCGATAGCAACTCCAACCACATCTGAATCAGGCCCTGGAGAATGTGACAAATCTCTGAAAACTGCACTTTTAGGGTTGATACAGCCCACCCTCAATGAAATAACTTTACTCCCCCCCCCTTTCCCGCTACTTCTGAATACTGTACATGTATGTTTATGCCAGTATGTTTTACAGTTTCTATTAATTAGCTGCCCCTGTAAATGTCTGTCACTGTAGACGGTGCTGTTTATTTGATCAGTGCAGGGAATTATCACCTTCATTTTTAGATAGACATATACTTGGCCGTTTCTTCGAATGTCAAGAGAAGGGGATATGCTCTGCTAAGGAATAAAAAACATGCAGCTAATGTTTAACTTCGTACAGCATATCTTATTTCAATTTAGAGAATAGAGATTAACATACATCAGTATGGATGAACTATCACTGTATCACTTCCCCCAGACATGGTATATTGAGGTAGATATCTCATGGCATGAGCCAAGCTGTAGCAGCCCTGCTGGAGAGGAGCATAGCATTCTGGGAAGAGCACAGACCTATAACCAGATGTCACCCATATATTAATCTGATGACCTCTGATTTGGTTCACCAGGTTTGACTGTGTTGTTTGTGGACCAAGTTACAAGCTAGACAAGTTTTATTAAATAACTGCATAGAATGACAATACAAGAGTGTTATGATATGTGGAATTTGACCACGCAATACATGCTATTTCTAAACTTCCTTGTCTACACTGTTCTTCCCGAGTCCTGTCTTGCTATACATTTCCTTGGGTGAAGAATCTATCTATCTATAACCCTGTCTATGAGCATCAGTCTCATAAAGTCGCTGGACCATGCTAGACAAATGAAGCCTATGAGATTTCTCTCGAAGGCCAGCTGTGCCCTACGGTTGGAGCTACTGGAGCTGCCAGGATTTGGCCTTAGGAAATTGAAGTCATAATAGCCATGGGTTTAACCCATTACCTAAAAAAGCAACCCCATCAAACCCCCCCCCCAAAAAAAATAAAAAATAAAAAAAACAACAAACAAAACCACACAACATACTGTAACACCAGTTGTTGGTAAAGAAGGATGTAATGGCCTGCATTAAGAATAGATATTAACTCTTTCCTACGTCCAGAGTTTTGATTCTTTTAAGTTTAATTTAATGTTGCAACATATACAGTTATTGGTACGGCACTACTATTGCCTAAGGTAATGTAGAAATGGAAGATTGCTGAATATGTATATCGCATGCTGCTATGTTATCCTACATACTCTTTATTATACCAGGGAAAGTGACCATCCACAGGGAATTATTACAGTGCCAATGAGAAGAACTGCGAAACACCAAAGCAAGAAAAAGAAAAAAGAAAAAAAAGAGCTTACAGATCTGCAATCAAATTGCCATTTAAATGAGCAAAGCTGGTGCAAAGGAGGCTTATGATTGGATGGATGGCAGGTGGAATCTGCAAGGATGATCAGATGACAGCGGTTATTTACAGTCTGCGTTTATGCTGAAATATATTTTAAATTAGTACAGTTGGTGTAATGGTTAGCATTACTGCCTCACAACACTGAGGTCTTGAGTTCAATTCCCACCACAGCCCTAACTGTGTAGAGTTTCTATATTCTCCCTGTGCTTGCGTGGGTTTCCCCAGGGTACTCTATTTTATGTTATAAAAGTCCGGTCTACTACAGGATCTTTGGATTAAGCTCACAGTCATCAATGATCAGGACTGTTCGGTATTCATGTGGACCAAGTGAGTTTATGTATGTCAACACAGACTTTTTCTTTTTTCTTTTAACAGATAATATTCATTTCTGTTGGTAATATTCTATTTAAAGTGATATCCCTGGGGTCATAAGCTCTGGAATAGTACTAATTTGTACTTCTGTTATAAAATTAGCAGTAGGTCTACAGTTATAGAGATGTCATTCTAAAGTGTGTATTTTACTCCCGGGAGAATTGTTGTTATCATAATACATTTTATGCATTAAAATAAATGCTTTTTTATTTGATTGTCTAGCGCAACTTGGTAATTTTTTCTATCTAAGTGTACTCTATTTTCCTCCCACAATCCAAAAATATAGTGGTAGGTTAATTGGCACCCGACAAAAAAAAATGATTCCTAGCATATGTATGTGTACATGTGGTAGGAAATAAAGAGTAATGGTGTGTACACACGGTGAGATCCTTGCTATGCCCGATTTTCACTTGCGATTTCCCCTGAACTCCCCGGAGCCCAGCACCACCGATTTTGACTAACTTTTCTTGAGATATGGACTATGTGTGCTTACGATTTTGGCTTATGCGAGATTTAATTGACATGTGAGACGAACTAGATAGTAGATAGTACACCGATCTAGCAAGGATTGACTTCCTGCGCAGTCTATCTTTTCTTGCGATACCGACCTGGCGGGACCACGCATCGGGATCGAATCGGGATCGCAAGTGGCATAACACTTTGCAATTTGCACTAACTTTTCTTGCGATTTTGACTATATAGTCAATATCGTAAGAAAAAATCTCAAAATGTGTACACACCATAAGAGCTCCACTGGGGCAAGGACTGACGTGAATAACTATTCTCTGCAAAGCTCTGCAGAATATGTGCACTACATAAATAACTGGTAATAAAAATATGATAAATTCTCAGACATCTTACTTGTTGATTGCTGATTGGAGTTGAGAATAAGAACACCAAAAGGAATTACTTGGTTAACATAGTTGTACAAATTGCTGATTATGCATGTCCCTTTCACAGTGTACTGTACCAGGTCATATGTTTGCTAGCAGCTGACATGTTATATATAGATGTTATTTCAAATGTAATTAAGGGTTCTGTTTATCAATACACAACTTTTTTGGCACTACGTGTCTTGGAAATTCACAGCTTTTCACTGTATAATTTCAGTGCTATTTATCAAAATTTCTTCTTCTGGAGAGGTGTTGTGCTAAACCACTCTGGTGATATGGTGTACCTTGTTCAGCATCATCTTTTATGCTGATGCTAATTTCTTTTGCGTTACCACAGCAATATTGCATCTGTAGGGCTGAGGGAAGGGGGGAGGAACGAGACCAGCAACCACCAGGAGAGATGATCTTCCCTGCTGATTCACCTCTTGGTTGTATACAAGACTGCAGAACACCATCCTGATGATGTTACGTTGGTCAACAGGCAACGAAAAGCTGAGCTTTAAATTACTTAATAAACTGATTGCAAACATAACAGGTAATCCATATCTGGCTATAGAGTCATTGTTTCTCTGTATAAATACAGAGTTATTACAAAATAAATAGTCTTACTTTATCAAATAACAACTATTTAATATAGAAATACGCTCCATACACAATTTCATAGAAAACCTGTGAAAGATTTAATTATGGTAGGCCACGGTGACATAAGAAACCCGAAGTATGTCACTTGACCAGCCAGGTAAGATGGCCACAAATGCTGAGGAGAAGACATTTATGTGCTTGAATTAAGTAAAAAGGTTTTGTTAAATGGCACAAGACGAACAACTGAATGTTTGTGTAAAAGTAAAAGCCCTGGATGACCGCGTGTACTGTATCTGGTGAACAAGTGGAGCGTGTTCGTGCCATTTATCAACACAGCCCAAAGAACACTACAAGGGTAAGTCTGGAGTTAAACATTCCACAACCAACTGTTTGGAAAATTTAGCAGAAATGGCTGCAGAGGATTCCCTACCTGCAGTTACTGTCTAATTTTCAGCGACGAGTTGACCCTCTACACCAGTGGGAAAGATCTAAAACAGAACATTTGCATATTGATACTGAACACCAGAGATCAGCAGTGGAGCTGAAGGTATGTCTTCTGTTCTATGGGCCTGATTCCGATTATTACTGTATTGTACAGTTGCAGGGAAGCGGCTATGCAATACAATACAAATTAAATGCAAATGCAGCAGGAGGTGTCTGTATTAAATCGATGCCTTCTGCAGGCTTCTGTGAGATCCGAGTGCTGCATCCGAAGACGCAGCATCAGATCACCATTGAGACCATGCCTGGGGGTTGCTGGCAGCAGCCCCCAGCCAGTTTGCGCAAACTGAAGACTACTTAGACTGGCTGTAGGAATCGGGCCAGCCGGGTCCAGGAAGACTGCGTCCAATGATGCAGACCCTGGGCCCGATACTCCTACAAAACGAGAGCGATGTTTTGTAAAATGGATAGGGCAAAACGGACCCACTCCCAGATGGCTGCAGACTGTCAATCAACTGAAGTCTGTATTCGATCTGCTAAGGACATCACAGGACCCATCTTGCACATGCGCAAAGTACTGAATATTGATACTTTGCAACATGTGAAGCTCCTGTGTCTGGACCTGAATCAGGCCCAAAGACACCACAAAGTTAGAAAATACCTTGACAAAACACTTCCACAGCGCTGGATTGGCTGCGCAGCAGACAGAGACATGTCTCTCCTGTGCTGTACACCATGAAGTCCCAATCTTTCAGTCTGTGACTTTTTTTTTGTGGGGATATGTCAAGAACAAGGTCTCCATCCCTCCTCTTCCTGTTAAGCTCGATGATCTGAAACAAAGTATATCTACAGCTACAGCAGACATTTTAATGCGTCTGGCTAGAATTCGACAATTGTACTTATAACTGCCATATGTCTCACAGTACACACATCGAACATCTGTAACTTAGTTATGTAATAAACTTCCACAGTTTCTCTACAAAACTGTGTATGGTGCTTGTCATTATCATAAATAGTTGTTATTTTATAAATTGTTAAAACTGTCTATTTCTTTTGTAATAACCCTGCATAAAGAAACAAAGATAAGCCCACAGGAAGGGTGCTACAGTAGGCTACGGATCTTCTCAGGAATAAAGCCAGTCCCTGCTGGGGAGGAAATTTACGAAGCACGGAGAGATATGGATTCCCAATACCTGGAGGAATAGCATTGCTCAGAACCATATAAGAGACTGCAGAACGTTTAAAGCGTGAGAGGACCCATGGGAGAACTAATCTAAGTCATATAGAGAAGCACCTCATCTGTTTTCAAATAACCCTTACTTCGCCGTGAACTCATACTATATGTGCATGCTCCATTATGTTGTCCCTCTAGTTGTTTTGGACAATGTTAAAACACCTTTGGGCTTCTCTTTACCAGAATTCTAAAGTACTTATTACATACTTGCCTACTCCCAGCACTACTCTCTGACAAGTGCTGGGAGACTCCTGTTTTTATTTAGGCAGCCCCTGCACCCATGGAATCTTCCACATCCCACCCACTTCCTAGTGTAGCAGACAGAATGAGGAGATCATGCTGGAAATCGCAGTTCCGTATGAAGGGGATGGGGCTAAATTTGCATCAGTTAGTCCAGACCCATGAATCGTGGCTTTTGGGGGGTGGGGTTTAGTGATTTTAATTGTTTCAGTATGATAATGGACAAACCAGCAAAATATTATAAACAAAATAAGAGAAAGTGTTCTAAAGATTAGAAAGGTGTGAATAAAACTAGATGAAGTGCACCACTCAAATGCCCAATCAAAGTTGCTCTATTGATTAGCTGTGTATAATTTATATGCCCATATGTAAGGCATGAGGCGGTTTTTAAAGCTGCAAGGGGACATTAACAGGACTGTATGTTCTCACTATACTATCATTGTTTCAACCAATGTCTTATAATCCCCCATATAATAATGCGTAGACTTATAATAAATAACACCACTGTAGTTGATTTTATGTTGATATCTCACAATATGGACAAAAATGTGTCTTTCTTTGGCAGAACTTACAAAGAATCTTCAATTTTGTCAGTTTCTCATCTAACTGGTTTCTCTACCGCCTCATTTCCACTCTTCACAAGCCTCATCCGGTGTCTCTCCAATGCAATCCTCCCTTCATCTCTCTAGTGCCATCACCCCCATCTCCCCAGTGCCACCCCTGTACTTCTGCAGTGATATTACCCGTCTCTCCAGTTCCACTCCCCCTGCATCTCTCCAGTGACATTTCCCCCCGTCTCTCCAGCGCTATCTCCCTGCATCTCTCCGGCAACATTCCCCGTCTCTCCAGGACTACTTCCAGTGGCATGTATACCCGGTATCAGAGGAGTGGGGGTGCTAACAAGGGAGCATGGACAGATTTGGCTGTTCTCAGTTGGCCGATCAAGGTTGTTATTATTTTTATTTGTCTAGGTTTGGGTGGGCAGGATGTAGGTTGTTGTGACCCCAACCACGTGCTGTCTGTGCCGCATAGTAGAAACAAATCAGGGCTATGGAGGGCTGCAGTGCAGAACTCACCACGAGAAAATATCTACTACTGCAATCAGTATGGGAAGAGCAGCATCGAGCAGCATCCAGCTCTAGCCGCCAAATCAACTCCACCTATTTTGGACCAGAAAGACCGAGCACCTGAAAAGTGAGTACCTGACCATTCCTTTCCTTCTATCTCAAAAACAAGCCATGAGCAAAAGCCCAACACCGGAGCTGGTCAGAGTTGCTATAGGTCACCTCACTTGTCACATTGCAGTACCTACACCTATTATCAGAGTACGATTCCTGCAAATACATATCCTCATGTATTACAGGTGGATCAGAGATGTGGACTCTTAAACTGAAACTGTAATCCCAGGCCCTGGAGATACTTTATTGTCTTTATTGAGTTTTATCACAATCTAAGGCCATCATTTTGTTGTCAGTCTACGTTGCTGTCATTTGTTCTCCATTTTTATACTGATATTTTAGGATTTAAAGTACATCGCCATATATGACACGTTGGCTATAGATCATAGGTAACTCCTGATACCCCTTTCAGACATCCTCCAAAACCACGGGATTTTGCACATTAATGCACATCAACCTGGGATTTTGGCATGTCTGAAAGGCCTAACCCGGGACGTTCCCGAGTTGCCGACCCTGCAATTGACCAGGGTTTTTCCTGGGACTTAAGTCCCAGGTAGACAACCCGGCTTAGGTCTGAATGGTGCGACCCGGGAATTTACTCCCAGGTCGCACCTAGATGCCTCTGATTAGCGTTTGGTCTGCTAGAAGGGGCGGGGCTGCCTGGATGGGGCGTGTCCCTCTGCTGCAGCCCGTGCTGCAGTGAGTAGTGAAAGCAGCCGGTGCAGCCTAACAGAGGCGGCATGCTGTGGGGAGGTCTTGGCTGGTGTGTGTGAGAGAGTTTGGCATGTGTGTGTATATTACATGTATGTGTATGTTTCAGTGTGACCAGGGCTGGAGCTTCCACTAGGCAGCTTTAGGCAGCTGCCTAGGGGCTCCGGGACCTGAGGGGGCGGCCTGCTACAGCTGCCTAAAAAGGTAGCATAGTCCTACCTTTCACAGCCACTGCAATCCCCCAGAATGCGTATTTTACAGTAGCCGTGACTGCTAAGCTTCCGTATTTCAGCTTCCAGCTCCACCTCCACCCGGCACAGGCAGTAACTTTGACAGCTCCTGGAGTCCTGGCTGGGGGTGACATGGAGCACTGCTCTTCATTCCAGGCTCTTTCACAGACTACTCAGTTCCAACTGTGCACTGCAGCCTGCAGGTAAGGTGACTGCACAGTGCATTCTCTGCATTGATGAGGAAAGAGAGCGAGAGCAGCGGTGTGGTGAGGGGGTGGGTGGGGTGGGGGGGGGGGATAAGGAGCAGGCATGCACACAGTCTGGGGGGGATGAGCAGCAGCATGAACACAGATTTTGGGGGGGGGGGATAGAACAGCAGACATTTAACAGAATAGGGGGGAGGGGGTGAGAGCAGCATGCCTTTCATCTGAAGGGTGGGTAAGGGTAAGGGGCAGAAGGCAGAAGTTTTGCCTAGGGTGCCGAGAAACCTTGCACCGGCCCTGAGTGTGACATGTGTATGTGTAAGACGTGTGTGTGTGTGTGTGTGTGTGTGTGTGTGTGTGTGTGTGTGTGTGTGTGTGTGTGTAAGACATGTATGAGTGTGCCCAGGGCAGACCAGGCTTATATCTGAAAGTAGTCGACCCGGGAATTTCCTAGGTCTCAGCAGTGGCGTCACAAGGCGGGTGCGGGGGGTGCGGCCAAATGTCAGCTCCTCCGCACTGACAGGAACCAAGTGCTGCAGTGAGAAAGTCTCCTACAGCACCCGGCTCCTGTCACAGAAGAGGAGCCGACAGCGGACGGAGACTGGCTCTGGGGGAAGCCCAGCATCTCCGGAGATGCTGGGCACGCTTCCCAGAGTGACGATTCTGGGATCCCTGCAAAGCCACGCCCCCTAAATACAAGGCCACGCCCCATTTTGCCACGATCGCGTCAGGAGATCAGGGGCGCGCACCGGGTGTCACCACACCCGGTGACGCCTCTGGGTCTCAGGTTTAGTATGAAAGGGGGTCTCCAGCAAAAACCTGGGATTTTTCAGAGATGAAAAACCCGGGACTTGAGCAGGGAAATTCCCAGGTCGTATATCTGAAAGGGGTATTAGTCTTCTAATGGAAACACATCCATATTTATACTAATTTTTATTTTGTTTTATATACAGTATGTATGCATTTTTCTTTGAGTTGTCTGTTCTAACGAATATACTGTACACCCACTGTGCTATTGGATTTGTGCCTACCGGGACATCAGTATTGTGCTGGATCCTTCATTTTATGCTAGTTTTATTTCATATATTATTTTGATTTTCAGAACTCAATTTGATTATTTTAACTGGCCTATGTGCATGTCCCCAAAATTACCTTAGATATTAAGACCTGAGACATCACAACTACATATACATCACAACTAAATATACAATATTGTGCATTTGTAGACTCCTAGGGCCTAATTCAGCATGGATCGCTAAATAATGCAGACAAAAGTTAATTTGCTTTTATTTGCGATCAATCGCAAATCTGCTAATAGACACAATACACTCCCACAATGCAAACTTGCAATAAAAAAACTTCAGTGCAGCGATACAAGTGTGTACTCTTCAGCAACTTTGCTAATGTTCACAATTTTGCGGACATTCATAAACAGACCATAGGATGTTTTGTATTTTTTCTTGTCTGCTTAACCTAAGAAATATCTAACCCATATTATACCACTTAATGATGTGCCATTAAACAATCAAGTCATCAAACATTGCAAAGTGTTGATTTTGAGGACTTAATTGTTGTTTAGTGTCATTAAATGTTATTAAACAATTAAGCCACCACACACATCAAAATAGCATGTTTGAAGTCCTACAGCTTAGCCAGGCATTAACACATCAGCTGTGTGTGATTTTGCACTAATTGTGCAATTATTAGCTGAACCATCGATGGTAGTGCACCTGTCATGGTGACTTCCACAGTCCGAGCAGCTCCATAGCTGCAATCACTTTGTGAGTATTTTAAGTTTGCCTCTTAGCAGGGGTATAGTATGGTATGCCGGCGGCCGGGCTCCCGGCGACCAGCATACCGGCGCTGGGAGCCCGACCGCCGGCATACCGACAGCGTGGCGAGCGCAAATTAGCCCCTTGCGGGCTCGCTGCGGGCACGGTGGCGTCTCCCTCCAGGGGGGTCGTAGACCCCCACGAGGGAGAATATGTGTCGGTATGCCGGGTGTCGGGATTCCGGCGCCGGTATACTGTGCGCCGGGATCCCGACATTCGGCAACCAGAAGACCACCCCTTAGCAGACTTGCTAATTCACCGTCCAGGACACATACATGATACACCCACTACAAGCCCCTGTTAAACGCCCCGTTTTGCAGAATTGAGACGCTCTCCCACTGACAAGCCTCCACCTCACCTTTTCCCCATTATCTATTTGCGACCTCTTTTTGGGTCGCAAATCTGCTAAGTTGTCACAGTTCATGATCTAGTACATGCGCGCTGTGATGTTCGCTCATGCGTATTTTCTAAACATTGCCAATTGCATGATTATTTGTAATTGCGACTGAAGCTTATTCCACATATCTACAATTAATAGCAGGAGATGTTTCTACTATAGCAGCACTCTATAAGATAAGGTATCAACACCAAGTTAACAAATACCTTTCTGAGTAGGAGCACCTCTCCTCTACATACTACTACCGCAGAGTAGGGTTGTCTCGGATCTACAAGTTATTTATGTTGAATGGTTTAGTTAATAAACAAGTAAGTGAATGATGGTAGCTCCACTGTTTAATCTGTCATAAGAAGCTTGTCCCATATTTAGGGCTGTATCCTATTACATGTAGTGACTTACTGCATGGTAATAACTGGCTTTTTAGCCAGATAATACTATCGGGCTATACAATTTCAGCCCGTTTTTACTGTGCGGTAAATCACCCATTATCGGGAAATAACTCATGGGATCCGTGGTAAGTTTGTGGACCCATATGTTAGCATCTGAAAATGGGTCTCCTTTCAGTGGCGCACACAGGGGGTCATTCCGAGTTGTTCGCTCTGTAAATTTTTTCGCATCGCAGCGATTTTCCGCTTAGCGCGCATGCGCAATGTCCGCACTGCGACTGTGCCAAGTAAATTTGCTATGCGGTTAGGAATTTTACTCACGGTTTTTTCTTCGTTCTGGTGATCGTTGTGTGATTGACAGGAAGTGGGTGTTTCTGGACGGAAACTGGCCGTTTTATGGGAGTGTGTGAAAAAACGCTGCCGTTTCTGGGAAAAACGCGGGAGTGGCTGGAGAAACGGAGGAGTGTCTGGGCGAACGCTGGGTGTGTTTGTGACGTCAAACCTGGAACGACAAGCACTGAACTGATCGCAGATGCCGAGTAAGTCTCGAGTTACTCAGAAACTGCACAGAGATGTCTTATCGCAATATTGCGAATCTTTCGTTCGCAATTTTGATAAGCTAAGATTCACTCCCAGTAGGCGGCGGCTTAGCGTGTGCAATGCTGCTAAAAGCAGCTTGCGAGCGAACAACTCGGAATGACCCCCACAGTGGGGATTTCCGAGTGCCTGGAACCCCCCATCCCCCGATGAGACAATTCTTTTATTTTTGAGAAGGAGCCAGCAGTGTCTCCGTCTCAGTAAAAGCCGCAATTGCAGCCGCACGCTGTAGCTGCTGCAGCAGCAGAGAGCTATGAATGTCCAGGGGAAGCTGCTGGCTGTGCATGCTTAGCCACAGAAGCTCCCTCCGTCCTTACTCACAGTGCCGTCCATCTGCTCCCGCCTCCCAGCCCCTGATATGTACAAAATACACAGTATGTACTGTATATGAAGTTTGTGTGTGTGTGTATGTATATATGTGTATGTATGTATAAATTAATGAATGTGTGTGCTCTATGTAAGTATCTACAGTGATCGCGCTGAGCCTAAAAACAAGTGGGTCCCTGGGACCCCTCACTTTTAAAAACTGGGGTCCTACCTGTTCTTATAAATCTTATGAATGATTCAAATATAAAAACGCAGACTTGATTTTGACACTACAAAAGTGCTGCAAGGGGAGGAGGGTGGGTGACAATGCTGCTGGGCTGTGTAGCATACAGGACACTCTGCACCAAGCGGTAACTAGACATTTTGGTGCCCTTTGGCAGAAACTGAATTGGTTCTTCCCCTCTCATACAGCAAAGCATGGACTGTGCGCAGCAAAAATTTAGGGGCATGGCTTCGTAGAGAAGGGGTGTGGCCACATCATGGTAGTGCCACTTGTACACACTGCACCAGGTAGAACGTCTATACACATTGCACCAGATAGAGCACATTATACACACTGCACCAGGTAGAGCACATTATACATATTACACCAGATAGAGAACGATATACACATTACACCAGATAGAGCACGTTATACACATTGCACCAGGTAGAGCACGTTATACACATTGCACGAGGTAGAACCCTCTATACACATTGCACCAGGCAGAGCTCGTTATACACATTGCACCAGGTAGAGCACTTATACACTTTGCGCCAGGTAGAGCACATTATACACATTGCGCCAGGTAGAGCACATTATACACATTGCACCAGGCAGAGCACGTTATACACATTGCACCAGGCAGAGCTCGTTATACACATTGCACCAGGTAGAGCACTTATACACTTTGCGCCAGGTAGAGCACTTATACACATTGCGCCATGTAGAGCACTTAAACAAAATAATCCATCTTTCAGAAGATATGAGGTAGTAATGTACATTCATAATACGCTAATGCCATCATTCAATACAGTATGACTGAAATAACATAACCCCCCCCCCCCCCCAAAAAAAAATAAACAAAAAAAATAAACAACAACTTAGATTTCTAGATAACCAGTACTATTTTACATCAATGATAGTTATGGTAAAGACATTGCAAAATCAATGTTTGCAGGAACACAGTGTAATGTATAGGGATTTAATCTGTCACACAAGTACTCTGCTCCCTCAGAACAACTTTAGCTAATGCCACAGAACAAGGAGGAGGCCATGACCACAGTGCACACTGTCAGTCACAGCAGTCGCGCAGCCAGGAGAACTCTATGAATGGTGCAGCCCCCACCAGGGATCCTGCACACAAACTTTGGAAGAAGGCACTGAGAGAGGGGACCTGTTGGCAGGCGGAGGCTCGGCCGTCCCTGCATTACTGGACATCGGCCTCTGGATTTTAGCTTGGGTCCAATAGCACCGCATCCTCCAACTGTCACCTGTAGTGCAGGACCGGGCCAAACGAAGCCTGGGTCTTGCAGAGGAGCATGGTGGTGTAATGGGAGAAGCCTGAGACTACCCTGCTGTGCCGCCTCCTGCTGGCCGGTGCTGATCCCGGCGCTGTGCTCTCCTCCTACCTTCATAATAGTAGCAGACCTTCTTCTTTCCACCCTCCTGATTGTACGCCACGGAGTACTGCGTGGACACCACTCACACTGTGACCTGCTAGTGCTCAGGATGGGCCGGGCTGCATTGGGAGGAGTGCGGATAGCCGCCACTGCCCGTTACTCGGTAATGAATGGAAAAGTCCTGCCTGACCGGCGCTGCACACACACAGACACGGTGCAGACAGAAGGGGTCGGGGCCGGCGAGGCTAAGTGGGAGGGGCTGGCAGGAGTGGGGGTGGTGTGCGCGCAAAGCAGACGGTGAGGGGAGGCGGGGCCGGAGAACACACTCTCCATGGTCTCCTCCCCTTCCAAGTTCCTCCCTCTGCTGCCATGGAGACGGAAACTGACTGAAAGCACAGGACAGCACTGCTGGTCAAAGCGCGTCCTGAGGGACCCTGCGTTTTTTTATTTTTGAGTCCCCACCATCAATTCTTTGGTAAAATACGCGCCATGGCGCATTTTTTCCGATCACTGTATATATACTCAGTTTATATATATATTTATTAAACTGCAATGGCGGCGGCACTCACAGTCATACAAGAAATGTAATATTAAATGCTTCTATGTTTTGGTTTCATTAAAATACTGTTGTCAGAATTCCAAACATTAAAAAGGTCTTACATATTTTCACATACATTCACATTTAAGGTAGGAACTTTTTTAGCTGTTTGGATTCCTGAAGACAGATTTTTAATAAAACCAAAACGTAGAAGCATTTAATATCACGTATCTTGTATAACCGAGAGTGCCATCACCATTGCAATCTACTTTAAATTTATATCAGAAGGCACCAGGCTACTATTTATACAGATTGGAGTGCCTGACATACAGAACTGTATTATATAAATATAGTGTAGTTATATATATATATATATATATCAATACAAAATGTCAAAAGGGAGCTAGAAATGTTGTGTACATACAATATCCTTCCAGATTATGACCGCAAAGTGATAAAAACAATAGATTTTATTCACATATTCACCAAGTACATCATACTTTTAGTGAACGGAGATTATTACATGAAAATCCAATGGTAAATATAATAAAAATACAGTTTACAATGTTATTGCAGACATGATAACAGACAATGTATCCCATCAAATGGTGTATTATACAGGATGTCTGATGTTTTCACAAGAAACACTACCCTAGTGTTTCTTGTGAAAACATCAGACATCCTGTATAATACACCATTTGATGGGATACATTGTCTGTTATCATGTCTGCAATAACATTGTAAACTGTATTTTTATTATATTTACCATTGGATTTTCATGTAATAATCTCCGTTCACTAAAAGTATGATGTACTTGGTGAATATGTGAATAAAATCTATTGTTTTTATCACTTTGCGGTCATAATCTGGAAGGATATTGTATGTACACAACATTTCTAGCTCCCTTTTGACATTTTGTATTGGTATCCTCTTTATGTACTCTATCTAACAGGGAGTACGTCATTTAGGTTTGGAGCTTTCACAAAGCGCATTATTAGGTCTACACCCTTTTCCATATATATATATATATATATATATATATACAGGTTGAGTATCCCTTATCCGAAATTCTAAATCCCAGTTTTTGGTCCCCTATTGAGATAATGACATATATATTATATATTATGTGTATATATAGATTTATTATACAGATATATAATATAATATACACATATATGTGTCATTATCTCAGTAGGGGAATCAAAAATGTGTGATTTTGAATTTTGGATAAGGGATACTCAACCTGTATATATATATATATATATATATATATATATATATATATATATACATATACACACACACACACACACACACATACACACGAAAAAAAACCTTACCAAATCCAGCGTTTGCCCCTGCTTTGGGCTGGTTATTGAGGATTCTGCAAAATCCCTGATAAATGCCAGGCTGTGGGGCTAATAATAATAATAATAATAATTTTATTTATATAGCGCTCTTTCTCCAATAGGACTCAAGGCGCTTAACAGATACATAGCATAATATAGTGCAGAAAATAATGAAGTACAGAAAAGCTGTTCATAAAATACAGAAGAATGTAACGGGACATTATGGAAACGCGTGAGTAAACAGGAAAGTCTTGAGTCTAGTTTTGAAGGATTCTATAGTTGGGGCCTCTTGCACTGGCGGGGAAGTGAGTTCCATAGAGACGGAGCCGCATGACTAAAAACTCGACCCCCAGATGAATTACGGGAGATTCTAGGTACTGCTAAAAGTCCTTCATCTACAGATCGCAGTAATCGAATGGGGCAGTATGGGATCAGAAGCTGCTTCAGGTACTTTGGGCCCTGGTCAGGTAGTGCTTTGAAACTCAGTAAGCCAATCTTGAAGATGATTCGCCATCTTACAGGCAGCCAGTGAAGGGAGTAGAGCATGGGTGTTATGTGGCTAGAACGGGGCTGGTCGGTTAACAGTCTGGCAGCTGTGTTTTGCACCAGCTGTAAGCAGTGCAATTCTTTTGCTGGGAGACCAAGGTAGAGGGCATTACAGTATTCTAATCGAGATGATACAAATGCATGGATGACTTTTGGCAGATCATCTGAGGGAATTAAGTGCTTGATTCTGGCTATGTTCCTCAGGTGAAAGAATGAGGATTTGATTTTGGCTGATATCTAATGTTTAAGTGTCAAGCCACCATCCAGGACAATGCCAAGATTCCGCACACGATCAGTGGTTTGTAATTCTGAATCCCCGAGTGTAAGTCCAGTTGGTTGGCTATGCTGCAGTCTTGTCCTTTGATGTTGCGGTCCTATCATAAGGACCTCTGTTTTATCTGGGTTCAGTCGCAGCCAACTGGCACTCATCCACTCCTGGAGCTCAGCTAGACAGCCATTTATAATAGGATAGCCCCAGGAAATCCATTAGCTGCGGTAATGCATGGCAGATAATAGGATAGCGCCCTTACAGTGCATATGGTTACAGTCATATCCTTTGTTATTTTTTTACTGTACCTGCATGGGAGCTGTAATCCTGAGTGGTATTCAGTATTTTATTATATGGCAGTCACTGTGTTGTTATCTGCATTATATGGTGGTTACTGCAATGTCCTATGCATTACACAGCGGTCACTGCTTAATTGCCAGATGTTGTCAAATTTGCCCACATATGTACATACTAGAGTATGGACAAATATTAAAAATCCAATTGTTTGTTTAAGGATGACAACCATATACACTGTCAAATTTGATCTCTACCATGTTTAATATCTGCTTTGGCTAAAATGTAATAAATCCTGGCAATTATTTTTTTTTGGTCCATACAGTTTGCAGCGAATTAGATGTAAAAATGTAGTTCCCCCCTTTTACCACACATATATATCCTGACATATCTGTTGTCAGTGGAATTTTTAAAATAAGCTTGCATATACAGTATATCAATTTGGTAATCACTGATCTTATACATAAAAGCACATTTTAAAAATTGCAATGACAATGAAATACAGTAAAACATAGTCACAATGTGTAATGAGTCCCCTTTGCTTACATACAGTGGAGGCATCTGCTTGGGGTCAGAACCATACTCGTCACAATGCAGCCCATAAATTCTCTATGAACATGTGGCATCACTTGAGCATGAGGCTCCATGTAATTGACAGCTTACATATAGATCACCCAAAAAATGGTAAATGCAGGAAACGGGTACAGTTTTGTGGTATCCAGATGATAAATAGACAGTCAATAGATAGACACCATATGCTAGATAGACATTATGTCGACAAGGTCAAAAGGTCGACAGGGTCAAAAGTAGACACTACAAAACGTCAACAGGGTCAAAAGGTCAACATGGACAAAAGGTCGACAAGAAAATGATCAACATAAAAAAGGTAAACACAGGGTTGTTTTTTAAAATTTGACATGTTTTGAGACTTTTTCATAACTTCTCTATCCATGTCGGCATAGAGTTGGTTATAAACCTTGTGGCTAGCGCAGCGAGCCACCGAGCCCGAAGCATGGCGAGGGAAACGAGCACAGCAAGGGGATGCCTTTCTACAATTGACAAAACTATCTACACAAACACCAAAAATGCAAAAAAAAATGGTGTCTACCTTTTTTTATGTCTACCATTTTCATGTCGACCTTTTGACCCTGTCTACCTTTTGTACTGTCTACCATTTTCATGTCGACCTTTTGACCCTGTCTACCTTTTGTACTGTCTACTTTTTTCATGTCTACCTTTTGACCCTGTCAACCTTTTGACTGTATAACATGTGCTGTTTATCTATTGACACTGTCTATCTATTATACCACACCCCAATTTTGCAAAAGTCACACAGTGATGAGGTGTCAGTTCTCAACAGAGTAAATGTACCACATTGCTTATATGGTATGTGATTTAAAGATCAATTTTATTCTTCAAAACAATGGATGACATTACAATAGTTGTATGACACACCTCAATAGAGTAAGGGCCACTATGCTTTTTATGCAGGCTAATAACAAATAAGCAAAGTCAACAAATCTATAGTAGAAAAGAACGTTTTTTTACTACCCACAGGCAGTGCAGTCTGGGGCAAATTAGCATAATACATTTGCATAATACCTCATCCAGAGAAATGAACTACTCTTTCATGCTGGGCTGCACCAACGGAGTTGGGTAACTAGGCTGTGCGTTCCCATATGGCAGATTATAGAGACAGAGAGGGCTTTCTCCAAGGTGCCACACAAAATACAACATGCACCTCTATATGCTTCAGAAAAGGCTGACTTCATCATAGATCTATACGTCAATGTATTTTTTTGTGAAATAAGCTCATGTCATAGGGTTAATTAAGTTCATCCCATACTGTATAAATCCAAGCTCAGCATATTTTGTAGTTTCTACATCTGGGATTGTAATATGGCCTGAAGAAATATATTTTATTTTATTTTTCAAATTCACTCAAGTCTTGTAAAATAAGCAGCTTATGGCAAAAAAACAAACAAAAAAAGACCCAACAAACCTTATCAAATATGTTTTGGCAGAATAATATGTTGTTTTCATGAAAGCAGGGCTGGACATTGGAAATACCAGGCTCTGTGCAACATATATTGTGGGGCACAACTATTGCCATAGGTTCTGTGGACTGATTAACAGAAGAGCAAGCCTAGTAAACCGATGACACCCTCTAAAAGCCAGCCCTGGATAACAAGTTGTGGCTAGCGGAGAGAGCAACTAACAGGCACATTATCAAAGAGTGAAGACACTGTAGGGATGTTGTTTTCCCTTTGGGGTCTATTCATGAAGCAGTGAAAAGAGTGGAGAAGAGGCCCATGGCCACCAATCAGCTGCTACATATAATTTTATAAAAAGCACTTGATAAGTGTTACTTAAAAGCTGATTGGTGGCCATGCGCCACTTCTCCACTCTTTTCTCTGCTTCATAAATAGACACTATTTGTCTTTAATGTGGAAGGGTTACAATATATTTAACCACTTAACTGACGATTTCCCCCCCTAAATAAATGCTCTGAAATTGTCGGGGTTTTTTACGAGTGAATTAGGTGAAGAACATGAATCACAAAATGATTTTAGTCTAAAAAAAATAATAATAATAATAATTTTACTCAAACATCGGTCAGGAAGAACAGTAACATCGGTAATATCGCGACCATCGCAACATTACTTTTTACCCCCAAGACAGGTGCCAGGTACACAGGGGGTTGCTTGGTTTGGGGGTTGCTTGGTGGGGGTGTTTTACACTCCCCAGCGCCTGCTATTGTCTGCAGCTGCTGGAGGATGGGGTCCTGCCGTGCTGACCGATCAGCAGTGAGCGGCAGCATGGCAATCAGTAGGGGAGAGTGCAGGGAGGCCTTCCGGTCCCTCTGACAGCAGCAGCAGCGGAGCGAAGTTTCTCTTCCCTGCCGCTGCAAACCTTACTGGTCGCATCCTGTGCGACCAGGTCAGATAAAACACTTGCTGGTGTGGTCGCATCAGACGGACCATGCCAGGCAAGTGGTTAGGTTTCTTTACAGTACTCCTATTGCTGCACTATCTGTTCTGATAACTGTTATCTTATGAGTGCTACAATGGATTCAGTATGATATCCCGGTGGTCAGGAGACCAACGCCGGGATCCCGACAGCCAGAATACTGGCGGTAAGCGCAGTGTGTTCCCTTGCGGGCTCGCTGCACTTGCCACACTTCGGGCCTGGTGGACAAGGTTATATTTCCCTTCTGGTGGTGGTGTGGACCACCAGCCGAGTGGGGATTCCGGGCGGTGGGCAGGATTACGACCCCTGGTATTTCGCCGTCTGTATCTTGACCAACGGGATCCCAGCACCCGGCAACTTGATTGCCTCCCGCTACAACATATTCTATCTATTAAAAAAATTCTTTATTCTTCAAACAAAATGTTATTATTTCCAAAATAGTGGAGATGAAAATATAAATTGGGGATTACAGTTCCAGTGTCGGCTGTCCGACCATGCAACCACACATGCGCATTTCTGCATACACTGGGCCACTGAAGTAGTTAACCCATGGGCGCTTTAAGAGAGGAGGAGGCCTATCTGCTGCCTCCTCCATTCAGGCCCCCTCCTCTCTGCCGGCAGCGCTGGAGAGTCTGAACACTAGAGGGCTCAGACTCTACTGCGCATACGCAGACCACTGGGAAAATGGCGCGATGGCCATTTTCCCAGTGATTTCTCTACTGCACATGCACAGAACACCCCGAAAATGTCAGCTGCTCCATTTTCACGGTGATTCCAGAGCGCTTCTGACGTCGGCGCGGGACTCCTGAGGGGTGAGTATTTAAAAAATGGGTGCAGCCTGTGAGGTGGGGGCCCCCTCTGGACTCAGGGGCCCGCGTGTACCGCACACAATGCGTCCATTATAGATACGCTGTGAGTTAACCCCTACCAGTGGCGTAGCCAGTACTTTGTGAGCCCCACAGCAACATTTTGAAGGGCCCAGTCCCAATGCTTCTAGAGAGACACCTCTCCACAGCAGTTGTTAATGTTATGCCCCATAATATTATTATAAATGTTATGCACCATAATATTATTATTATTATTATTATTATTATTATCCCACCAGGGTTCCACAGCGCCCAATTACAGGCTACATATGCACATAATCAAAACAGGAAAACAGTGACTTACAGTTGAAGACAATATCGGACAAGTACAGGGTAACTCAGCATAACTACACCAGTAGACAACACTGAGATAAGTATCATGGTGGCCGAGAACTGCAGGATTTGAGTAGTTGAGGATTATTAAAGTAAGAAAACATAGTAACATAGTATCTGAGGTTGAAAAAAGACAATTGTCCATCGAGTTCAACCTATTCGTGGTCTCCTATGCATGATGATTTGTCTAAAATTTTTGACTGGTGCTGATGTCAGCCGTTGCATTTTATCCCTTTTTGTAGCAACTATAATGCGTGACTATGCACCATAACCCTGGATATCCTTATCCATTAGGAATTTATCTAACCCATTCTTAAAGGTGTTGACCGATTCCGCCATTACAACTCCCTCAGGCAGGGAATTCCAGACACGTATTGTCCTTACCGTGAAAAAGCCTTTACGATGTATTGTGCGGAATCTCCTCTCCTCTAACCTGAGCAAGTGTCCACGAGTCCTATGTGTTGATCTGGCCAAAAACAGGTCCGCGCAAGCTCTGTGTATTGTCCCCTTATATATTTGTAGATGTTGATCATATCCCCTCTTAGTCTCCTCTTTTCCAATGTAAACATGCCTAGTCTTTCAAGCTTTCCTTGTATTCCATCGTCTCCATGCCCTTAATTAGTTTAGTTGCCCTCCTCTGAACCTTTTCTAGCTCCAGGATATCCTTTTTGTAGTACGGTGCCTAGAATTGTACACAGTATTCAAGGTGTGGCCTCACTAGTGATTTATATAACGGGAGTATAACATCCTCGTCCCTTGTATCAATTCCCCGTTTTATGCATGCTAGTATCCTATTAGCCTTTTTGCTGCCATCCTACTTTGGGAACTGCTGCTTAGTTTGCTATCTATGAGAACGCCTAAGTCTTTTTCCAGTACAGTATCCCCTAATGTTACACCATTCAGTTTGTAGGTGTTATTTTTGTTCTTGCTACCACAGTGCATTACCTTACACTTGTCTGTGTTGAAGCGCATTCTCCATTTGGCTGCCCATGCTTCTAATTTAACTAAGTCGTTCTGAAGAGACTCTGCATCCTCCTCTGTATTTATAGCCTTAGGATAATCACATGAGGGAAGAGGGCCCTACTTGTCAGAGCTTATATTCTAAAGGGAAGGGGCAGACAGAGAGAGGTGGCACAGATAGGGTAGACAGAGCATGGGACAGAGGGTTAGGATGAGATTTGGCTGGGTTTGGTAAAGAAGTGGGTCTTGAGAGCCGTTTGAAGTTCTGTAGAGAGGTGGAGAGTCTGAGGGGGAGAGGTAGAGAATTCCAGAGAAAGGGAGAAGCATGTGAAAAATCTTGGAGGTAGGAGTGGGAGGAAGTAATCAGAAGACAGGAGAGTCAACATGCATTAGCAGAGCGAAGAGGACGGGTGGGAGTGTAGGGGGAGATAAGGTCAGAGATGTAAATGGGAGAGGACTGGGTGAGTGCTTTGTAAGTGAGTGTGAGATAATAGTGACCTAGTTAATTTTCTGGACCATAGTAGTGCCCTAGTTCACATTATGCCACACGGTACCCCCAATTCACATTAGGACATTGGGGGCTGGATGTAATGAAGTTGGCCGGAGGTGCGGGTTCCCGGACGAACTTGGACTTTTTTTTTTTTTTAATGGCAATCATGTACAAGGCATGATTCTGCCTGCTAAGAAGTTCCAATACTGGGCAAAGCAAAAATTTAAAATATTTTTTTGAGGATAACCCGCACCAAGGAAATTAGTCTGTAATGTATATACAGAAATTGGGGTGCCTTCTATGTGTATATTTTCACCTTAGATTTATTGTTAAGGGGAATTACACATACGTTCACATACAGATGAAACTAAGGCTCATATGGTGCTATCGACTGGTTTGGGTCAGGATATATTATCAAATCCCCACAGAACAGGGAAAAGAGAAGAGAAACAAGTTACAGCTAGGGTGCACACAACCCAATATTGAGTTAAAATTCAATCTTTACTTTAAATATATAGATCCACAATAATATTTTCCAATAAAGGCCTCAATGCCTGAATAGGTTATTGTTATTTTAAATCAATTATTATTGTACTGGGACTAAATATGTCCTTTATTAATAAATGAGCAAAGTATTAAAATCAATAAGAGAGAATAATAAGTGTGAAAAGAAATAAACATAAAGTGAATAAAGATTTTAAAAACAAAGCAAATGTGTTGTTCCCTATATTTTTCTTTGTGTTTAATTCACAAGTGTATGGACCATAATTGTACTTATATACGGCACTGTATCAGTGCTGAATTTATCTAGATATCTATAATAATTCTCTTAACCGGAACTTGTTGCAATGTGTTGTCAGGAGAGGTGAATTGCTTGACACTAACTCATGTTTCCTATCTAATAGACGGGAAAAAACAGACACCCAACTGACTTTTCAAACATTTGAATTCCTCCCAAAAATTGTTGCATAAGATAGTAACAATAATATTTGAATATTGCAACAATGATACACAGTCCTTACTAGAGAGACAGTAAATGTGGCGAGGTAATCCCTTTGCTGCTAGCTAGAAGGAAAATTAATTTTGGTACTTGTTGAAAGGATAAATCCTACACCCAGTATTAGGGACAATGGTGGTCAATCGGAGTTGATCGTAGCCAGCAACTTATTGCTGCTGCTGCGATCAACTAGTTCACTCCTATGGGGGAGTGTATTTTAGCTTAGCAGGGCTGCGATCGCTTGTGCAGCCCTGCTAAGCGGAAAAAAATTCACGCAAAACATGACTAGCCCTAGACATACTTACCCTGTGCGACGATCTCTGCGATGCTGCAGCTGGTTTTGACGTCAGACAACCGCCCTCCGTTCTCCTGGACACGCCTGCGTTTTCTTGTCCACTCCCCGAAAACGGACGCCAAAGGTCCAGATCCGCCCAGGAACGCCTTCTTTCTGTCAATCTTCTTGCGGTCGGCTCTGCGACCGCTTTCTTCGTAGAGCGCGACGTAACCCTTGCGACTCCTGTCGCCGGGGTAACGACGCGCGTGCGCAGTGCGGCCGCTGCGCATGCGCATTCCAGACCCGTTCGCACCGCAGCGACAAACTGCTGTGTGTGAACGGGTCGGAATGACCGCCAATATTACTTGATGTGTAACTATAGTAATGAACTCCTATTCACCATACATTGTAAAATGGGCTGAGTAAATAGTATTGTGCCTGCAAATGAATGGGACTGATTTGGATAAGAGAGTGCTGTAAAGGCGTCAGTCTCTTATTTTTAACCTGGTATATCACAATAAGATTTTTAGTATAGGGGGTGCTCACTGTATACAGATAATATAACTTCCTTGGGATATCTAGGAGATGCGTGGGGCATTTATATATAAACCTGCTAGAGACGGAATTTCATGCTGTGATCTATTCACACAAAGTTTCATATACTGTAGTAGTGAGTATACATGGATAATGTGTATTCTTTTATCAGTATGTCACTTTTCATATACACCATCTGTGATTCGATTTGACACAATATGTTATTCGATTGTATCTTTATTATGGTTCACAGCAGTGCGTAGTATACACTGCCTGTACTTATGTTATATATGCATGGGTGTTTCACATCTAATATAGATTAACAGTTGTCCCATATATCTGAGTCTAAATTATGACTCATGGCAATACATAGTGACCGCTGCCTGTGCTTCTATTATATCTGCATAGATATTTCACACGTTATCTAGGATGACAGTTGTTCCACATATCACTATGTCTGTGTTATAACTCACAACAGTACATAGTGTCCATTAATCACACTTTTATTATGTGTGTGTGTATATATATATATATATATATATATATATATCAACCAAATACTCTCCTTCTGCGCTGTTCTAAGGCTAATTAGATACAATAAGATACAGCACTCCTTGGGGGGGGGGGGCTGCCTATTTCACTAAGTCCCTTGTTAGGAGGGACTAGATACAGAAAATATAAAAAGAAAGGAATTGGCGCCCAAAGGTTATTTTAACCTATAAATAAAGGGAACCCAGTGGGTTTCACAATTAACATTGATTTTAAAACATAAACATGAACTGTTCTTTCATAAAGAATTTATTAAAATGTACAGAAGCAATGAAGCAATTCCAACATATTACACAGACAAAGTGATGTAATTTCTCTTCGAATACTCCATCTTTGAAGTTGATAGAGGAATATCGGCAACTTAGTGCAGTATCTATCATCTTCCTCATATGCTATTCAGAGATAGCATCAAATATAACAACCCAACGCGTTTCGTCTAGTAACTAGACTTCATCAGGGGTATGTCTTTTGGTATTAACATTTATCAAAATGTGATCAATCAGAGTGGACACTCAGGATTTTTCAAAGAATAACTTCAAAACATCAAAAAGGAGACTGCCGAAGCTTCAAGCCAGTCTCATATATTCGATTTGATCAGAATTCAGCTATTTCCTATGTTTCTAACTTTCAAAAGGAAGGTGAAAACAGCAAGATCCTGCCAAAAATGGACCTCATGTGTCAAACACAAACGTGAAATACAGATACGGATAAGCTGTCCATACAGATTCACACAGGAAAAAACTTTCCAAACAGACAGCCAGTGGTACTCCAGTGTCCTTGGATGGTAATGTTTAGACGTTACTCCTTTCCTAGCCTGTATCAGGGTAGGAATAACCTTGTTCGGAATGCCCTTCCAAGCTAAAATCTGGCGTTCAACCTCCATGCCGTCAAACGTAGTCATGGTAAGTCTTGATAAGCGAATGGCCCCTGCTGCAGCAGGTCCTCCCGAAGAGGAAGAGGCCTTGGCTCTTCTAACAGTAGATCCAGAAGATCTGCATACCAAGCCCTTCTTGGCCAGTCCGGAGCAATGAGGATGGCCTGAACTCGTGATCTCTTTATGAGTTTTAGAACTCTTGGAATGAGTGGAAGTGGAGGAAACACGTACACCGACTGGGACACCCACGGAGTCACTAGGGCGCCCACCGCCACGGCTTGCGGGTCCCTCGACCTGGAACAATACCTCCGAAGCTTCTTGTTGAGACGAGAGGCCAACATGTCTATTTGAGGTGATAATGTCGATTTTATCTTAAAACATAAAGCTATACCTTAAACACACCTTAAATACACTTTAAACCTTTAGCCGCTGCGGCCGCTATACTTAATACACACGCTACGTACTTTATACACTGTTTGCGTACAGAGTCCCGTATCACTGTACGGACTTAGCGTACAAACGCCGCGCTGGGGGTACAAAGTACACACAGCGCGTACACACCCAATTAATACGCTTTTAAACCTTATACAGCAATGCGATGCGTTACTAATATACTCTTAAACCTTAGCAGGAAAAGGAAGACACAACACCGATTTGTAGTTAATCACTGGGTTCCGACACCACAGAGTAATATTTCTGAAAGGGGGTTAACAATACAAATTATGCACTACAATATAACAGAGTAAATGGCTACAGTCAATGTACATACGTGAGTATATTCGCGTGCGCTTCCCGGTCCGGTCCTCCGCTATCAGGTTAATAACGTTGAGAGTCTTGTGCCTGGCCAGGCTGCAACAGGCTTTATTTATACAATTCTTCCAAAAGCAATACAATGGATGCTGTAATCCCTTTGTCCATTGGACACAGGAATGCACCTTTACAGTACAGGAGAGGTCATAGGTTGATTTGAAAAGGTAGGCGATGTCTTTCTCAACTGCTCTTGTGGGTGGTCTCCTCTGGACTCCCGCCGCATACATAATATACAGTAAATACAGTTTATATCTATATTCTGCTTCTGCACCTAACTATCTGCAGGAACATGCGATCTTCCGCAAACTAACACCGGAATGTTACCCTTAAAATACCCTACAGCTGGATACCAAACACCACCTTATAACCTTAGTCTGTCCCCTCTTATCCTGTAAAGGTGAATCCCTTTGTTCTGGAATCATTTAAACTGTTGATACTTTCTGATGTGGTGCAGGGGGACTATGTGTACAATGTGCACTATTTGGATTAAATATGTAATGTTTTGATAGCTCTCCATGCGTTCACAAACTCTGCCGTAAATACCCATACCACGCGCAGGACCGCGGGAGTGACCATACGCAAATTGCGGATATGTGCACGCGCGGTAGAACAAGTGCACGCGCAGTGGGCATGTGTGTGCAGTTTATACGTGCTGTCTGTTCTTCTATATTTTTCGACTTTGACAGAGGTACACCCCAAAGATCTGTTACCTTCGTAAACACCTCCGGATGGAGTCCCCACTCTCCTGGATGGAGATCGTGTCTGCTGAAGAAGTCCGCTTCCCAGTTGTCTACTCCCGGAATGAAGATTGCAGATAGCACCACTGCATGCTTTTCTGCCCAGAGGATGATTCTTGTTACCTCTGACATTGCAGCTCTGCTCTTCATTCCGCCCTGTCGGTTTATGTAGGCCACCGTCGTTACATTGTCCGACTGCACTTGAATGGCTCGATCTCGCAGAAGATGAGCTGCTTGGAGAAGCCCGTTGTAGACGGCTTAGTTCCAGAATGTTTATTTGAAGACTGGATTCCAGGCTTGACCACCGTCCTTGGAAGGTTTCCCCCTGATGACTGCGCCCCAGCCCCGGAGACTTGCATCCATGGTTAGAAGGATCCAGTCCTGAATCCCGAACCTGCGGCCCTCCAGAAGCCACCAGAGGAGTGAATTCCTGGCTTTTGGCAACAGATGTATTCTCTGGTGCATGTGTAGATGAGATCCCGACCACTTGTCCAGGAGATCCAGTTGGAAGAACCGAGCATGAAACCTTCCGTACTGTAGAGCCTCGTAAGAGGCCACCATCTTCCCCAGAAGGCGAATGCACTTATGAACTGAAACCCTGGACCATTGTTTGTATCACCAATGCTTTCTCCTCTGGGAGAAACACCCTCTGCACTTCCATGTCAAGGATCATTCCCAGAAAAGACAACCTCCTGGTTCAGCACCAAATGTGATTTCGGGAGGTTCAGGATCTAAACGTGTTCCCTGAGCAGACGAGTCGCGAGAACAATGGACTGCAACAATGTTTCCCTGGATGGTGCCTTTATCAGCAGATCGTCCAGATATGGGGTTAAATTCACCCCCTGTCTGTGGAGGAGAACCATCATCTCTGCCATCACCTTGGTGAAAAACCTCGGTGCTGTGGAGAGGCCGAATGGCAGTGCCTGAAATTGATAGTGACTGTCTAACAGTGCAAATCTGAGATAAGCCTGGTGCGGCAGCCAAATTGGAATGTGGAGGTACGCATCCTTGATATCCAGGGATACCAGAAACTCTCCCTCCTCCAGACCTGAAATCACTGCTCTGAGAGACTCTATTTTGAATTTAAACACCCTCAGGTAAGGGTTCAAGGATTTCAAGTTCAAAATTGGTCTGACCGAACCATCCGGTTTCGGTACCACGAAAAGGTTTGAATAATAACCCTAGTTTTGAGGTGGAACTGGGACAATGAGCTTTGACTTTTCCAATTTTAGGATAGCTTCCTGTAGGATAGCCCTGTCTGTCAGCAAAGCTGGCAAGCCTGATTTGAAGAATCGGTGGCTTGGGAGTTCTTGAAAGTCCAGTCTGGGACACAATATCCTGTACCCAGGGATCCAGGCCGGACGACACCCAAATGTGTCTGAAACGTCTGTGTTTTGCACCCACCAGCCCGTCCTCCAGGCTTCGTGGTCCACCGTCATGCTGAGGATTTTGAGGAACCAGAAGCAGCTCTCTGGTCCTGGGAGCCTGCGGGTGCAGGCCTTTTGGATTTTGCCCGACCACCTCTAAAGAAAGTGGTAGGAGGCTTGGACTTTTTTGCCTTAGCGGTCCGAAAGGACTGCGGCACAGCTGAAGAAAATGGTTTCTTTGTAGAAGGTGTAGCAGAGGGAAGGAAAGGTGTCTTACCCGCAGTTGCCGTGGAAATCCACGCATCCAACGCTTCCCCAAATAGAGCCTGACCTGTGTAGGGTAGGTTCTCCACGCTTCTCCTGAATTCCGCGTCTGCAGACCATTGGCGTAGCCAGAGTCCCCTGCGAGCTGAGACAGACATGGAGAATATACGTGCAGTCAGCGTACCCAGGTCCTTCAACGCAGGCATGGCCGGACCATTGGGCGGGGCGGGCCGTGGCGGCTGCGTGATGTCACACCCAGCCGCTGTGACCCGGGCAGCGAAGAGGTTCTCCCGGCCAGCCGCAGGAGCTGCGCTGGCCGGGAGTTACTTCTGAAATGCATAAGCATCGCCGCTGTGCGATGCTTATGCAAGACATGCGGAGCGGACTAGCCCTGACATGCGGGGCGGACTAGCCCTGTGCTGGACGTCCCCCCGCATGTCTGAGTGCCTGATCGTATCTGTGCTAAATTTAGCACAGCTACGATCAACTCGGAATGACCCCCAATATTCCCTGATTCCATAATCTGGTGGTGCGCCCTGAGTCAGTATTATATTCAAATGATACGATGGGGAAAGAGAAAGTAGACTCTTGGGTGGGCGCACTCTTTTATTACTTAATTAGAATAGATATGAGAAATATATTAATGTAATTTAAAACTTAACTTTTATTATTTGTTGTTATAACATGCTTTCTGTATCCAAATTAGCAGTAAATACACGTACACAAATTATCTCAGTTTAAGTGCGCAAATCTGAGAATAAAACAGGAGTACAATTAAAAAATATTTATTGTATTCTGGTTTATCTATATCCACATAGATTGGCAGATGGATGTGTACACTCACAGTACTACATCCGTATTCTGCCCCACCAGTACAAGCTTGGTCTGTATTTTGAGATCTGAATTGATCTTATAGAAATATGTTATAATTTATAATTTACTGTTTTATATGCCCAATTTCTACATATAAGGGAACCTAGTCTGTTGACATTGTCCTATGTTATTGCCGAGATGCGACAGATTGAAGGAAGACAGTTTTTTGTGATCCTGCTGTTAGTGATCCCTCTGAATTAAAAAATTGCTGTACTATTAACACTTGGTATTCCCTGGGATTCCCCCCTCCAGGTACTGACCTAGCCAACCACCGTTTGGCTTCCAAGATCGGACAGGGTTGGGCATAGGCGGTGAGGTATGGTAGTAGATTAGTTGGCATAAATTGTGTCTCCGATACACTAATGAGAGTGCACCTGAGAGAGAAAGGGGAATAGGTTTGGGTTGAGCAGAATTGGATTAATAGAGGTGGATCTGCTGTCCATGTTAGACCGAGGATTCCCGGAATCACAGATGAGAGTCCATAAATATAGAAAAGATGGGAAATTAGGATGCCTGTGCCCTGTACTATAAATGTATTAATCTTCTATTGTTATGGCAATGCCTGTGATCAAAACTGTTGATGCCCCAAATTCAAAATATACACAGAGGGAACATTGTACGTGCTGAAGCTCCGAAGGGTATAGACGTGGACCGTGGGGGGCAGTGGGTATAGCAGAATAGCTTGCGACCAGATTATATACATACCAGTAGCTATCGGACATTGAGTCAGTCTGTGGCTTGTAAAGTCAAGCCTGTGTAAGATACCACTTTGGCACATTAATTATAGTGGTTCACCAAAGTGTGTTGGGTACTTCTGTGCAGAGTCCTTTGTCCAGAAGTGTTGTGTCCTTTAATTCCTGAGGGAAGTGAAAAACAAGACAGGGGTACCAGTATCCCAATAGTATGACTATAGAACAGTGGTGTACCAGTGGTCTTCTGAGGTCAAGCTGACAGGGAGAGTTAGAGACACCGGACCTCTGTTCATCACCGCAGAGTGTTATAACTAAGAAGCCTCAATCAGACTCCAGAGAGAGGTATTTGGGCATTGCCAACCAACACCTGCACTACGCATTATTGAACAAGTTAATTCGGAGCTTGCCGCATTCCAAGACAGCCAAAGACATTTAGAGGTCTATTTATTAAACATTGGAGAGCGATAAAGTACCAACCAACCAGCTGTTATTTTTCAAACACAGCCTGTAAAAATAAGAATTTACTCACCGGTAATTCTATTTCTCGTAGTCCGTAGTGGATGCTGGGGACTCCGTCAGGACCATGGGGATAGCGGCTCCGGAGGAGACAGGGCACAAAATTAAAAGTTTGACCACTAGGTGGTGTGTACTGGCTCCTCCCCCTATGACCCTCCTCCAAGCCTCAGTTAGGATACTGTGCCCGGACGAGCGTACACAATAAGGAAGGATTTTGAATCCCGGGTTAGACTCATACCAGCCACACCAATCACACCGTACAACTTGTGATCTGAACCCAGTTAACAGTATGATAACCGAAAAGAGCCTCTGAAACGATGGCTCCCAACAATAATAACCCAATTTTTGTAACAATAACTATGTACAATTATTGCAGACAATCCGCACTTGGGATGGGCGCCCAGCATCCACTACGGACTACGAGAAATAGAATTACCGGTGAGTAAATTCTTATTTTCTCTGACGTCCTAAGTGGATGCTGGGGACTCCGTCAGGACCATGGGGATTATACCAAAGCTCCCAAACGGGCGGGAGAGTGCGGATGACTCTGCAGCACCGAATGAGAGAACTCCAGGTCCTCCTTAGCCAGGGTATCAAATTTGTAGAATTTTACAAACGTGTTCTCCCCTGACCACGTAGCTGCTCGGCAGAGTTGTAATGCCGAGACCCCTCGGGCAGCCGCCCAAGAGGAGCCCACCTTCCTTGTAGAGTGGGCATTGACAGATTTAGGCTGTGGCAGGCCTGCCACAGAATGCGCAAGTTGAATTGTGCTACAAATCCAACGAGCAATCGTCTGCTTAGACGCAGGAGCACCCAGCTTGTTGGGTGCATACAGTATAAACAGCGAGTCAGACTTCCTGACTCCAGCCGTCCTTGAAATATATATTTTTAATGCTCTGACAACATCCAGCAACTTGGAGTCCTCCAAATCGCTAGTAGCCGCAGGCACCACAATAGGCTGGTTCAGGTGAAACGCTGACACCACCTTAGGGAGAAACTGAGGACGCGTCCGCAGTTCTGCCCTGTCCGAATGGAAAATCAGATATGGGCTTTTGTACGATAAAGCCGTCAATTCTGACACTCTCCTGGCCGAAGCCAGGGCCAGTAGCATGGTTACTTTCCATGTAAGATATTTCAAATCCACCGATTTGAGTGGCTCAAACCAATGGGATTTGAGAAAATCCAAAACTACATTGAGATCCCACGGTGCCACTGGAGGCACAACCGGGGGCTGTATATGTAGTACTCCTTTGACAAAAGTTTGGACTTCAGGAACTGAAGCCAATTCTTTCTGGAAGAAAATCGACAGGGCCGAAATTTGAACCTTAATGGACCCCAATTTGAGGCCCATAGACAATCCTGTTTGCAGGAAATGTAGGAATCGACCCAGTTGAAATTCCTCCGTGGGGGCCTTCCTGGCCTCACACCACGCAACATATTTTCTCCAAATGCGGTGATAATGTTGTGCAGTCACTTCCTTCCTGGCTTTAATCAGGGTAGGGATGACTTCCTCTGGAATGCCTTTTTCCTTTAGAATCCGGCATTCAACCGCCATGCCGTCAAACGCAGCCGCGGTAAGTCTTGGAATAGACAAGGTCCCTGCTGAAGCAGGTCCCTTCTTAGAGGTAGAGGCCACGGATCTTCCGTGAGCATCTCCTGAAGTTCCGGGTACCAAGTCCTTCTTGGCCAATCCGGAGCCACGAGTATCGTTCTTACTCCCCTTTGCCGTATAATTCTGAGTACCTTGGGTATGAGAGGCAGAGGAGGGAACACATACACTGACTGGTACACCCATGGTGTTACCAGAGCGTCCACAGCTATTGCCTGAGGGTCTCTTGACCTGGCGCAATACCTGTCCAGTTTTTTGTTGAGGCGGGACGCCATCATGTCCACCATTGGTCTTTCCCAACGGACCACAATCATGTGGAAGACTTCTGTGCAGCTTCTGCCATTGCCCTCCTGCTTCTTGTGCCGCCCTGTCTGTTTACGTGGGCGACTGCCGTGATGTTGTCCGACTGGATCAACACCGGTTGACCCTGAAGCAGAGGTTTTGCCAGGCTTAGAGCATTGTAGATTGCTCTTAGTTCCAGTATATTTATGTGAAGAGACGTCTCCAGGCTTGACCACACGCCCTGGAAGTTTCTTCCCTGTGTGACCGCTCCCCAGCCTCTCAGGCTGGCATCCGTGGTCACTAGGACCCAGTTCTGTATGCCGAATCTGCGGCCCTCTAACAGATGAGCACTCTGCAACCACCATAGCAGAGACACCCTTGTCCTTGGCGACAGGTTTATCCGCTGATGCATCTGCAGATGCGATCCGGACCACTTGTCCAGCAGATCCCACTGAAAAATTTGTGCATGGAATCTGCCGAATGGAATCGCTTCGTAAGAAGCCACCATTTTTCCCAGGACTCTTGTGCATTGATGCACAGACACTTTTCCTGGTTTTAGGAGGTTCCTGACGAGTTCGGATAACTCCCTGGCTTTCTCCTCCGGAAGAAACACCTTTTTCTGAACAGTGTCCAGAATCATCCCTAGGAACAGCAGACGTGTCGTCGGGATCAGTTGGGATTTTGGAAAATTCAGAATCCACCCGTGCTGTTGGAGCACTACTTGAGTTAGTGCTACTCCGACCTCCAGCTGTTCTCTGGACCTTGCCCTTATCAGGAGATCGTCCAAGTAAGGGATAATTAATACGCCTTTTCTTCGAAGAAGGATCATCATTTCGGCCATTACCTTGGTAAAGACCCGGGGTGCCGTGGACAATCCAAACGGCAGCGTCTGAAACTGATAATGACAGTTTTGTACCACGAACCTGAGGTACCCTTGGTGTGAAGGGCAAATTGGGACATGGAGGTAAGCATACTTGATGTCCAAGGACACCATAAAGTCCCCTTCTTCCAGATTCGCTATCACTGCTCTGAGTGACTCCATCTTGAACTTGAATTTTTGTATGTACAGGTTCAGAGATTTCAGATTTAGAATAGGTCTTACCGAGCCGTCCGGCTTCGGTACCACAAATAGCGTGGAGTAATACCCCTTTCCCTGTTGTAAAAGGGGTACCTTGACTATCACCTGCTGAGAATACAGCTTGTGAATGGCTTCCAATAACGTCGCCCTGTCGGAGGGAGACGTTGGCAAAGCAGACTTTAGGAACCGGCGAGGGGGAGACGTCTCGAATTCCAACCTGTAACCCTGAGATACTACCTGCAGGATCCAGGGGTCCACCTGCGAGTGAGCCCACTGTGCGCTGAAATTCTTGAGGCGACCCCCCACCGCCCCTGAGTCCGCTTGTAAGGTCCCAGCGTCATGCTGAGGCCTTTGCAGAAGCCGGGGAGGGCTTCTGCTCCTGGGAGGGAGCTGCTTGCTGCAGTCTCTTACCCTTTCCTTTGCCTCGGGGCAGATATGAATGTCCTTTTGCCCGCTTGTTCTTATAGGAACGAAAGGACTGCGGCTGAAAAGACTGCGTCTTTTTCTGCTGGGAGGTGACCTGAGGTAAAAAGGTGGATTTCCCGGCTGTTGCCGTGGCCACCAAATCCGATAAACCGACCCCAAATAATTCCTCCCCTTTATACGGCAATACTTCCATATGCCGTTTGGAATCCGCATCACCTGACCACTGTCGCGTCCATAAACTTCTTCTGGCAGATATGGACATCGCACTTACTCTTGATGCCAGAGTGCAAATATCCCTCTGTGCATCACGCATATAAAGAAATGCATCCTTTAAATGCTCTATAGTCAATAAAATATTGTCCCTATCCAGGGTATCAATATTTTCAGTCAGTGATTCCGACCAAGCCACCCCAGCACTGCACATCCAGGCTGAGGCGATTGCTGGTCGCAGTATAACACCAGTATGTGTGTATATACTTTTTAGTGTATTCTCCAGCCTCCTATCAGCTGGGTCCTTGAGGGCGGCCGTTTCTGGAGACGGTAACGCCACTTGTTTTGATAAGCGTGTGAGCGCCTTATCTACCCTAGGGGGTGTTTCCCAGCGCGCCCTAACCTCTGGCGGGAAAGGGTATAACGCCAATAACTTCTTTGAAATTAGCAGTTTTCTATCGGGGGTAACCCACGCTTCATCACACACTTCATTCAATTCCTCTGATTCAGGAAAAACTACAGGTAGTTTTTTCACACCCCACATAATACCCCTTTTTGTGGTACTTGCAGTATCAGAGATATGCAAAGCCTCCTTCATTGCCGTGATCATATAACGTGTGGCCCTACTGGAAAATACGTTTGTTTCTTCACCGTCGACACTAGATTCGGTGTCCGTGTCGGTGTCTGTGTCGACCGACTGAGGTAAAGGGCGTTTTAAAGCCCCTGACGGTGTTTGAGACGCCTGGACAGGTACTAACTGGTTTGCCGGCCGTCTCATGTCGTCAACCGACTTTTGCAGCGTGCTGACACTATCACGTAATTCCATAAACAAAGCCATCCATTCCGGTGTCGACTCCCTAGGGGGTGACATCACCATTACAGGCAATTGCTCCGCCTCCACGCCAACATCGTCCTCATACATGTCGACACACACGTACCGACACACAGCAGACACACATGGAATGCTCTGATAGAAGACAGGACCCCACTAGCCCTTTGGGGAGACAGAGGGAGAGTTTGCCAGCACACACCCAAGCGCTATAAATATATAGGGACAACCTTAAATAAGTGTGTTCCCCTTATAGCAGCTTAAATATTATTAATATCGCCAAATAAGTGCCCCCCCTCTCTGTTTTTACCCTGTTTCTGTAGTGCAGTGCAGGGGAGAGCCTGGGAGCCTTCCTAGCAGCGGAGCTGTGTAGGAAAATGGCGCTGTGTGCTGAGGAGAATAGGCCCCGCCCCCTTTTCGGCGGGCTTCTTCTCCCGTTTTTCTGACAACCTGGCAGGGGTTAAATACATCCATATAGCCCCAGGGGCTATATGTGATGTATTTTTAGCCAGAATAGGTACTTTCATTGCTGCCCAGGGCGCCCCCCCCAGCGCCCTGCACCCTCAGTGACCGTTGGTGTGAAGTGTGCCGAGAGCAATGGCGCACAGCTGCAGTGCTGTGCGCTACCTCATGAAGACTGAGAAGTCTTCAGCCGCCGGTTTCTGGACCTCTTCTCTCTTCGGCATCTGCAAGGGGGTCGGCGGCGCGGCTCCGGTGACCCATCCAGGCTGTACCTGTGATAGTCCCTCTGGAGCTAGTGTCCAGTAGCCTAAGAAGCCAATCCATCCTGCACGCAGGTGAGTTCACTTCTTCTCCCCTAAGTCCCTCGTTGCAGTGAGCCTGTTGCCAGCAGGACTCACTGAAAATAAAAAACCTAACAAACTTTTTCTAAGCAGCTCTTTAGGAGAGCCACCTAGATTGCACCCTGCTCGGACGGGCACAAAAACCTAACTGAGGCTTGGAGGAGGGTCATAGGGGGAGGAGCCAGTACACACCACCTAGTGGTCAAACTTTTAATTTTGTGCCCTGTCTCCTGCGTAGCCGCTATCCCCATGGTCCTGACGGAGTCCCCAGCATCCACTTAGGACGTCAGAGAAATGGCAGTTAGGAGCTGATTGGCTGGTACTTTATATCACTCCAAGACTTCGTAAATGGACCCTTTACTACAGGCATAGATATTGGGGCTCTGTAAATGCTTCAATACAATTACAGGTAAAATTAGGGTGCTTCCCATATCAGAGGTAAGAGAAACATTAGTAAAGCTCTGACTCCTTAATTCTGAAGTCACTGTATTACCACAAATATGCAAAGTGGTAACCTTTATGAGAGAAACTTTTGTGAGTGCAGGAGGTTTAGATTCTGCGGGGGCAGTTAGGCTGCGTGATGGCTGCAGGGTAGAATTAGGCTGCGCGTGGGGGAGTCAGGATGTCACCGATACCACCTACCACGGCAAAATTGATAATCTGGCACAGGGTGGCGGATTATCGGTGGTGTACCTGCATATTAAAATATAGTGTAGAAGTATATTATATTCAAATCAACTAGAGAGCGAGACCAGCTGCACAGTTTGATTGTACATGCTGTAGCACCAGGGTAGAAATATTAGTTGTCAGAATTCAGAGTACTAAGACCTGTGTCTAACAATTCTAATGTACAACCATACAGTCATAGCTATAAACTAAAGAGGATTTTTGTAGAGTGGATCACAATTAATAGTTACAGTGTCAGTGTGTGGATTGAGTATACGAGTAAGTGGAAAGTACCTGTAATTGTGAGTTAGGGAGTAATACTGGGTATTAGTCTCTGGGGAAAGGAGTAAGGCAGGTGAGGGTTTATTACATTCTGGGTGGTGCACTTTAGATTTCAATTGCAGAGGGTGTTTTTACTTGTAGGGAAAATTCCAGGGTGCTAAGATATTGTAACTAGGTGGGAAGAAAAGGTTTATATAATGCATATATGATGGAAACTATTACATGTTTTGCATAGGAAAGTAGTAATATACAAATATCATAATGAAAGAGCAATTTTGAGATCTATTGGGCCAGATGTACTAAGCCTGAAAAGTGATAAATATCACTGTGATAAAGCACCAGCCAATCGGCTCCTAACTGTCATTTTTCAAACACAGCCTGTGACATGACAGTTAGGAGCCGATTGGCTGGTGCTTTATCACAGTGATATTTATCACTTTTCAGGCTTAGTACATCTCCCCCATTATGTTGTGCAATTTAATTTATACTGGGTTAGTCAAGAAGTAGTATTTGAACTAATTTTTTTTAGCTATTCTTTCATGTAACCTTTTTCCTAATCCTGCTAATGATACCACTAACAAATGTAGGATTAATCCTTTTTTTATCCTATGTACCAGTGTATTTTCTATTGGGAAGGGGAGGGGAATCAAGTTTACTTTTATCATAGCTACATCACAGGAAATAGAGGTTTCTCTGATCTGACCACTGGTGAACTGGAACCCTTCTACTAGAAGAAAGATAAAGGCTCAGATGAGGCTCTGCCAAGAGCCAGAATATAGTTATCAAGCAAACAGTGTTAGGCTGGGTACTCTACACACTAGAATGTTCGTTCAAGAGATGAACTATACATGAGTAGTGGTTCGGTTGGTGTGTGCACCCTATTCCGTCAGCCCTGCCACACAACAGATGGCGATATATATCTTGCAGCTATATCAGCATGCCTGGCTGCGTGTATGGGGACCTACAGTCCGCCCGTACACTGGCTGCAGGGACTGACATCAATGCTGGGCAGACAAATCAAATACCCACCCAGTTGCGCAACATATCGAGCAGTCAATTGGTAAGTGTGTATGCTCACCAAATCGGCTACTATGTCGGCAGATCTACCAGTTGGCAGATCCATCTGCATAATATGTACCCAGCCCAGTTACAAGTGACCCCATTCATCTGAAAGCACTAAGAGCAGGCGTTACAGCAGTTCCAGTTACAATGTAGCTGTATAAGTGTTTACCATATTCCAGTGTTCCTGCTAGGAACTGCTAGGTGTTTCCGTACCTCACCTTCAACAGGCAAACTGAACATCACATAGCAATCTTCAAAAGCAAAAGGTAATGCAGAAGCAGCAATACAACACAGTATAAAATAACCTATTAAGACTCACAGATATAATAAAAGTGCCTTAAAAAACGCTGCACATAACAAAATAATAACACAAGAGAATCAATCTCAGAAAGCAACCAGAGTCCCTTTCCTTAATGTTATAAGGACACTGGCTCAAGGGTAGGAACCTGCGTCATATAAAACATACTTAAGAGGACACGGTGAAGGTACTGATCACCGTCTACAAGTATGAAAGAGCAGAGTTGGACACAACACTGTGATTAAATGAATCTACTCTCTAGCAAACGAACAGATCATCATATATAATAACAAAATCAAAATAACCAAAATAAATCAATACTGTACCAGCAACTAATTTATATTTTGCCGCCAACATTACACATGCCTTTGTGTATTTAGCACACTAAATGTGAAACAGACAATAACGTCACCACCAGTTGTTATGAAGAAAATCAGATATGAATATAACCTTACCCTGAGAAGACGCAGTCTTGCCCTTGTTGACCTGCTTTAGTCGCTTTTGATGTGATTTGCCGTTGTAATGTATTTGAGCTTGGACTGCAGAGTTAAGCTGTATGTTACAGACCTCGCACAAAGTTGGCAGAGTCTTTTCCTGCTTGGACTGCAGTTTTATTCTTGGGCTGTACTCATTCTCACACATAGCAAGTAGGGAGTCTGTGGAGTAAGCAGGACTCACCGGACGCTTCATGACTGCACACAAGAACAGAAGAAAATGTTACTTTATTTATTCAATTCTGCACAGCAATATAAAACATAAATTAGTTGACCAATAGTGCTATAAAATGAGTTCTTAAATTATCTGTATAGGATCTCTGTGGATCTATCTGCAATAACACTGTTGGTTATTTAGACTGAGTTCATTAGCACAGCAGGAAATAAATATAAACTATGGCTGTGGTTTTATTCCAGTCAAAATCAATTTGGAGACAGAAAGAAAAAGAACAATACTACAAAGGAGTGTGTAATAGTCTTGTATTAAACATCCAGACAGCGCAGTGTTTAGCTTTTCCATGTACACATATTAGCATTAGGCTATCCATCACTGTCTAGGTCTTTCATATGTATGCCTGTTTCCACATCAGTTTTCAGACTTCACATTTGTTTGTAATAGGCGCATGGGAGAGATTTTATTCACTGTAAAATTAAAAAGCTGCTGTTGAAAATAACACTGTACAATTAACAAGAAAAAATATTTAATCAAATACGTATTCTAGCTTCAAAGGTGATTGCCATTTTACTGGTATCACTATTATCCATGAGAATGCAGGTACTACTGACTTCACTGAGACAGAAAAAGATCTCTATGACTTCAATGAGTCAACATATGGATCTATGGACATCAATGAGTCAGCATATGGATCTATGGACATCAATGAGTCAGCATATGGATCTATGGACATCAATGAGTCAGCGTATGGATCTATGGACACCAATGAGTCAGCATATGGATCTATGGATATCAATGAGTCAGCATATGGATCTATGGGCATCAATGAGTCAGCATATGGATCTATAGACATTGATGAGTCAGCATATGGATCTATGGACATCAATGAGTCAGTGTATGGATCTATGGGCACAAATGAGTCGACGTAAGGATCTATGGACATCAATGAAGCAACGGCGGGTCTATGGAAGTCACTGAGACAGCAAATGCATCTATAGACATCAATGAGTCAGCGTATGGATCTATGGTCATCAATGAGTCAGTGTATGGATCTATGGACATCGATGAGTCAGCATATGGATCTATGGACATCAATGAGTTAGCATATGGGAATCAATGAAGCAATGGAGGGTCTATGGAACTCACTGAGACAGCAAATGCATCTATGGACATCAATGGGTCAGCTTATGGATCTATGGACATCAATGATGCAATCTATAGATGAGGGTCCATAAGGCAGTGTATGTGTCATGCACTAGACCCTCCAATATACTTAACAGTGTCTAGTCTGTTGTCTGCCCGCCAATCTTTTACCAGGTGTAACAGCAGCCAAACATTACTGTGTATTTATAGCAATACTAGGAAGGGGCTTCTTATAGACATGGTAACTAGGGTTGACAACTTACTTATCCTTTAATTACTCACACATAAAAATAATACAGTTTATGTGGCTGAATTATATGAAGTCTGTTAAATACTAGATTATAGTTAGTCACAGAAGCTGTCTCCATAATGAAAGAAATGAGTTGACAAATCGGCTGGTGACTGTACCAGGTGTTTGCTTAGTCTTGATATCATTTATCCCATTTCAACACAATACCGGTTTTAAACCTGTAATTCATAAGGGACCAGTCCAGAGTAGGAATATGAATCAAACTATCAATGTTATTGCTGAACTGCTCACCTCAATGTGGATGTTACTATACTTTTTATACCATTCTAAAAGACACACAATGAATGATAGGCAGCGCTACTTTTACACACATGGGGGAGGGGGGTGGTCTTCAGTATGCCGGCAGTCGGGCTCCCGGCGACCAGCATACCGGCGCCGGGAGCCCGACAGCCGGCATACCGACACTTATTCTCCCTCGTTGGGGTCCACGACCCCCCTGGAGGGAGAATAAAATAGTGTGGCGCGCGTAGCGCTCCACCGTGCCTGTAGCGTGGCGAGCGCAGCGAGCCCACAAGGGGCTCATTTGCGCTCGCCACACTGTCGGTAAGCCGGCGGTCGGGCTCCCGGCGCCGGTATGCTGGTCGCCGGGAGCCCGACCGCCGGCATATCGTAGTGAACCCGGGGGAGGGATGTAATAGGTTGAGAGAACCAGATAGTGAGAGATTTTGTGAGAGCTATGTTTCTTAAAGTGGCAATCATTTACATGACAAAATCAACCTGGTTTTGCCATGTAAATGATTGCCACTTTAATAAAAAAAAAAAAACCAGGAGAACTCTCACAAAATCTCTCACTTTCTGATTCTCACACGCTATTACATTCCCCCATTACGGCTGATCCTGGATCAGAACAATCTCTAAGCCTTGATGTAACTGGCAAGTTTTGCATACAACACACAGTTCTTCTTATTTTGAGTTGTACGGGACTCAGACTAATCTGTTTCTCTGTGAAAATGGGCATTTCGGGAAGGCAACTGGGTGAACACACTTATATAAGCACATGGAATGGCCCTGTCCTGCGGGAGTGCCATAGGAGTATTGTGGGCATGTAACAAACGTTATGTGCAATTCATCCATACAGTGAAGTGAAGTCTGTTTCTGGAAGACCTCTTGCACATTGCATGGAGCTTGTTCAACTATCAATAAGAATGACGTCAGTTGCGGCGGCTTGTGTAAAATCAATGGGTGGCACGAATTTCCACTTGGAGACGCACGAACCCCCACATTAGTCCTACGGATTCTCACTTTTGTACATAAGATAGCAAATAAGCTTTCCCGCAACTACAGCCTATTTTGGGATGATCCAGAGCCCAGTGACAGCTCTTCTGTCTCCCCCATCTCAAGGCTCTTCCTCCAGCCCCGACCATAGGATAACCTGCATACGACTGCAAGAAGACAGTCTGCATGTGACCCAAATTCACAGGGTTTGAGGCAGATGTAATAGAATAACTGTTGTCTGGCTGTATTAACCCTTCAACTACCAGAGTGGTCTATTAACACTTTAACTAAGGGTATGAAGCTTTTGACTATTTTGCACTGTGTTATATACAAGTGTTATATGTGTTGACACGACAGGAAAGCAACATCATTTCTTGCAGGCATTACTGACGGTTTTGCAGTATGTTTATGTTTTAGTTTCATGATCTGTTTGAAAGGTGACATGAACAATGAGTTTTACAAATTAATCAATATCGAGTAATTCAGTGCCATGTACTATGAAATGAGTGTGTACGTGGCTCCACCTTTAACATACTTGAGGTGGTGTTGGTTAATTTGTTACATTAGTAGTGGTGTCTTCGTGAACAATGATCTGCATAATGGAAATGAGTGCTCTAGTGTGTGCGGTGCCATAAAACCAGTGACAATATACTGTATGTCCAGTAGAAGGGCTTGCGGCACTCTTGGGTCTTTATCAGTGTACTGGTGCCTCCCGCCGTCCATTAGGCCGTAGGTGCATTAGCAGCAAAGTTACCTCGGAGGCGCCAGTATTTTATTATATTGATAAAGACCCAGGAGTGCCGCAACCCTTCTACTGGACATATATATATATATATATATATATATATATATTTTAGGTATCGAGTCAACAGGTCGACTACTAATGGTCAACATGGTAAAGAGGTTGACATTGCTTATGGTCGACAGGTTCAAATGGTCAATATGACTGGGAATAGTAACCTGTGCAGAGGGCAACGGTCGGTAGCGGAACATGGCACCTTGCCCACAGCATGAAGAGCAAAGAGAGTCGTGCAAGGGGACATGGAACACTAATTAGGGTTCCCCGTGTGCTGTGACAGCAAAACAACACAAAAAAAAAAACCCTACTGGTGTGTCGACCATTTGTACCCGTCGACCTTTCCCATTGTCTACCCGTTACCTGTCAACCTTTTCACCATGTCGACTTTTTCCACGTTGACCTATTGGCTGTCGTCCTAATAAGGGTCGACCTAATGATACATACCCATTTTATAAAAAATTGGATTAATTATGGATTTTTTTCTTATAACCATGATGGAGCTCTCAATGAGAAATAGGCAAGGTCCTTACACAGTAAGTTAGAGCTGGTAAGTGTGTGTGTGTGTGTGTGTGTGTGTGTGTGTGTGTGTGTGTGTGTGTGTGTGTGTATTATAATCCAGCCTTAACACCTCTAGGCAGTGGCGGATTTGCCGCTAGGCAACCTAAGTGGTTGCCTAGGGCCCGCCGGGTTAGTGGGCCCGAAGAGGGCCCCCCGCTTGTGTCACTGAGACACGCTGCCGCTCAGTCCGGCGGCAGCGTGTCTCAGCTGTCAGGAGAGGAGAGCGCCCGCCAGCGCGGCTGTGTCTGGCGCGGCGCGTATAGCGGACTTCAAACCAGCCGCCGGTTCGTGAGCCAATCAGAGCTCGCGGACCGGCAGCCAATCAGAAGCCGCTGGTCCGCGAGCTCTGATTGGCTCACGAACCGGCGGCTGGTTTGAACGAAGTCCGCTTTACGCCGCCGCGCCAGACACTGCCGCGCTGACGGGCGCTCTCCTCTCCTGACTCACCCGTCCCTCACAGCCGGAGCCCGGAGGAGGAGCAGCAGCAGCAGTGCAGCAGCGGTAAGCAGCTGCAGCACTGGCTGCTGTGGAGGCAATTGTATACCTGGCACTGTGGGGGAAATTGGCTGGCACTGTGGGGCATTTGTATACCTGGCACTGTGTGGGCAATTGTTTACCTGGCACTGTGGGGGCATTTGTATACCTGGCACTGTATGGGCATTTGTATACCTGTCAGGTATACAATTGCCCCCACAGTGTCAAATCCACAATTGCCCCCACAGTGTCAGGTATTACCTGACACTGTGGGGGCAATTGTGGATCTGACACTGTGGGGGCAATTGTGGATCTGGCACTGTGGGGGCATTTGTATACCTGGCACTGTGGGGCATTTGTATACCTGTCAGGTATACAATTGCCCCCACAGTGTCAGATCCACAATTGCCCCCACAGTGTCAGGTATTACCTGACACTGTGGGAGCAATTGTGGATCTGACACTGTGGGGGCAATTGTGGATCTGGCACTGTGGGGGCATTTGTATACCTGGCACTGTGGGGGCATTTGTGGATCTGGCACTGTGGGGGCATTTGTATACCTGGCACTGTGGGGGCATTTGTGGATCTGGCACTGTGGGGGCATTTGTATACCTGGCACTGTGGGGTCAATTGTGGATCTGGCACTGTGGGGGCAATTGTGGAACTGGCACTGCACTATTGGGGGCATATGTCTGTGTTTCATGTCCCATTTTAATTGGCCACACCCATTTTTTTGGCGCGCGCCGTGGGGCACAGTACCTCTATGGGGCACTCTCTGTCTGATTGGTCGCTGCTTAGCCCCGCCGGGAGTGCACACAGACGCTCTCATTCCAGTGAATGGGGCGCGTGCGTGTCACGGACACGTGCGCGCCCCAGACGCGGTGATAGGCCCAAGCACAGACGGAACTCCATCTGTAATGTAAGGGGGCATAAGTCAGAACAAAAATATAGTGCTATGGATTGTTTGAGGTAGGGGGGCCCCAAATCGGTATTTCGCTTAGGGCGCCATGAGGTCTAAATCCGCCTCTGCCTCTAGGGACCCACTGTATTGCTGACCTTCAGTTCTTCACACCACTACTGAGATATTTGATATTAATAGCAAAGCTTATCATTTGCTTCTGTACAACTGAAGAAACATAACTGTTCTGAGCTATATTGTTTAAGTTTTAATAAAATGTTTTGCTTGAGCCATGCAATATTTACAAATTATGTAATACCTTAAAAATGTCACAAGATGGCATACAAATGATATAACTTCGTTCTTTACCATTCTTATTGCAATTATTACATGCTTACATAAATAGAAGAGAGACTTCGGGATCTATTTATGAAGGTGAGAAAGGTCTTCTGTGGAATTTTCAGCAGAGATATGGAGTTTCTCATCTTCTCTCAATTTATGAAACAAATAATAACAACAACAGAGAAATCTCACCTATTTAGTGCCACTTAACTGTACTGATAAAGCAATGAAAAGCTATCCCTTTTGCCTCTTTACAACACCATCTTGGGAACTTGCGAAGTTGAAAAAGCTTTGCTTCATGCACACTGGGTCAAACTAATGTGCACATTTTGGGCCTGTTATCTGCGTGTGCACATTATGAAGAGAGTCTGTCACTTTAGCGTGCTTACACACTATCCAATAAAAACATCAAGGCTGCTGATAAACAAGAGAAGATCCTTGCAGTGGCAGAAAGTTTTCGTCAGCGCTCTAAATGGAAGTCCAGATTAGTAAATTAAAGTGTTTCTAAAATCTATCACACAGAGATAAGCGGTCACTAAAAGTGTACTCCGTGCCAACTCTACATATGAATAGAGCTCCTAACTTTTTCTCAATTATGGTTTTTCATTAAAAATGTTCAGATAATACGTGGCCAGCCACTGTGGAAACTTAACTCGTTCTGGTTGACTCAAATCAGGGCAGGCTCAGAGGTGGAAGTCAGCTGGGAGGGTTACTTTGCTACCCACAGCCGCCCCAACGGTAATATAGGACAGTTTTAAGGCATTCTTGCAGGGTAGCCTGATTAGAAGAATCTCTGAACTTAAGACCTTTTCTAGGCGAAGGGCATTGGAATTGGATGATTCCCGCAAATAGTCAGAGAGAGCTTATTTGCTGGATGGACTAGACTCCTCTATAGTTGTTTGGCTCAACATGAATGGAAAACGTTGCTGATGGAAATGCACAATGTAAGCTACGAAAGCTACTTGCAATACTTTTCTGCTGATCGGTCTGGTAGCAATTTGGCCTTTTTTTGTGCGAGCTGAGATGCCACTGATGCCATTCCTGCTGTCCAAGATTGGCAGGGCAACATTCAAAACTGCACCTAAGATCACAGATGTCTTTCTCCAGTATTATAAATCCTAATACACTTCTAGAGTGCAGTATAATCAGGAGGCCTTGATGGTTTAATTCAATTATATACATTTGTCCTCCTTAACTGTGGAAGCTCAATCCTTTATGGATGCTCCTATTACCGTTGAAGAAATTGATTTGGCTATCCATTCCTTTCCATGGGGGGAAGGATCCAGGCAGAGGCGCTTTAGAGGAGGGGCCGTGTGCCGGCTCCGATCGGAACCCCTGCTCTTTTGCAGTGAAGTAGACTCTGGCATTGAGCCAGAGTATACTGCGCACGTGCACGTCTCCAAGAAAATGGTGCCCGCGCCAAGTTCCTGGGGACATCTCTATTGCACAGTCACAAGTAACCGGAAAATATCTGCTCTAACCATTTAATATTTGCTGCTCTTCAGCCTGCGCTGTGCCTTCGTATAGGTGAGTATAATTAAATGGGTGCACGTGCGCAGTGTGTGGGCACCGCTGGACCCAGGGGCCAGTGTGCACAGCACACCTTGCACCCTTATAGAAACGCCAGTGGCTCCAGGTTCTGTTGGGGTGCCCTTTGAGTTGTACGTCAAACATGCCAGATTCTTTATACAGACTTGTGGAACTTTTTAAAACATTTTGCGGGAGTTTACTACTCTGCCAAACTCTATGTCCAAGGCTTTAATTATCGAAATCTTGACAAAACCCGGTAAGGACCCTCGTTGCTCTCCACAGATGTGAAAATATTAGGTAAGGTCCTTGCTCTTTGTCTGAATCAGGTCATAACTTTGATTATCCATCCATATAAGATAAATTCCATGACAGGAATTCCCCACTGTTAACCTGCGACGCTTGTTCTCTGGGATAAAGTAACCCGGGCTATTTCATCTCTCTCACTTATGGATCCTGCGATGTGTCTTTTGGGCACCCTCAATGACCAACAACTTGATAAGTATCTGAAATGATATGTGCTTAATACTCTAGCTGTGGTGAAGGTGTGCATCGCAAGGGTTTGGATGGTCCCTCAAGGCCCTGTCTTTAATGACTGGGTTCTTCTGGTAAATAACACTGTCGCACACAAGAAACTTACACATAGTAGTTGTAATACTCAGTCAAATTTTGAACGCACTGTTTGATACACACTGCCCGATCCATTGTGACTAACGTCCCACCTGGGCGGGCATTTACATGTGCCCGCCCAATTAAGCCGTCAATAACTGGCAGCCTCTGCAGAATGTGTACACAGCGATGCACCAATATATCTGTAGATATACTGGTCCTTGTGTGTGCAGCAGGGCTGACATAATATGTCTGTGAATGACGGCGTTTACAGACGTATCGTTGGTACACACTGGCCGATGGGCCAGTGATATACAGATGGAGCAGCACTCATCTATTGCGGCTCCATCGCAGACGTGCACTCACGGCAGGACTAGGCGATACGGCACCTAGCACCGCTACGAGAGTGCACAGAGAAGCTCCCATTAAAGTTAATGGGGCGCATCATGGACTCGCACTGCAGACGCAGCGATGGGCATTGTATCGGTCGTTCAATAGAACGGCCAATATATCGGCCTAGTGTGTACCCATCTTAAGAATGGCTGGTAGTCACAATTTACTTAACTTGATATATTTTTTTCAAAATGTAGCAATAAAAAAACTTTTATCCTAGGGATACCGTGAAAAAATGCTGATACTCTTGGGCAGGGCCTGATTAAGCCTTGGGGGTGCCCGGGGCACTTAAGACAGGAGGGCCCCATTGGAAGGTGGGGGATGTATATTAGATTGTGCATACCTCCCAACATGTCCTGTTTCAGGAGGGACAATATGCTCTATTCCTGGACTTCCCACTTAATATATTATTGGCGTCACCTGTGTTGAAATATTTAATTGACAAGAAAGGTATTTCAACACAAATGTTTGCAATCATAAAATAATAAGGAAGTCCACGTAGAGAGCATTTTATCCCTCCTGGAAACCAATGGTGTATATCAGTTTTAAACTAATAGTTTAATAATGCCTGGATACTGTTTATACAGTAGCTCCACCTAATTGAAAGACAACTATTTTATAACATTTTCTTGTAGTGGAACAAAGACAATTTAAACAACCTTAAAATACACATAAAAAAATAAAATAATTTATCTTGTCACATGCAAGAATAGCATCAGCCTCTGTACTACTTACTCACTGGGACAAAACTCAGGAGGACTCTGTGTGTGTCTCTATCTCTAGACCCAAATGGTTTAGTTGCATAATAGTTTACACAGGACTCAGACACCCAGGCAGGGAGGAGGAGAAGCTGTGATACCTGTGTCACTTCTCTCCACCCTATCTCTCCTCTGGTGATATTCTGGTGTACCTGCCTGCACTGCACACTGTCCTGCATTAAGAGGGAAAGCTAGTGACATCAGTGTGCTCTGGCCAGGGGCCCCTGACAAAGGGGGGCCCGGGGTAGAGTATGCCCTGCACCCCCCCACCCCCACCCCACCCCCCCCTTAATATGGCTATGCTCTTGGGCGTGGTAAATCAAGAAAGTTTGAGAACCACTGGTTTAGACAATGCTACGGGGAGCTTGTTTAATCAACATGACTGAATACCAGACAGACAAATGGACTGACTGAAAAGTCAGTATTACTTAGTTGGTGACAGCTTCATCCTTCAGCAAGATGCACCGGACACAAAGTTCTCTTCTAAATGCTTGTTAGTGTTTGAATCACAGCCCAAATTAAATTGGACCTATAATTTTCCAGCTCTTTGATAGGCAGATATTTACATAATTCTTTCCCACCAGACAATCATTATCAGATACAGAGCAGAGTACAAGACTTTATTAAGTTAAATAGTGAAGGATAGCCTTCCAGAAATAGTGGTTAAAAGAACAGTCTGATATACATACATATCCCAGTAAAAGGGTATCCTCATACCATTTGTCTCAAGTTATGTTCTTGTGTTGTTAATGTGTATGTCAACCATATTCCCTTACTACAAAGCATTGTTTAACATACAAATTAATAAAGTATGATTAAATCCAGTTGATTATCCTATTAAAACCCATATTAAGAAAATTAAAATTTTCTAAATATTTATTGATGCAGTTAAACTTTCTAATCATGAATATGCTCATATTTTTACAAATCAGGTAACAGTTACAAATTTATTCAGTTTCCTATGCATAGGACATTGGATCTATATGTATACAAATACTGAATGTATGAATAGTATTTTGTTGCACACAAATGTATGTCATGTTAATAGGACAATGGGTCTTAACTAATTAAATACTCCTATCAAATAAACTCTTTTTATTGCATGAGTCACTGTTAAAAGAAAAGGCGTGACTGCACGATTTGGAGGTGTGACCAAGCCAATGTGACGTGACTACTCAAATTAGAGGCATAGCCTAAAGTGTTCTGATTTTATAATTATTAATGTTGATAGTGATGTACTACACAGGTAGTCAACGAATGGCTTTCCAAATACTGAATCAGAATCAGCTTTATTGGCCAGGTACACTAGCATATACTAGGAATTTGTTTTCGGTTTACAGTGCAGCAGCCAGGGGGGAACAAGTAGACAAGAGGGGGGGAATAAATGCAGTATACAGATTAAGTAAAAGTACACGGTGTTCGTTCCAATCAGAAGATCGGAGTAGAGTGACTGGACAGTCAGTCCGTCCAGCGGTTTGTCAGGAGTTCAGCAGGTGGACTGCTTGTGGAAAGAAGCTTTTGAGGCTTCTATTGGTTCTGGTGGGAATGGCCCTATATCTTTTCCCGGATGGCAGAACAACATATTTCAGAACCCACACTTGTTTAACAAGTCCCTAAGCCTAACTTTGTTAGTTTTTTTTTTTTTTAATTGTTTATTTTAATTTTCAGGTTATAAATGTCACAACAGCTCCCCACCACACGTGGGGTGAGCTGCTACTTGTTACAATATACTATCCAAGGCAGAAATGTAACCTTAATACAAAGAACAAGCGGTTCCCAACATGTGGAGAGATAATCAAAATAAGAGCCATTAACCAAACATTTGTTAGAACGATAAACAGCGGTGATTTATGTCACGGAGTGAGTGAGGGCTATTCAGACGGGTGGGAACCGGGGATTAGATTCATAACTATAGCAACATAAAGGATATTACTAAAGAGAGAGAGAGCGTGAAGAGAAAGAAGGGGAGACGGGCAAAGACGGGGAGGGAATAGAGTGGGGGGGGAGAAGGGACATGGGTGGAGGCACCACCAGTGCGCCCCCGTGTACCGCTGAGCTAGTGCAGGGCGTTAGAACCAAAAGGGAAGGTGCTACTTGAGGAACACGAAGAGGACATATTAAAGATAAACCTATATCCACTTGTCGGGTGAGGAGGTTACTGACATCATAGTAGGAGAGCCGTCGGGCCCTCGGGGAATCGTAGTCCCCCTGCGGGAGTCTGAGAATCAAACCATAATTCCCAACTCAGGAGAAACTGGAAGGACCTGTTATGAAGGTATGCTGTGATTTTTTCCATGCTTGCGAGGTACCATACTTTGTTGATGACTTGTTTGATAGGGGGGGCCTCCCTCTGTTTCCATTGGCGGGAAATTGAGCACCTGGCCGCATTTAGGATCTGCGTCAGTAGTTTACTGGAGTTTGGAGGTGCGTTGGCAATGGGGAGACCTAGCAGGAAGGACCAAGGATCTTTTTTAACCTGGGTCTGGAGTACTGTGCTCAACAGGCGTGCAACTGCGTCCCAATATAGTATAATTTTAGGGCACGTCCACCAAATGTGGAGGAAAGAGCCGTGGCCGCCGCATCCTCTCCAGCACATGGGTGATGAGGAGGGAAACATTTTGTGGAGTCTAGAGGGGACAAAATACCACCTGTATAGGATTTTGTATGCGTTTTCCTTTACTAGGGTTGAGATAGAGGACTTCGCGACTGCAGCGAAGATGTCCGACCAAACATAGTCATCAGGCACCGGACCGAGGTCCCGTTCCCACTGGAGTATGAAAGCCGGGGTCGTCGTCTGGTCCCCTGTCTGGAGAAGGGAATACAGTAGGGAAATGATTCCGCGTGCGAGCGGTTTATGATAGCAGTAGGACTCCAGAGTGGTGAGAGGTTGGAACGGGGACGAGCTCGTTAAAGAGGTGACAAAATGTCTAATCTGGAAATAGGTGAAAGGGTTCGCCTCCGGGAAGTCAAATTTCGTCATGATATCCGGTAAAGGCGCACATGAACCCTCGGTGAGCACGTCCATGACAAAGCGGATATTCCGTTCCAACCATGGACGCGAGCGGGTCAGAGATTGTCCCGGAGCGAATGAAGGGTTGTCCCATAAGGGAGTGAGTGCCGAGGGAGATGACAACAGGTGAAAATGACGCGCGCAATAGTCCCAGATCTGGCAAGTGAAATCCAGCACAGGGTGCATTAGTAGATGAGGAGATCTAGTTCTAGGAGGGGATATAAGTAGGGACGACAACGATGGAATGCGGCTAAGCGCTGTCTCCAATTGGAGCCAGCGTACAGACTGCGGAGGAGCAAACCAGGTCACCGCCTGGCTGAGATGGGTGGCCAAGTAGTAGAGACGGATATCCGGAAAGCCTCTACCTCCATCCTGCACCGGTTTGCGCAGAGTAGAGAAGCCTATCCTAGGGACCTTACCTCTCCACACAAAGCGGAGCAACCAGGAGTGGACCTGAGCCAGTACATAGTCCGGGACTTTTACTGGCAGCGTCTGGAACAAATAAAGTAGGCGGGGGACAATGTTCATTTTCAGAACTATGATACGACCCAGCCAGGAGATAATCAGTGATTTCCATTTCTGGAGGTCGGCTTTAAGGTTTCTAAGCAATGGCGTGAAGTTTTCTTTATATAAGTCTCCGTATTGGCGCGTAATAAAGATCCCCAAGTAACGAATCTTAGAAGCGCACCAGGAGAATCTGAAGTCGTTCTGCATGTGGGACAGTCGAGGAGGGGGGATGTGGAAGGGAAGAGCTTCCGTTTTGGACCAGTTGACTTTGTAACCCGAAACATGGCCATAATCAGATAGGAGGTCAAAAAGATTCGGCAGAGAGGTGTGCGGTGAGGAAAGCGATAGGAGGACATCATCTGCGAACAGAGAGATCTTGTAGTCAAAGCCCCCCACCTCCAACCCACCAATGTCGGGCGAGGCTCGTATGCGAGCTGCTAATGGCTCAATTACTAAGGCAAAAATCAGAGGTGAGAGTGGGCATCCCTGTCTAGTACCGTTGGATATGTCCAGAGGGTCCGACTGCACCCCATTTACAGATACTCTGGCGGAAGGATTCGAGTACAAGGCCTGGATCCCCGTGAGGAATTTAACTTTGTTAGTTTTATTTTTGTCCATTGCACTGATTTGCTCCCACTCATAGGGCACTAAGGATGGGACGACACGGAATTCTATTCAAGGGCACTAGGGACGGGACGACACGGAATTCTACTCAAGGGCACTAGGGACGGGACGACACGGAAGTCTACTCTATATGGGAATGGCGTCACACAAATAACAGGGAGGTAGATGATGATGATGATATCATAACTCTAATCATTGGATTTATGACTCCATTGGCACGTCCACAAACAGGAGTACCATGATCAACACTCAGAAGGAAGTACTAGCCCTGGACCACTAAAGTATGGAAGATAGTGTTTCCGGCATCAAATTCTCTTTCCAGGCATTATAACCCTGGAACAACGGAGTGGTGGATAGTTGTTACTAAGGGTGACTAGATAGCCTCACCCACAATTTGTCACTGTGCACTGTTCACATTCTAATTTGAGAATCATTGGTTGCAGGTGCTGTCAGTGGGTGAGCATCTCCTAGACCGTGGTGTGTCTCATACAAGAGATTCCTGCTTAGGTGAGAGTTTAAAAAAGCAAATACAGACTGCAGCAGCAGCATGAAACAGCTGATACTGTATATCATTCAAGACCCCCTTTCTGCCAACAGCAACACTAGCCAAGGTCACATTTTTTCTCCAACAGAAAATAGAAACTTATCAGTAAAATATAGCATGCTAAAAACATTATTAAGTTATTCTAAGCATATACTACACCAACAATTTTATATATCCATTGTTCCCTATTAGCCAGATCGCTGTTTCTAAAGCTCCAATTACATTTTTCTTACATTATTTTGCATTACATACCTACAGGGAATTATTTAATAAAGTTGAGCAACGTGCACAAATGTGCTGTAACCCATATTAATCTGATTATATCAATGTAAATTTCACAAAATGAAAGCAAAAACCTATGGGTTATAGTAGTGGTTCCCATACTGTGTGCTTAGACACCCTGGGGTGCCACAGAGCACTTGCAGGGATGCCATGAGTGTATGGTCCAGGACCAAATCAAATTATTTATGGTCAAAGTGATAGGTAAAACCTGTGCTGGTGGCTGTCAATCATAAATCTTTAGAAGCATAACCCTGTCCATCACCAGATAAGTGAACCTAAGGATGACAGGTAGGCACAACGTACTTAATTTAAAGTCTTTCCAAATTTATCAATAAGAAATTTTTGGCCTAGGAGGTGTCTTGAAATAAATTCTGTTACTCTAGGGTGCCGTGATTCAAGAAAGTTTGGAACCACTCGATTATAATAGTATTTACTAAATACGCAGCTGTCAGGAAAAGATGATTACAAGGTTTGGCAAGTCTTGCTTTCAGCCTTACATCTGTACCTTTTTCTGTCAGTATTTGTCAATGTTGCTCTTTCTTTGGTGACAGTGTGTCAATAAGTTTTAAAGAGCAATTAAACCTTTAGTCATACATTGACCACAAATAAATGTATGAGATAAAATTTTTTGCCTGGTCTGTTTATGAAAAAAATTAAAGCACTATGAATAAAATCAAGAAAAGGCAGATATAAAATATACATATATATCCGCATCTGCACAGTGGAAGTAAACTCTAAGGTTCCTACCTTTACACTCCGGTCCCTTGCCCGTTACTTGCTCCCGAGCTCCCCCTTGCTCTCAGCTACTCTGTGACAGAGGAGAGCTGTGATGGAGGAATCTGAGGCATGCAGCACTCAGCACTGCTATCATACAAGTCCTGTTAGGTGGAGGAAATAAATCAGCTGTTCTAATGCCTCACCAATATTTTATTATCATGTCTTCTGACGACGTACTGTGTCAGAGGACGGCCGTAGGTGCGACTATTAAGGCAGACGAGTGACGGGTGCCAATTGGCACTGTTTATAGTGTAGGTGTCTGCCAAGTCATGCCACTGGGTAAGAGACATCAGGCAGCAAAGGGGATTAGGGTTTTTAAACTACTACAGTGCAAACATAGCACTTAACCCCTTGTATGCTGATGGTATGAGTGCATGCACCCATGAATACACCTAGCCTACAAACTACCTACTCGAGGCATAATTTATGACCTTTTACCCCACTGTTGTGAAACTAGTACAGTAATTCATTATCTGCTCACTAGTTCCATATTTTCTCTTTTACTGCAAATCTTATATCGTAAAATAAAATAACAAGTATCCACTCCAGACAATAGATTCTATAACAATACAGTGCATACGGAAAGTATTCACAGCACTTCACTTTTTGTTATGTTAAAGCCTTATTTCAAAATGGAATAAATTCATTTTTCACCTCAAAATTGTACACACAATACCCCATAATGACAACATGAAATTTTTTTGTGATTTTTGCTAATTTATTAAAATAAAAAACTAAGAAATCATATGTACATAAGTATTCACACCCAAGGGCGTAGTAGCTACCATAGGTGCAGGCAGTGCAGCTGCTATGGGGCCCAGAGCTGAGAGGGGCCCACCTTCCCTGTCAAAGTTACATGTGTTATATACATTTTTTGCCATTGGGTGGTACAAACTTCTTCCTTGGGGCCTGCAATATATCTAGAAATGCCCCTGGACCTGCTCATGGTAGTGTGGTATAAAATGAACTGGATGGTATTTTAATGTTATATAATATGAACCGGGGCACTGTAATAAGGCACAATATGAACAGGGAACACTATATATCATAATGTGAAATGATTGGTACTGTGCGGCATAATGTGTACTGGCAGATCTGAAACATGACATAGGGTGAACTTAAGCACTACTGCGATTCATAAAAGAAACTAGGGCACTACTATGGGGCATAACATTAAATAAGGCTCTACTATGGTTCAGAAAATGAACTAGTGCACTATTATAGGGCATATAATTAACTGCTGCTGCACAGATGTGTCTCTCTAAAAGCATTGGGATGGGGGCCCCTTCAAAATGTTGCTATGGGGCCCACAAAGTCGTGGCTACAACCCTGTTCACACCTTTGCCATAAAGCTTTGCAAAGTATTCACACCTTTGCCATGCGGTGCATCCTGTTTCCACTGATCATCCTTGAGATGTTCCTACAGCTTAATTGGAGTCCACTTGTGGTAAAATCAGTTGATTGGACATGAGTTGGAAAGGCACACACCTGTCTATGTAAGGTCTCACAATTGACAGTGCATGTCTGAGTACAAACCAAGCATGAAGTCAAAGGAATTGTCTGTAGACCTCCGAGACAGGATTGTCTTGAGGCACAAGTCTGTGGAAGGGTACAGAAGAATATCTGCTGCTTTGAAGGTCCCAATGAGCATAGTGGCCTCCATCATCCGTAAATGGAAGAAGTTTGGAACCACCAGGACTCTTCTTAGAGCTGGCCGACCGTCTAAACTGAGCGATCGGGGGAGAAGGGCCCTAGTCAGGGAGGTGACCAAGAACCCAATGGTCACTCTGTCAGAGCTACATCATTCCTCTGTGGAAAGAGGAGAACCTTCCAGAATGAAAAAAACATCTCTGCAGCAATCCACCAATCAGGCCTGTATGGTAGAGTGGCCAGACGGAAGCCACTCCCTAGTAAAAAAAAAAAAGCACATGGCAGCCCGCCTGGAGTTTGCCAAAATGCCCCTGAAGGACTCTCAGACCATGAGAAACAAAATTCTCTAGTCTGATGAGAAAAATATTGAACTCTTTGGTGTGAATGCCAGGCATCATGTTTGGAGGAAACCAAGCACTGCTCATCACCAGGCCAATACCATCCCTACAGTGAAGCATGGTGGTGGCAGCATCATGCTGTGAGGATGTTTTTCAGTGTCAGGTACTCGGAGACTAGTCAGGATAGAGGGAAAGAAGAATGCAGCAATGTACAGAGACATCCTGGATGAAAACCTGCTCCAGAGCACTCTTGACCTCAGACTGGGGCGACGGTTCATCTTTTAGCAGGACAATGACCCTAAGCACACAGCCAAGATATTAAAGGAGTGGCATCAGGACAACTCTGTGAATGTCCTTGAGGGGCCCAGCCAGAGGCTAGACTTGAATCCGATTGAACATCTCTGGAGAGATCTGAAAATGTCTGTGCACCAACACTTCCCATCCAACCTCATAGAGCTTGAGAGGTGCTGCAAAGAGGAATGGGCGAAACTGGCAAAAGCTAGGTGTGCCAAGCTTGTGGCATCATATTCAAAAAGACTTGAGGCTGTAATTGCTGCCAAAGGTGCATCAACAAAGTATTGAGCAAAGGCTGTAAATACTTAAGTATATGTGATTTCTTAGATTTTTTATTTTTAATAAATTTGCAAAAATCTTAAAAAACACTTTTTTCACGTTGTCATTATGGGGTATTGTGTGTAGAATTTTTAGGGAAAAAATGAATTTATTCCAGTTTGGACTAAGGCTGTAACATAACAAAATGTGGAAAAAGTGAAGCGCTGTGAATACTTTCCTGATCCACTGTATAATAACCTTGGTTACATGAATGATGCTTATGCTATGAGGGAGAGTGATAAGTATTGCTTATCACCCAGTTGAAATAGGCTGTAGACAATGAAGCCTCCTATGACTCTACCTAGCCTCCACGTTCTCTAATGGTTGATTACCAATTGAAAGTAACATAAACAAAAGATACCTTAACAAAACTCATTTGTGTATTACAGTCCTAACAATGAAAGTAGAAACCTGCAACTGTATTCATAAGCGCCACAGTGAGCCTTGTGCAGATCTGAAAGTAAATTGGGTGTAATTTACTTCAAAGAAGCATGCACAGACAAATGCGTATATTCACCAGTATGCAGTGTTGTATGCATCTCGCAAAATGACTGTTTCTGTCTGTGCACACGGTTTGTTACTTGTCATCATTAGAGCGCTCTTACACCTACGTTATGCTAGGTTCAAAAGATATGCCTCCAAGCCGCATATTACCACTATCATCTAACTCTTCATAGCCTGCAGATGAATATGCCATCATTGGCCACAATTCAATTCGAAGACAGTAGAACAGCGCCGTGAATAAGCTCCCGGGCTATTCAATACAGCGCAGTGGTAAGTCGGAGATTGCCTTTTCTCCCAGACTAAACAGGGTGCTTTGTCGGGAGAACTGGCACTCTCAGACTAAAGTGCCCGTCGCAAAGCTGTTTCCGTCACGCTAAGGGCAGAAATCAGCATCACGCTGGCACTTTTGTCAAAGTTCTGCTCGCACCCCACAGGGGGTGCAAGAAGAAATCCTGTCATCGGGTGTCACAGGGCGCTGTATTGAATATCCCCGGGAGCTTATACCCAGTGCTATTCAACTGTCTTCTAATTGAATCGTGCCCATTGAATGTTGTTTATGTGAGAATGCCCTGCTGCAAGGAAATGAAAAGGACTGTGTATACCTTGAACTTATTACATGCACCCATTTCCCAGCATGTGCAGGCAAATTCTTGTACTGTATAATACGCTGACGCTCCAAAAACAAGCATATATTCAATTCTGTATCAGCCCCAATGTATTTAACTTCATAGGGCTGGGAAAAGAAAGTGCTAAAAGTTTATTCCTATAGTAGTGCCACTGTTGAAATATGCATTGATAATAATTACCTGCATAATCCAATTATCCAACCAGTTCAGATTACATTTTTCTCTTTGCAGATTACTTATATTAGAATTAAACTGGAGGGCAATTCTTATTTTAGATTTGTCATATGAAAACCAGCAGGCTCCAAAATATTATCCACTGTCTGTAGAACAAAGGGACACTACCCTTTACTTCTGCCATTCAGTAATTCCAGGCAGCTTGCAGGGCATATTGGTGGTGGGTAGACATAGCGATCAGATGATTTGTAAAATAATATTAGAATAAGCTCCTGGAAAGCACCCTAAGTACATGGTATATCATTACGCGTATAACAAAGCAGTTACTTTTGATATGTACATTTCCTTAAAAGTGCCCAAGATTTATGTAATGACAAACGACTGAAGAAAGCTCCAGCTGTGAGGGTGTTGAAGTTTAAGCTCTGCCTCCTGAGTGCTTCATGTCCTGCTTCGGGACTATTTACAAGCTGGCCAGAGTATTTATAGCTGTGATCTTATTTATAAAGTATTTATTCACTGTAAGCTTGCCTAATAAGCTGTAAATAATGAATGAGATACTACTTAATAAATTAGATTAGACTTCAGTTTCTGTACATAATGTAGATCATAAATAGGTCCCCATGTGATGTATATCTCATTCAAACAGCATATTTGTACATTTGGGTTTGCAATTAAAACAAAGTGAAGAGCTGAGATTGTGCATTTCCAAAGCCATTACACTTTCATCTATGCATTATGATATTGTATGCAATTAGAAGTTTAAACTAGAATGACATATAAATTAAACCGATCCCAAACAGCGACTTTTCAAAAATAATTCAGTCCCTATACCCTTTCTTCATGATCCATCCTGGAAGCATTTTAGTAGAAATTGTATTATTAGTAAATATACATTTCCGTCTTCATAGTTAAAAGAGCAATATAATATTTAATAACCCTGAACCATCCAATAAATATCAGTCAGGATTCTAATCCACCTGTCACAATTAGGAGTCAAAAAGAAGCCTAGCACAATGAGACCTAGGGGTATATGTAATCGAGCTCCATGCAAGTCTGCCCAATGTTTTAAAGTAGCAATCATTAAACAGACCAAACCAACCCGCTTGTACCAGTAATATCGATTGATACGTCCTTATACTCCACTATCCGTCACACTTATAGAAACTATGTGGCTATTTCAGAGTTGAGAACATGCTAGTTAGTGTTGCTTAATATTTGCAGGTAGCCGTTTTCAGGGGATATCCTGCAAATTTGCTTTAATAAATATGCCCCCAAAAGCTATAAGGAGTAGCGAATACTGGGGATACAGTCATAAAGTTGACATTTACCATGCTGACATTTTTAATGTTTACAACACAATGTTGAGTTATTATGTCAACATTCGAAAGGGGCCGGAGGGTTTGTGCTAGGCACTAGAGGAAGGGTTAAGGTTAGCAATACTAATTGCCAACAGCACTGCAGGATCCACCAGAAGTAATCCAGATGTCACCTCTGGACCCACCAGACCTGATGTACCAGGTAAATCACCACTAGACCACCATTTCAGCCGTGTCGTCATGATGAATGTCAACATGGTCAATGTTGACATGCCAAGATGACATTACGAACAATGTTGACATTCTCATATAGATAAAATATACAACACCTCAATACTGTACTGGGTATATGACAGCAACATATTGCCATTATAATGTTACTTTTTTGATAAAATATAGGAGGCGAGACAATGTGTCTTTTGCTATATATAAGAGTGATCTATTTAATCTTCATATCCAGACTTAAGAAACAGGGCATACTTTACATAAATACTGTAAGACAACAGCCTGCAAGAAACTTTTCTAAGTTAACAAAGCTGTTCTAACACCCAAAGTCAGCTAGAAACAACAATTTGTTCTCCACTACAAATATAATAAACATAAATCTTTAGTTCCTGTTGAATGTCTATAAATTAGATCATTTTCAATTAGGCGGCTGCAGGGGTGGAGACTGCAAAGATTGAGTTTTCTAACTTCATTAACATTTAACTTTATGGTAAATTGAGATGGCATGAGGAAAACACCTCAAGTACTTTAACATAGTCTTTATTGTCTGCCTAAATGCCCAAATAAAATATAACCTAGATTTCCTGTGCACATGCGGTTTCCTCTTATTTAATGGTCTGCAGCAGGTTACATTGGTTTCCACAGGGTAACAGCGGGGTAGAGTGGATCTTGATCCAGAGGCACCAACATGCTAAAGCTTTATGCTGTCCCAGGATGCATTGGGGCCTCCTCTATATCCTCGCCTCCAGGCGCAGTGAGCTCAGTTTCAGTTGGTGTCTGCAGCAGCAGGTCACTTAACAGATGGGAAGCACTGGGCAGCCCTGAAAAAGCTTTTTCTTACAGAAAATGTATTCAAAACTGGCCTGTCAGCGCTGTATGTCATGGTGACACTTCAGCGCTGCAGCTCCATCACCTCCCAAGCGGCGTTGCATACTCCCACGGCCTGTTCCCGGGAACTTGTGGCGGAGACCCCTCCAGCTTTAGGCACATGGTCGCAGCTGCTCTCCTGGTTCGCGTGGCTGCTACGGAGAGGAGGTAAGAGGGTCCCCCAGGCGGGACCCGCCATTAAATTGCGTTCTGTCCAAAACCTAGGGAGACAGGTTGAGGTGCTGGCGTGGACACCGTCAACGAGCAGGGACCCCACTAGATCACCAGGGCAATAGAACATAGGTTGGGTGTATTAACGCCCCATTTAATAAGGCTCGTTAGTACTTGGGGTGGAAGTCCAGCATAGGGGAGCTGGTGCTTGACCTGTAGCCTCTCCCCTGCCCAGGGCAACATCTACTGCAGATTTTCCCACCCTTTAGCTGCCTCACATTCTCCCTCACTCCCTGACACGTTGGGCACCATCTTATAAGCATAGTTGCGGCTAGTCTCTGGGACTGCAGGGCAAGGTCTCGCTTGTAAAGCCGCCTGTATACAAACACTTGAATATTCTACATGTCTAGAAAAAGTGTACCTATTACAGTATGTATTGTACGAGTATTCTGATATATACCTCCAGTCTAGGACCGTGCTGTGTTAGATATATCTATCTATCTATCTATCTATCTGTATATATACTAGTCCAGTACAGTTTTATTGTCATACAGTAATTATCTGCATTGCTTGTGACTGTGTGTGCCTGTATCTGCTGCGTGGTTTCACTTTCAGTGTTTCCCAGATATATCTATCACTATATTCTGTACTCTAAGGGACTAGGTGTATCAGGATCACATATATATATATATAGCGTCACAGTATTTACCCATTACGTGTATTCTACTGTGTACTCAGTCACATAATACCGGATTTAATCGCTGGTGTTGTGTACTGTTTCTACAGTCACATACTAATGGTTTTAATCGTAGGTATTGTACTCTGTCTGGCTTTATCGTAATAAATCGCTCTGTTGCATTTGTGTACAATGTCTAACAAGAAGGGCAGTAAGTCTGTGGACGCTCCTGCATCATGCAGAGCATGCGCCAAAGATTTACCAGAGGGGGAAGCTGTGTATGATGGTCTGATACTATGTGTCATACATCTCCCAGTCAGTCCGCAGCTCCTATAACCAATCAGGAGCTACCCTAGGCTGCATTCACAAACCTCTGGGTACACTGGTGGAACGCCTTATGCCTCCTATGGGACCACCTGTGCCATTACAGCCACAAATTGTTCCTATGGTTAATCTGTCCTGGGCAGAAAATTTGTCTAACCAGTCACATCAATTAACTCATTCCTTGGTCAGGCAAAAATCTACTCCAGGTTACTCTCATGTCTCTGGGTCATCTAAGCGGGCTGCTTCCTCCTCACAATCCACTAATCTCACAGATGTTTCATCTGAAGAGGAGAAGGAGCATACTGTCCTGGCAGACACTGAATCAGGTGTTTATGATGAGGATTCTCCATTGCAAATTGAACGGCAGAAGTTGGTTAAAAATCTATTACCTCATTCTGACATTTTGGTGGACATCAGGCAGGAGCCCTGGTTTAATCCAGGGAAGAAATTCCTTCTGTCTAAATGGGCCTTGGCTCGCTATCCTCTCCCTGCAGAGTTATGTAACAAGTGGGAAAATTCACCGTCAGTGGATTCTCATGTCATCTGCCTAGTGGTGTCACCACTCATATATTCTTTCCTTCTTCAGGTACTTTGAATTGTCTGTTGGGTAATTTTGTTTCTGTTTTTAAATGATTAATAATATAATAATGTTTTATCTCATTTTTTCCTAATATATCATGGAATTTTCCACGTAGAATAAGAGTGCGCCCAAACAAGAGTCTTCTTTTTCTCCTTCTTGTATAACGTATGCTTATCTGACTCTGGGCGTACCACCAATTAGGACTCATATTTGGGAATTAACCCAATTTTGCATTTGTCCATTTTTGGTTTGCAATTGTATTGTCTAAATTTTATAGACCAGTGCCGGATCACCCTTTTCTTTGGGGTATCACAAATATGCCTACCAGTCTACGCTATTACTTTACATAGGTAAGAAAATTCCCAGTTGTATATGAGAGAGAGAGAGAGAGAGAGAGAGGTATGTCTATACAATATACGTGTCCAGAAACTCTCAATCGGTAGAACTTTATATCATAGCTACAAGCACATGAGGAAGGTAGTACAGTGGATTAAGTTAATAAATGTGTTATGAGCAAGAATTAAGGGAGACCACCAGAGAAGACAGGCTGCCATTTTACCTATAGTGAACCTAAGCTCTGTCCATGGGTCATTATTATGACATTGGGGCACATACATGAACGCTTGGAGAAAGGAAAAGTAGCAACCAATCAGCTACTGTCATTTTTCAAGCAGTGTCTGTAAAGTGACATTAAGGAGCTGAATGGTTGGTACTTTCTCGCTCTCCAAGCATGGATGCGGATGCCCTATTTTCAGCAGGATACCAGTCTTCTCATATTACACCAATTATGTGATCTTTGATTAATGTTATTAAACCATATAATTTCTCTTATTGCATTTCACCTGTCGCTGTAATAAATAATGGACACTTGACTTATTCCCTTTTTCCTCTCCAGAGCACAATGAGCTAGCTTTTAATCTATGCAAATAGCTGAACCAAAGCCCAAAGCTCAAAAACCAATTAAACTAATAAAATTCTTGTAGGATTTTTTTTTCTTTTAAAGCAAGGAATAAATACTTGATTAATACTAACTTGACCGCTGTTATTTTAATAGGAATAAGACCAGATTTAATTCTGTGTGTATTACTTTTACTTCTAGAATTTTTATTATGGATTATTCATCAAAATAAAAATATTTCAAAGGGACAATCATACAAAAGGTGTATATTTTCAAAATAAATTAAATGATAGTTGAGTTTTAGTCCATTTTGTATACAATATTTTTTGCAACAGGGACTCATTCAGAAAACCAGTGAAATAGACACCGACCTTTATGACATGATGTGTGTTTTATCTGCACAAGCAACAATACAGTACTTCACTTTCAGTTACACAGTGGGGATGATTCTGGGTTGCACGCTGCTGTAACTGCTTGTGTCTTTTGCCGTAGTCACGCCTGAGACCGTATGCTAATATCATCCTGGTGCATAAGCGTATGTCTGAATATGTAACGACTGAGACGCACCATCGAAATTTGCACCTGCCTATGCTAGGTACAGATTCTTTGTCAGAATATGGCCTCCAATGTAAGTGATTAAGCGCCTGAGTTTGTAAATACATCTGAGACATTCCCATGACAAGCCTATAACACTGTACATCTGAAAAAAAGCCACCTCCCAATCACTGCCCGGGAATGTACAATCCATTTCTATGAATATGCGTCTCTCTGCGTACACACAGTAAGACACATGTGACTTTCTAGCAGCTTAGACGCATGTGCATTTTAAAAACATCAACCGTTTGTGCGAACATCTGCACTGCAAATGACTCCGTATCAGGACTTGTATGTGCTGTATATGTTGCCAGCACACCCAGCATGGGATAGTAGGCAACAGGTTGCTGTTTTGCCAGTTTGAATAATTGGGTAAAGAGCTGTGTCACCAGTTGAGGAGAGATGCAAAAGTTTTGCAGAGACACAGTAGACTGGCATATACAATCATGAAAATATGAAATAAAAAATTAATTGTGTGTCCCAACTGCTTACTTCATGTTCTCCTGGCAAACAATGGAGACTCTATGGGCATTACTCCTGAAGGCAACATAATCATTAGCCTCTGTTTTCTGTACATCGGGAAAATATTGGGTTGGGGGTGGGGGAGGTGCCAGAGAGCCAGGTAAAGAACACTGGGGCAGCGCAATGTGTCTGGTTACTGTAATATGAGCCAAGCATGACCATTTTCCCAGGCTGCATTAACACAGGTTGCAATGTGTAAGTATCCACACCTCCTCCTGGTCTTTACCTTCTAACTCCTGGGTGGGAAGGGTGTCTGGAGACCATACCTGAATTTTTGTGACTGTGTATGATGGCCATATTGACTCCTGATTCTATATGACAAGTGGCAGAAGCAGTGTTTGTGTTTAAGCTGGAACTGTCAATCACAATGCATTTCCAGAATTGTTCTGCAGTTAAAGAACTACTAACAAATGAATTAAATTAGAACACAGCCTACCTCCAAAGTAGCAGACCATATGGAATTTTTTATCCAATATACAACACGTTTATTCAACTGATGAACAGAGAGGCTCTCGCTGTCTGGTAGGGATATGGGTAAAAGCTGGTTCCAGCTTGATCCACACGAAATTCCCAGAAACAGCAAGATACACACAAAAAGCCAGTTTCACACTAAACTCACAAGAAAAATAAATACTGTAATCTGGACCCACATAAAAAAATGGATTCATGCTATATTCACAAAAAACCCTGGATCTACAATACATTCGCACAAAAAGCCAGATCAACACAAAAAACTGATCAACACAAAAGGACAAATCCACCAAAACATTTTTGTGAATCAGTGTGGAGCTTTTTGTATGGATAGGCTGTTTCTATAGCTGTAAGCTTTCATGAGCAGGGCCCTCTGCCACCTTGGTTCTCACTATTGCAATTGGGGATGGTGGTGTTATGACTCCCCTGCAGTCCTAAGCTACTATATAAGCCTAGTACCCATTCTCCCGATGCCTATGCTTACAGTCAGTGACTGATCCCTTCTGTCTGCCATTCCCAGCAGGGTCGGTGCAAGTTTCAGAGTCTTAGGCAACATTTCACCCACTGCCTTGTATGCCCCAATTCATAATATGCCATGCATCAGTGTCTCCAATTAATAATATTGCCCACAGCAGTGTCCCAAAATTTTAATAGACTATGTAGAAATGACTCAACTAATATGCCACAGCACCCCCCCCCCCAAATCACACTGTTTCTCATAAGTGCCCCAATTCATATGCCACACATCTGTGTCACAAATTCATTATATACCCCACAGCTCAGCTATATTCCCACTTCATACTTATGCTACACATCAATGTCTCAAATACATAATATGCCACACATATGGGCCCCCAATACATAATATAGGGGGCACATATTTGTGTCCTCAAGACATAATATGCCACATAGCTGTGCTCAAAATGTTTTGTATGCCACACAGCTGTGCCTCAAATTCATAATTATGCCAAATATACTGTATGTGCCCCAAATTCTTATTATGCAGCTGTGCCCCCAATACATTATGCCCCACATCAGTGCTCCATTACATATTTATGCCACACTTCTGTACCCCAATATATGTCAGCACCCATTAACCCACCATACATACACACTCTTCCTGCCAGCACTCATTAACACACACTGCCAGCACTCAATAACCCACACACACATTGCCAGTAGACACTGCCAGCCCTCATTAACACTCCCCCCCACAAACACACACTCATCCTGCCAGCACTCATTAATCCTCCCCACCCCACATACACACACACACACACACACCATCAGCACTCACTAACACACACAAGCCCACCCCTACAGACACATTCATTCACTCACTCACCCACCCTCATAACAGATATACAGTACCTCCATTCAGCAATAGTAGGCCAGCAGCTACAGCAGCTACTTGTGTTGTCTAGGGGGCGCAGTTTCTTATGTGAGTGACAGGCTAGCACCAAAGAGAGGACTGAGAAGGGGCAGCCACCACTGCTGCTGACTCTATGGCACTGATAGGTTAGAGTGCAGTGCTGGAGCCTGGGGGAGTTCTGGAGGCTTGCCACCTCTGCAGCATTGGCCTTGGTCATCAGTAGTCCTGGCCAGGACTGAAAGAGACATCCTTTATTTTTTTTGTTTGATTGACTCAGCGGTGCCCCCCAGTGGCTTGCGCCCTTAGGCAGCTGCATAAAGCCCTGGCCCTGATTCCCAGGCATGGGGTTGCTCCTCTAAGTACCTTATTTGGTATTACTAGTTACCAGACCATTAAAATGACAGAACATCATATCAGTAATGTCAGCGTTGGCGGCTGTGCATGCTCGAATGCAGCAACACTTGAATTGCTCCGTTGGGCACCATCTGGTGGCACACAAAACACTTAAATTCCTAACACCGAGGTGAGGAGCAGTGTTAGCCTTTTATTATATAGGATTGCTAGTTTAGTCAGTTGTAATCATCCATATACAGTGTTGATGTACTAAACCTTGGAGAGAGATAAAATGGAGAGATAAAGTACCAACCTTATCAGCTCTTGTAATTTTTTTTAAACACAGCCTGTAACATGGCAGTTAGGAGCTGATTGGCTGGTACATGATCTCTTTCCACTTTATCACTCTCCAAGGCTTAATACATCTGCCCCTTGGTGCCATATAAATAAAAGATGATGATATATTTAGTATGGATCTGACTTTAACACCTTCCTCTAATGGATAGAATGAACTGAGCTTCAAAGAAAATGTACAGTAAATACAATTAACTATGGGAGTCATTCCGAGATGATCGCTAGCTGCCGTTGTTCGCTGCGCAGCGATCAGTGGAAAAAAATGGCTAATCTGTGCATGCGTAGGCACCGCAATGCGCACGCACGTCGTACGGGTACGAAGTCCATTGTGGTTTTGCACTGGTTCTAGCGACGATTCCAAACGCACAGACGGCCGCAAGATAATTGACAGAAAGAGGGCGTTTCTGGGTGTCAACTCACCGTTTTCAGGGAGTGTTTGCAAAAACGCAGGCGTGCCGGAGAAAACGTGGCTGGGCGAACGCTGGATGGGTGTGTGACGTCAAAAGCCAACCCTCCAACGTTAGAATCAACGCACACGAAGAGTAAGTCCAGGGCTGGTCTTGTTTTGCACAAAATGTTTTTGCAGGCGCTCTGCTGCACAGGCGTTCGCACTTCTGCAATGCGAAAATATACTCCCCAATGGGTGGCGACAATGCGTTTGCACGGCTGCTAAAAACTGCTAGCGAGCGATCAACTCGGAATGACCCCCTATATTTCAATTATTTTTAAAGTATAGAATGTTTAATATACATATTTTTTTTAAATAAAATGCTTAACTTAATAAGCTTACTGACTCTAGCTATACTATTTATCAATAGAATTTTATACTGGCTCAGATTTTCCAGACGCCAGCAAGTGAATGTCAATATGTGAAGGAAAGATAAAAGACACACACCAAACACAATGAAGACATTTTACAGCATTGACCTTCTGTGGTCCTCACAACGTGCTGCCTGTCCTACATGTGATGCCTTAAAGATAGGCCATTTCATGAAATACCACAGGCCCAGTTACAGAGGGTAATCTTGTCTTAAGACACAGACAGCTTATCTCATTACGACTCATACGATATTACGGATCCCCCTTGAAACAGAGCTGTGATGCTAAAAGTTATACATGGATTGAGCCTCCTCCTCTGCTCATATCATATTTATTTGTGTCCTTCACTTGTCTCTGACTTTTACATAATTAACTCTTCTCATACTGAAGTGAGGTGACCACAAGCAGACATGTTTGTCAGTGCAACAAGGATATAAAAGTTGATACAAATGTATAGTAACAAGGAATAATTGCACCTTGTTATTCATACTTTATCATGTAATCTGTCTCTGACAAAAGTACTCAATAGGGTCACTATATTACCAACTGTTGATGATGATTTGATAATTGTTCGATCACCTAATTAAGCCTTTAACAAAATAAATACTTTTTTTTCTTTATATACTACTACAGTAATATATTCATTTAATTGAACTTCTGTTTGAACTTATGTTGGATAGAAAAAATTCTCAGTACTATCAGGTGCAGGACCACAGTGCTCTATAGAACTTCATATGTAGACAGTGGCTCAGTAGCTATCATCTTGTTATGTATTTGAACGCAGTTGTCACTATTGGTACTTTTCTATGGGCATAATTGATTGGCCCACTGCATGAGGGCCAACCCTCTCCTCTAGAAGTCAGTAACTTGGTGGAGCAGGATTATAGATGAACTTAGGTGGTATGTAAGACTCTCCTCTAATCTCCAAACCTTCAAGCGTTCCCTGAAAACTCACCTCTTCAGGCAAGCGTATCAAATTCCAGAACCACCCACATAACTTTCATAAACCTTCCTATCAAATTGCATCCACTCTGCACAGTCCACACTTATCCTTGCATGTCTTCTCACTCTTCACTTTCCCTCCCTCTCTACCCCGGTTCATCATTGCTGTATGACCATACCATACAGCCCGCCAAGAACCTTTGCAATCTTAATTATTTTCCCACCAGCCAAGAGTAGTTACCAACCTGATATCTCCATAACTGTTGACCATGCGACTATCCACCCTACCCCACAAGCTCGCTGCCTAGGTGTCACCCTTGACTCTGAACTGTCCTTTGTTCCACACATTCAATCTGTCTCTAAATCATGTTACATGCACCAAAAAAACATATCCAAAATACGCCCTTATCTTACACAAGACACTGCAAAAACTCTTATCCATGCGCTCATCATCTCCCGCACTGATTATTGTAATAGTCTCCTCACTGATCTTCCCAAACATAGGCTCTCACCACTATAATCCATTTTAAATGCAGCTGCGAGGCTAATCTTCCTCGCTAGACGTTCTTCATCTGCTGATCCGCTCTGTCAGTCCCTCCATTGTTTACCGGTTTTCTACTATGTTAAATATAAAATACTTTTACTTACATACAAGGCTACTAACCAAACTGCACCATCATACATCTCCTCACTCATCTCAAAATATCTCCCTATCAGACCTCTCCGCTCTGCACAAGATCTACATCTCGCATCCACATATATTACCTGTTCCCACTCAAAATTACAGGACTTTACCCGGGCTTCACCCACTCTATGGAATGCCCTCCCACACACAATAAGACTGTACTCTAGTCTCCAAATCTTTAAACGTTCCCTGAAAACTCATGTCTTCAGACAAGCCTACCAAATTCCAGACCCACCCACATGACTCATTGCTTCCCTATCCAGTGACATCCTCTCTGTACAGTACACATAACCTCACAAATTTTGTCTTCCAACATTTCTGGGTGATCATATCATACAACCCATTACGAACCTAGCAATCTGGTGGACCATTATGCAACAGGTAGCATCTATCCTTGTGTATCAATGATTATTTCCCTATAGATTGTAAGCTTGCAAGCAGGGCCTTCCTACCTCTATGTCTGTCTGTCTGTCTGTCTTTGCCCAGTTTTGTTCTATAACTGTTGTTCTAATTGTAAAGCGCAACGGAATATGCTGCGCTATATAAGAAACTGCTAATAAATAAATAAATAAATCTGGTGGACAACTATGCAATAGATAGCACCTATCCTGGTATATCCATGCCTATTTCCCTATAGATTGTAAGCTTGAGAGCAGGGCCTTCCTACCTCTATGACTGTTTGTTATTACCCAATTTTGTTATATCATTGTTATTTCCAACTGTAAAGTGCAATGGAATTTGCTGCGCTATATAAGAAACTGTTAATAAATATAAAAATAAATGTTTGCTTCAATGGAAACAACATTAATCCTCCTGCCAGTGCCAGAGTTGAGTGTGTGTGTTTGAGGGGCAGGGAGGTGCACAGGAGAAGAGTATGCTTGGGCCCCCCTGGCTCAGGGGACCCCCATGGCCACAGCTGCTCCGACGCAGCTCAAGCTTTCCAGGGATGATTCTGCTCATCTACAGGCTCCGTTGCCATCAGCAACACTCTCAGCAGCAGGACAGCAGCTGCTGAGAGAGTTGCTGCTGGTGGCGGAGCCTGGAGAGAAGTAGAATGTCCCCGACACCTGCATCTTTCTGTATTCAGATGATACTCAAAAGTACCTAGCTACCCCAGATTTATCACCATCGGTACAGCTCCGCGTCACTTAATGCCTTTCTACAGTTTCATGTTGGGTGTCTTCTTGCCACCACAAACCTAACATTTCCAAAACAGAATTGATCATACAGGTTGAGTATACCATATCCAAATATTCCGAAATACGGAATATTTTTCGAAATACGGAATTTTTTGAGTGAGACTGGGATAGTGAAACCTTTGTTTTCTGATGGCTCAATGTACACAAACTTTGTTTAATATACACAATTATTAAAGATACTGTATTAAATGACCTTCAGGCTGTGTGTATAAGGTGTATATGAAACATAAATGAACTGTGTGAATGTAGACACACTTTGTTTACTGCACAAAGTTATTAGAAATATTGGCTAAAATTACCTTCAGGCTGTGTGTAAAAGGTGTATATGAAACATAAATGCATTCTGTGCTTAGACTTGGATAACATCGCCATGATACAGGTTGAGTATCCCTTATCCAAAATGCTTGGGACCAGAGATATTTTGGATATCGGATTTTTCCGTATTTTGGAATAATTGCATACCACAATGAGATATCATGGAGATGGGACCTAAGTCTAAGCACAGAATGCATTTATGTTTCATACACACCTTATACACACAGCCTGAAGGTCATTTTACCCAATATTTTTAATAACTTTGTGCATTAAACAAAGTGTGTCTACATTCACACAATTCATTTATGTTTCATATACACCTTATACACACAGCCTGAAGGTCATTTAATACAATATTTTTCATAACTATGTGTATTAAACAAAGTGTGTGTACATTGAGCCACGGAAAACAAAGATTTCACTATCTCACTCTCACTCAAAAAAGTCCGTATTTCGGAATATTCCGTATTTCTGAATATTTGGATATGGGATACTCAACCTGTATCTCATTATGGTATGCAATTATTCAAAAATATGGAAAAATACGATATCCAAAATACTTCTGGTCCCAAGCATTTCAGATAAGGGATACTCAACCTGTATTTCCAGTGGCCAATAGTAGTTACGAACCTGATATCTCTATCACTGTTGATAACTTGACAATTAACCCTACCCCACAAGCTCGCTGCCTAGGTGGCACCCTTGACTCTGAATGTGTCCTTCGCACCCCACATTCAATCTGTCTCTAAATCATGTTACATACATCTAAAAAACATATCCAAAATACAACCATACCTTACACAAGACACTGCAATGCTCTCATTATCTCCTGCATTGATTATAGTAATAGTCTCCTACCAAATAAAGACTCTCCCCACTACAATCCATTTTGAATGCAGCTGCAAGGCTAATCTTCCTCGCTGGAAGTTCATCGTCTGTGGATCCACTCTGTCAGTCCCTCCATTGACTGCCTGTATTCTACCATATTCAATATATAATACTTTTACTTACATATAAGACTATTAACCAAACTACACCAACATACATCTCTTCACTTATCTCAATATATATCCCAACTTGACGTCTCCGCTCTGCACATGATCTGCATCTTTCATCCACAAGCATTATTTGTTCTCATTCAGGTGCATAGATAATACCCTCGGGGGCCCCAGACAGTGATCGCGCTGAGCCAAAAAAAAAGTGGGTCCCAGGGACCCCTCACTTTTGAAAACTGGGGTCCTACCGGTCTTTTTCTGGGTCCCATCAGAATGAAGGTTCTTTTAAACTTAATCTTGTTTGGACACTACAAAAGTGTTGCAAGGTGGGGGGATGGGGCGACAATGCTGCTAGGCTGTGTAGCATGCAGGACACCCTGCACCAGAGGTGTTACTAGACATTTTGGTGCCCTTAGGCAGAAAGTGAATTGGTGTCCCACCTCCCAGACTGCAAAGTATAGGCAATGCGTGCCACAAAATTTTAGGGGCGTGGCTTCATGGGGAAGGGGCGTGACCACATAATAGTGCCAATTCACATTACACCACACAGTAGTGCCGCTTATACACATTGCACCAGGTAGAACCTCCTATGCACACTGCGCCAGGTAGAGCACTTTATACATATTGCGCCAGGTACAGCACGTTACACACTTTGCTCCAGGCACAGCACGTTATACACAATGCACCAGGTAAAGCACGTTATACACAATGCACCAGGTAGAGCACGTTATACACAATGCACCAGGTAGAGCACGTTATACACTTTGCACCAGGTACAGCATGTTATACACAATGCACCAGGTACAGCACGTTATACACTTTGCACCAGGTACAGCACGTTATACACAATGCACCAGGTACAGCACGTTATACACAATGCACCAGGTACAGCACGTTATACAATTTGCATCAGGTACAGCACATTATATACACTTTGCACCAGGTAGAGGACTTATACAAATTGAGCCAGGTAGAACACGTTATACACATTGCGCCAGTTATTGCACGTTATACACATTGCGCCAGTTAGAGCACGTTATACACATTGCGCCAGGCAGAGCACGTTATACACACTGCGCCAGTTAGAGCACGTTATACACAATGCGCCCGGTAAAGCACGTGATACACAATGCGCCCGGTAAGAGCACTGAGGCACACTGCACCAGGTAAGAGTACTGAGGCACACTGCACCAGGTAAGAGCACTGAGGCACACTGCACCAGGTAAGAGCACTGAGGCACACTGCACCAGGCAAGAGCACTGAGGCACACTGCACCAGGTAAGAGCACTGAGGCACACTGCACCAGGTAAGAGCACTGAGGCACACTGCACCAGGTAAGAGCACTGAGGCACACTGCACCAGGTAAGAGCACTGGGGTACACTGCAGTAATCACCGTCGTCGTCGTCCTCTCCCCCCCCCCCTCCCCCCCCGGGCCGTAGCGGACACAGGGACACAGACAGGGAACACACCACACGTGCAGGGATCGGCGTCCTCCGTGATCTAGTGGGTAAAGCTGGGCTTTGTGACTGGGGCTTGCCGCGGTGCCGTCTGAGGCAGTGGCCGCGGTGCCGCTCTTGCTTCGAGGGGTTGAACACAAAGCAAGAGCGGCAGCGCGGCCACTGCCTCAGACGGCACCGCGGGCAGCCCCAGTCACTTTGCCCAGCTTTACCCACTAGATCACGGAGAGCGCCGATCCCTGCACATTGCCAGCACCTCCCAGAGTCCCTGTGGCAACCCCCCCCCCCCCCCGTGACCCATCCACCACCCGCACTGCTCTTCACTCACCGACACCGAGTCACCCGGCCTCCTCAAGCAGCCAGGCGCCAAAGAGGAGGGGAAACTGGCTCCACCTCCTCTTTATATCATTCAGCCCGAGGCCAACGTGTCAGTTAAACAAATCCCCCTTAGGGATTGGCTAATGAGGAGCGCGTCCCCGGGGACCCTCCCACTTTGTAAACTGGAGTCCCATGTCTTCAAAAACGGGTAAAAAACGCGCCATTGCGCGTTTTTGCGATCACTGCCCAGAGCACAATTTCTATGGGGCCCCCTGGGCCCCCCCCCCCCCACACACACACACACACACACACACACACACACACACACCGTGCCATACTAATCTCAGTTCTAAATCTAAACTGCTCTAAACCCCCCTTCCCCCAAGTAGAAACTACTTCAAGCACAACCTCTCCTTCCACACACACAGTCAACTCCCTAGCTCAACCCCTTCACCCGACGAACAGAGAGCGGGTGGAGCCAGCGGGTGGACACTCACCTTCAGTCCCCGTTGGCTGCTTTATGGCTGCAGGCACATCTCTGCTCTCCCAGGGTTGCTCCGTCTCTCTCTTCACTGACACAGGGAGGAGGAATGGCCGTGGTCCGGGGATGTCCCTGCAGGCTCAGCCATGTCTCCTCCCAGCATCAGTGACAGTGAGGAGAGACAGAGCCGGCCAGGAACAGCAGATGTGCCTGTAGCACACTGCAAAGAATTTAAATTGGTTCAGTGTGAGAGAGGATGGCTCGAGCCCACGCACCATCCTCTTTCTTCATGTGCAGGGGCAGCAAGGATGCGTAATACAGCGAAAAAAAGGGGGTTTAGCTTTAGGGCGCTGTACTGAATATCGCTCCTATATAATGTATATCAGCAGCCGATTGGGATTAAAGAGGTATGCCAGCCTCTTGAACCAAAACCAAAAACACAAATAATCCCAGTTGGCGCTTAATGATACAAGTGCAACCAGTATTATAAATAAAATACAATTTATTCACATGTAAAACTGAAATAACCTCCCGGGGGTTTAACTATGTAATTAATAATAGGATTTTAATACCTACCGGTAAATCCTTTTCTCCTAGTCCGTAGAAGATGCTGGGGACTCCAAATGGACCATGGGGTATAGACGGGATCCGCAGGAGCTTGGGCACACTAAAAAGACTTTGACTGGGTGTGAACTGGCTCCTGCCTCTATGCCCCTCCCCCAGACCTCAGTTATAGGAACTGTGCCCAGGAGAGACGGACATTTCGAGGAAAGGATTTTTGTTAAACTAATGGCAAGAAACATACCAGCCCACACCACAAACATACCGTACAACTGGAATAACATGAAACCAGATAACAGTATGAACTAACAGCAGCAACAAGCTAAACATAACTGATACACAAAACACGTGTAACCAAAAATAACCAGTATCAACCTAACTGCAAGGAACAGTCCACACTGGGATGGGCGCCCAGCATCCTCTACGGACTAGGAGAAAAGGATTTACCGGTAGGTATTAAAATCCTATTTTCTCTTACGTCCTAGAGGATGCTGGGGACTCCAAAAGGACCATGGGGTCTATACCAAAGCTCCAGACCGGGCGGGAGAGTGCGGACGACTCTGCAGCACCGATTGAGCAAACATGAGGTCCTCATCAGCCAGGGTATCAAACTTGTAGAACTTAGCAAAAGTGTTTGAACCCGACCACGTAGCTGCTCGGCAAAGTTGAAGTGCCGAGACCCCTCGGGCAGCCGCCCAAGATGAGCCCACTTTCCTGGTAGAATGGGCCTTTACTAATTTCGGCAACGGTAGCCCAGCCGAAGAATGAGTTTGCTGAATCGTATTACAAATCCAGCGTGCAATAGTTTGCTTAGAAGCAGGATTTCCAATCTTGTTGGAAGCATACAGGACAAACAGAGCCTCTGTCTTCCAAGTAAGAGCCGTCCTGGCGATGTAAATTTTCAAAGCTCTTACAACATCAAGAGATTTTGGGACCGTCACAGCATCCGTAGCCACAGGCACCACAACAGGTTGAGAAGAAGAAGAAAACACCTGTAGAAAAAGCGCTTGATAGCAGCAGGGGAATGGAGATCCAAAAAAGGGGCGTTACCCTCACCCCAGTGAAGTTAATTAGATACTAAAAAAGATTTAGATCTCCTATCCACTGCGCTCCCCAAGTTTTTAAATGTGTGAAGAAGGGAATAAACCTCTACTTATCTTAGGAGGTCGACACACGTCCCACCTTCTCCTCGTTAGGTTTTATTATGAGTATTAAATGGATGATGTTAATCCAAAAAGGTCCAACAACTCATGCAAGAGAAAGACAAAAACACAATCTAGTGTATTAACGTTATAAAGATCCCTTCCTTAGGAAATATGACGTAGATCTATGGATTTAGATCAATGACACATATGGTCCATACGTATACATAAAATATAATTTTTAATACTAAAAAGATTCCAGTGATAATTTTATACTTCAGTCACATTGATATGACACATGTCCACTTTTACATCCAGTAATATGTGAGGGTGGCTTCCTACCAGATTTTGGATTTTAGAAGTGCTTATAAAAAAAGCTGTGCAGATGTTTCAGCAGCCCCAGGGAAAACCAGCTTCAATGGTCAGCACCCCGTCCTCTCCTCGTCTGGTATGTCCGTCACGAGTCCTCACCGTCAGCCAACGCGCTTCGATCAAAATCGCTGATCTTTGTCAAGGCATAGTCCTGATGTCCTCCTCTTCCAGCTCTTTATACCCTTATGAATTAATGTTCCTAATTACTGGGAGGAGCCACTCTCACTTACAGTTCATGGCATTTTTACATTCATTAACTCATCCTAGACTAATCTAACATAAAAAGACTACTCTATAGGGTAATATAATATCCATGTAATCCATATTCCAACACACTAGCACAATTACAAATCAAATAAAACCATAAAATATAAAATTTCGTCGACCGGAAGTGTCCTGTGTAAACATGATCAATTTCCGTCTGTACTGTTATTATTGTTCCACACAGCGGAAAGACGCAGTCCTGTCCCATTCCTTCCTGTCACGTGATCGCTCCGTCACGTGACCGCTGCGGTCCGCATCAGTGCGTCTCGTTTTTTATCAGGGAAACAGTCCGGTCACATGATGTTCTATGACCGGAAGTCCTTCGGCAGCCATTTTTAAAAGTCCAAAGAGGAGATTATACAACACATCTCCTCATTACTACGATATTAAAAATATAGAAGGGCGGAAATAGATATACCGCCATATTGTTTCCTGGAAGAAAAGGAATTTCCTTTATTATCATGATAGAAAGAATAATTTAATTGAAAAAACTATAATGCATGGGATTCATAGTATTTCTATTGCTATGAGATAATAAATTAAAATAAGATCACTGACATCACATTTCATCATTGCTACAGTGTTATGCAAAAGAGGGCAAAAGATATGTCCCACCATATTGCTTCCTGGAAAAAGATATAGATTACTTTTGTTATGATAAAACAAAGGGCTATTTTATTCAGACATACTTTTAGAGGATTATAATCCACACAGTCTAAATTCTTCCAGTTAATATGAGATATTGAGCTAAAGGAAATCACAGAAAAAAACAGACATATATGATTACTTCTGCATATCCCCTAACTAAGAAACCATTTTACCTCAAAATCCTTATTCAGGCCCCCCGGGATTAGAGTTTTTAATGAATGAATATATTGCATCTCAGTTTTTGCTAGTATTGCAGCTATGTTATTGCATCTCCAATTCCCCTTTATCTGTTTTAGTGCTCCAAATAACTTTAACTGTTTGGTATCTTGACCGTGAATTTGTTTGAAATGGTGTGAGAGTGCATGTGTCTCCACACCATTTCTTATATTACGGAGATGCTCTGTAAATCTTGTTTTTAAGTTCCTGCTGGTCCTGCCAATGTAGAATAGGTCACAACTACATCCCAAGTAGTAAACCACATTCCTTGAGGTGCACGTTATGAACTCATTAATTTTATTATTTTGTCCATTTATTTCAATTTCCATGCACTTTGCTGCACCTCTCACCTCTTTACACATGCAACATATGCCGCATCTAAAGAAGCCTTTTGATAGAGTGCGAATATTTGCTTTTGGCGGTGACATAGCACTTCTGACCAGTTTGTCTTTTATGTTTTTAGCTTTCCGGTAAATAAATTTAGGTCTATCTGGCAACAATTTTTCTAATAACGGGTCACCCTTCAAGATACTCCAATGATTCCTAAAAATCTTCTCTATTTGTTTGTGTTGGGTGTTATAGCCCGTAATAAATGCTAAGGAGTGATTTTTCTTTTCATCCAATATGGGTGTCTTTTTTATTGGAAGTAATAGATCCTTTCTATCTTTAATTTCACACTTAATGACTGCCCTCTCAATACTCATATCACTATAGCCACTACTCCTAAATTTTTTAATCATTACATTGGCTTGTTCCTTATAAACCTCATTGTCTGTACAGTTTCTCTTCAGTCTCTGTAACTGACTGTTAGGTATGGACTCAAGCCAATTGGCATGGTGGCAGCTAGTGGTATGAATATATGTCCCTGAGTCAGTCGACTTCACATAATTCCGGGTTTTTAACTGTCCATTTTCCACATAGATGTTTAAATCGAGGAAATTTACACTCTTGTTGCTGACTTCAAATGTCAATAGAATATTATAATCATTTTCATTCAGTTGGTCGCAAAAGGTTGTCAAGGTTTCTCTATCTCCCCTCCAAACAAACATGATATCATCTATATATCTGGACCAGGATACCAGGCTCGCCCCTGCCAGATGGTTTTGCCATACATGTTGGGCCTCCCACATTCCCATAAACATGTTGGCATAGCTTGGGGCGAACCTGGTACCCATGGCCGTGCCCACCCTTTGCAGATAGAAACTATCCTTAAAGTGGAAATAATTGTTTCGTAGAATAAAGTCAACACCTTTTACCAAAAAATCACAAAGTTCTGATTCGTAATTACTATCAGATAAATATGTAACCACTGCCTCTATTCCTAGATCGTGGTTAATAATCGTATACAATGAAGTAACATCTGCTATAACTATGAAGCAGTCCTCACCCCATTGTATACTGTTAATAACATTCAATGCATCTCTGGTGTCCTTTAAATGCGAACGATTTTTTTGTACTAGGGGTTGGAGGTGGAAGTCTATGAACTCCGACATATTAGCAGTCACCGAATTAATTCCGGACACTATAGGTCTACCGGGGGGATTCTGCAAGTCTTTGTGGACTTTCGGCAAAATATAAATCACGGGGATACTCGGATCTGTAGGTATCAGGAATTGGCCTTCTACCTCAGTGATGGTACCATTATCTACATAGGTTTTAACCAATGTTGTGAGGCCGGTCATGATCCTTTTAGTTGGATCTCCTCTCAATTTTTTATAGGTATACCCATCACTCAATTGCCTCATCACCTCGTTCTCATATCTATCTATGTCCATTATTACGACTCCTCCGCCCTTGTCTGTTGGTTTTATTATGATGTCTTTATTCGATTTCAGTTCTTTTAAAGCCTCATTCTCTTTTTTTGTTAAATTATAATGAATTTTTTGTGATGTAATTGCTTCAATATCCTTGTTCACTAGGGAAAAAAAGGTTTCTACATAGTTTCCCCGCATATAAGTCGGGTTGAAGACAGACTTGGGTCTAAATATTTTTCTGGGTGGGGAATCCTCTATTACTTCCTCCTCTGGTTGCTGTTTACCTGCAAAAAACCTCTTCAAGGATAATTTTCTTACATATTTTTGAAGATCGACATAGACCTCAAATTTATTGAGCTTAGCTGCCGGGGCAAATTTTAACCCTTTCTCAAGTAGCGAAATCTCTGACTCCCCCAGTATATGATTGCTCAAATTGAAGATCTTGACCTTATTCTCCACATTTGTGGTCTCAATCTCTTGTGGTACCATAACCCCTGTCCCATGACCTTTCCTTTTCTTTCTTCTATTTTTTCTGTTCTTACTGTTCCTTTTTATCTTTCTTCCTCTCTTTCCCCCCCTTTTTCCCCTATGTTTCCTACCTATTATATGTATTTTAGCTTCCTCATCCCAACCTCTAAAAAACGGTCATCATTTTGGAATCGACTAAAATGATTCCGATGGTATGGAGAATTATTCAATTCTTTTCTTTCCCTTCTTTGGTAAGTAGATAAGCCATCTCCTCTCCAATTATTAGACCTATATCTACTATGATCTCTTATAGTAGAATAGTGATCTTGTCGATCACGTGGTGCATCATTATAAACATTTCTAGAGGGAATTCTCCCCCTACCCCTCCTCCAATCATGTTGTATTTCCTCTTTATTATGGAATCTCCTTCTATCCCTAGATTGGGCAGTATGCTGATCCTTCTGCTCCCTTTTATAGTTATTTTCCCTTGTCCTTGGGGGGACAGATTTAATTGATTCATTAGGGACATCCTCCATCCCTTTCTTATCTCTATTAAATTTCCTGGATTTTTTTGTCATTAATTCTTTTTCATTCCTCTGTAATCTAGACGTAATGTTTCTTTCAAAATCTCTATACTCCGGCTGTTTAGAGAAAGGTGCAATTAATGTTCTTAATAAATCAATTTCTTCTTCTACAGCCCTCAAATCTCCTTTTCTTTCCTGTATTATTAATTCCATTAGTCGGAATGAACAATCGTCAATTATTTTTTCCCATTCTCTCTTGAATTCCTCAGTGGAGTCAGAGAAACTAGAGGTTTTATTTATTTTTAGACCTCTCGGGATCAGTTTACTAGACAAATACTTTTCCAGGGAGGTCACCTCCCACCACAACCTTCCTTCTTTTAACAGAAGTTTTTCCATTTTTTTCATGCTACTCTCAAGATCATCATCTTCTATGGAGACAATATCCTCATCTCCCTCAAACAGTTTCGTACACATATTAAGTCTATTCTCTCTTACTGAGAACATGACTTATGAGCAGCAAAATCTACTGGTGTTAAAGGTAAAAAATCAAATGAGAAGAAGAAGAAAACACCTGTAGAAAAAGCGCTTGATAGCAGCAGGGGAATGGAGATCCAAAAAAGGGGCGTTACCCTCACCCCAGTGAAGTTAATTAGATACTAAAAAAGATTTAGATCTCCTATCCACTGCGCTCCCCAAGTTTTTAAATGTGTGAAGAAGGGAATAAACCTCTACTTATCTTAGGAGGTCGACACACGTCCCACCTTCTCCTCGTTAGGTTTTATTATGAGTATTAAATGGATGGTGTTAATCCAAAAAGGTCCAACAACTCATGCAAGAGAAAGACAAAAACACAATCTAGTGTATTAACGTAATAAAGATCCCTTCCTTAGGAAATATGACGTAGATCTATGGATTTAGATCAATGACACATATGGTCCATACGTATACATAAAATATAATTTTTAATACTAAAAAGATTCCAGTGATAATTTTATACTTCAGTCACATTGATATGACACATGTCCACTTTTACATCCAGTAATATGTGAGGGTGGCTTCCTACCAGATTTTGGATTTTAGAAGTGCTTATAAAAAAAGCTGTGCAGATGTTTCAGCAGCCCCAGGGAAAACCAGCTTCAATGGTCAGCACCCCGTCCTCTCCTCGTCTGGTATGTCCGTCACGAGGCCTCACCGTCAGCCAACGCGTTTCGATCAAAATCGCTGATCTTTGTCAAGGCATAGTCCTGATGTCCTCCTCTTCCAGCTCTTTATACCCTTATGAATTAATGTTCCTAATTACTGGGAGGAGCCACTCTCACTTACAGTTTTTTCCCTAGTGAACAAGGATATTGAAGCAATTACATCACAAAAAATTCATTATAATTTAACAAAAAAAGAGAATGAGGCTTTAAAAGAACTGAAATCGAATAAAGACATCATAATAAAACCAACAGACAAGGGCGGAGGAGTCGTAATAATGGACATAGATAGATATGAGCACGAGGTGATGAGGCAATTGAGTGATGGGTATACCTATAAAAAATTGAGAGGAGATCCAACTAAAAGGATCATGACCGGCCTCACAACATTGGTTAAAACCTATGTAGATAATGGTACCATCACTGAGGTAGAAGGCCAATTCCTGATACCTACAGATCCGAGTATCCCCGTGATTTATATTTTGCCGAAAGTCCACAAAGACTTGCAGAATCCCCCCCGGTAGACCTATAGTGTCCGGAATTAATTCGGTGACTGCTAATATGTCGGAGTTCATAGACTTCCACCTCCAACCCCTAGTACAAAAAAATCGTTCGCATTTAAAGGACACCAGAGATGCATTGAATGTTATTAACAGTATACAATGGGGTGAGGACTGCTTCATAGTTATAGCAGATGTTACTTCATTGTATACGATTATTAACCACGATCTAGGAATAGAGGCAGTGGTTACATATTTATCTGATAGTAATTACGAGTCAGAACTTTGTGATTTTTTGGTAAAAGGTGTTGACTTTATTCTACGAAACAATTATTTCCACTTTAAGGATAGTTTCTATCTGCAAAGGGTGGGCACGGCCATGGGTACCAGGTTCGCCCCAAGCTATGCCAACATGTTTATGGGAATGTGGGAGGCCCAACATGTATGGCAAAACCATCTGGCAGGGGCGAGCCTGGTATCCTGGTCCAGATATATAGATGATATCATGTTTGTTTGGAGGGGAGATAGAGAAACCTTGACAACCTTTTGCGACCAACTGAATGAAAATGATTATAATATCCTATTGACATTTGAAGTCAGCAACAAGAGTGTAAATTTCCTCGATTTAAACATCTATGTGGAAAATGGACAGTTAAAAACCCGGAATTATGTGAAGTCGACTGACTCAGGGACATATATTCATACCACTAGCTGCCACCATGCCAATTGGCTTGAGTCCATACCTAACAGTCAGTTACAGAGACTGAAGAGAAACTGTACAGACAATGAGGTTTATAAGGAACAAGCCAATGTAATGATTAAAAAATTTAGGAGTAGTGGCTATAGTGATATGAGTATTGAGAGGGCAGTCATTAAGTGTGAAATTAAAGATAGAAAGGATCTATTACTTCCAATAAAAAAGACACCCATATTGGATGAAAAGAAAAATCACTCCTTAGCATTTATTACGGGCTATAACACCCAACACAAACAAATAGAGAAGATTTTTAGGAATCATTGGAGTATCTTGAAGGGTGACCCGTTATTAGAAAAATTGTTGCCAGATAGACCTAAATTTATTTACCGGAAAGCTAAAAACATAAAAGACAAACTGGTCAGAAGTGCTATGTCACCGCCAAAAGCAAATATTCGCACTCTATCAAAAGGCTTCTTTAGATGCGGCATATGTTGCATGTGTAAAGAGGTGAGAGGTGCAGCAAAGTGCATGGAAATTGAAATAAATGGACAAAATAATAAAATTAATGAGTTCATAACGTGCACCTCAAGGAATGTGGTTTACTACTTGGGATGTAGTTGTGACCTATTCTACATTGGCAGGACCAGCAGGAACTTAAAAACAAGATTTACAGAGCATCTCCGTAATATAAGAAATGGTGTGGAGACACATGCACTCTCACACCATTTCAAACAAATTCACGGTCAAGATACCAAACAGTTAAAGTTATTTGGAGCACTAAAACAGATAAAGGGGAATTGGAGATGCAATAACATAGCTGCAATACTAGCAAAAACTGAGATGCAATATATTCATTCATTAAAAACTCTAATCCCGGGGGGCCTGAATAAGGATTTTGAGGTAAAATGGTTTCTTAGTTAGGGGATATGCAGAAGTAATCATATATGTCTGTTTTTTTCTGTGATTTCCTTTAGCTCAATATCTCATATTAACTGGAAGAATTTAGACTGTGTGGATTATAATCCTCTAAAAGTATGTCTGAATAAAATAGCCCTTTGTTTTATCATAACAAAAGTAATCTATATCTTTTTCCAGGAAGCAATATGGTGGGACATATCTTTTGCCCTCTTTTGCATAACACTGTAGCAATGATGAAATGTGATGTCAGTGATCTTATTTTAATTTATTATCTCATAGCAATAGAAATACTATGAATCCCATGCATTATAGTTTTTTCAATTAAATTATTCTTTCTATCATGATAATAAAGGAAATTCCTTTTCTTCCAGGAAACAATATGGCGGTATATCTATTTCCGCCCTTCTATATTTTTAATATCGTAGTAATGAGGAGATGTGTTGTATAATCTCCTCTTTGGACTTTTAAAAATGGCTGCCGAAGGACTTCCGGTCATAGAACATCATGTGACCGGACTGTTTCCCTGATAAAAAACGAGACGCACTGATGCGGACCGCAGCGGTCACGTGACGGAGCGATCACGTGACAGGAAGGAATGGGACAGGACTGCGTCTTTCCGCTGTGTGGAACAATAATAACAGTACAGACGGAAGTTGATCCTGTTTACACAGGACACTTCCGGTCGACGAAATTTTATATTTTATGGTTTTATTTGATTTGTAATTGTGCTAGTGTGTTGGAATATGGATTACATGGATATTATATTACCCTATAGAGTAGTCTTTTTATGTTAGATTAGTCTAGGATGAGTTAATGAATGTAAAAATGCCATGAACTGTAAGTGAGAGTGGCTCCTCCCAGTAATTAGGAACATTAATTCATAAGGGTATAAAGAGCTGGAAGAGGAGGACATCAGGACTATGCCTTGACAAAGATCAGCGATTTTGATCGAAACGCGTTGGCTGACGGTGAGGACTCGTGACGGACATACCAGACGAGGAGAGGACGGGGTGCTGACCATTGAAGCTGGTTTTCCCTGGGGCTGCTGAAACATCTGCACAGCTTTTTTTATAAGCACTTCTAAAATCCAAAATCTGGTAGGAAGCCACCCTCACATATTACTGGATGTAAAAGTGGACATGTGTCATATCAATGTGACTGAAGTATAAAATTATCACTGGAATCTTTTTAGTATTAAAAATTATATTTTATGTATACGTATGGACCATATGTGTCATTGATCTAAATCCATAGATCTACGTCATATTTCCTAAGGAAGGGATCTTTATAACGTTAATACACTAGATTGTGTTTTTGTCTTTCTCTTGCATGAGTTGTTGGACCTTTTTGGATTAACATCATCCATTTAATACTCATAATAAAACCTAACGAGGAGAAGGTGGGACGTGTGTCGACCTCCTAAGATAAGTAGAGGTTTATTCCCTTCTTCACACATTTAAAAACTTGGGGAGCGCAGTGGATAGGAGATCTAAATCTTTTTTAGTATCTAATTAACCACAACAGGTTGGTTTATGTGAAACGAAGAAACCACCTTCGGCAGAAATTGTTGCCGAGTCCGCATTTCCGCTCTATCCGAATGTAAGATCAAATATGGGCTCTTGTGAGACAAGGCCGCCAACTCAGACACTCGCCTGGCAGACGCTAGAGCCAAAAGCATGATCACTTTCCAAGTGAGAAACTTTAACTCAACCTTACGCAAAGGATCAAACCAGTGAGACATAAGAAACTGCAACACCACTTCAAGATCCCACAGCGCCACGGGTGGCACAAAAGGAGAATGGATATGCAGCACTCCCTTCACGAAAGTCTGAACCTCAGGAAGGACGGCCAATTCCTTTTGAAAGAAAATAGATAAGGCTGAAATCTGCACTTTGATGGAACCCAAATTCAGGCCCGCATCCACGCCTGCCTGCAAAAAATAGAGGAAACGACCCAAGTGAAATTCCTCCGCAGGAGCTGCTTTGGATTCACACCACGACACATATTTTCTCCCAATACGGTAATAATGTTTCACCGTGACCTCCTTCCTAGCCTTAAGGAGAGTGGAGATGACTTCCCCGGGAAAACGCTTCCGAGCTAAAATCTGGCGTTCAACTTCCACGCCGTCAAACGCAGCCACGGTAAGTCCGGAAACAGGTAAGGCCCCTGCAGTAACAGGTCCTCTCTTATAGGAAGCGGCCAGGGATCTTCCACTAGTAATTCCTGAAGATCAGGATACCAGGCCCTCCGTGGCCAATCTGGAGCAATGAGTATTGCCTGAACCCTTGTTCGTCTTACGATCCTCAGCACCTTTGGAATGAGAGGAAGCGGAGGGAAAACATACAAGGACTGAAACACCCACGGAGTTACCAGGGCGTCCACCGCACAGGCTTGGAGGTCCCTTGACCTGGAACAATACTTCGGAAGTTTCTTGTTGAGGCGAGACGCCATCATGTCTATCAGAGGAGTTCCTCAACGCCTTGTCACTTCTGCAAAAACTTCTTGATGAACAGCCCACTCTCCTGGATGGAGATCGTGTCTGCTGAGAAAGTCTGCTTCCCAGTTTTCCACACCCGGGAGGAAGACTGCTGACAGAGCGCTCACGTGCTATTCCGCCCAGAGGAGAATTCTTGTGGCCTCCGCCATTGCCGCCCTGCTCCTTGTTCTGCCTTGGCGGTTTACGTACGCCACCGCTGTTACGTTGTCCGACTGGATCAGGACAGGAAGACCCTGAAGAAAACTCTTCGCTTGCAGGAGGCCGTTGTAAATGGCTCTTAACTCGAGAATATTTATGTGGAGAGAAGATTCCTGGCTTGACCATTTTCCCTGAAAACTTCTTCCCTGCGCGACTGCGCCCCAGCCTCGGAGACTTGCATCTGTGGTCAGCAGGACCCAGTCCTGGATTCCGAAACAGCGTGAGAGCCTTGCAGCCACCACAGGAGAGAGATCCTGGCCCTGGAAGATTGTTACGCACACCAGTGCTAACAGGAGTATACCGGTGTATGAACAGAGAGGGAAGCGAAGCAAACGAACTCACAGACAGTATAACATAACATACACAGGAGGTGATGGAATAACTAATAAACACAAAGTGAACAGAGAAGCCCAAAGGCTCAGGAATTGGGTGTCTCCTAGTGTCAGGAATGCTCAGATGGAATAGAGCGGACAATGAAGCGAGGTGTAGTGATTTAACATGTGGAGCACCTGAAATGATGTTGCTAAGGAGCAACAGAAAAAACCCCAAAGGGTTACCAACGGGTGTGGGAATAAACTCCTTGGTCAGAGATAGAAATATAGACACAAGGAGAGTATCCACAATCCTAACCCCCACTTGCAGGGCACAGGTTCAGCTTACTGCCACTAAACTGACACCTGGACGCCCTGCACAGTGAGGGAGGATTAAGCAAGCAGGTCTGAGAGTACAGCCGCAAACCTGCTGGGTTCACAGAATAGCAAAAGAACCCCAACAGGTCAAACAACTGACTCCAGTCTTACTGCTAGGTCCGGATTGGCAGAATGAAGTACCGAATCCCAAGGCCTATTCGCAGCAAGCAACAAGTAAATACAAAGTCACACAGTACTAGCTAACTCTCTGGAACTGACTAACAAACAAAGATTCAGCAGCATTTGCCTAGCCTGAGAGGATGGTTTATATAGCAGGTGCTGTCCACGCCCCACTCAGACCTCACAGACTGTGAGCACAAAACCAGCGCCGGATTCCCTGCCGTGCACAGAGCCTGTAACCACTACACAGTAAAAACCCGGACCGGAGTATCAGCTGCGCTCAGGTTACTTTGCTAACACTTGCCTCCCGGTTGCCATGGCGACGTGGCAGCACAGAGCAGGAGATCCTAACAGTACCCCCCCTCTGACGAGGGGTCAAAGAACCCCTACCACGGGTTTATCGGGAAACTGCGAGAAGAAAGAGCGTATCAGTCTGGGGGCATGAAGATCACAACTGCGCACCCACGACCGCTCCTCCAGGCCATACCCCTTCCAGTGCACCAAAAATGACAGCCGACCCCGAACCATCTTGGAGTCAAGAACCCTTTCAACCACAAACTCCCTCTGGAAGAAGGATTACTAACCGCCAGTTTTAAAAGGGAACAATGAAATGTTTTATTGATACCCAATGAACGGGGCAGATCTAACTGAAATGCCACCGGATTGATAACCCTGGTGATCTTATAAGGGCCGATGAACCGGGGGCCTAACTTATGAGATGGCTGTCTCAACTTCAAATTCTTGGTGGACAACCAGACGAAGTCTCCTAATTTGAAGCTGCAGGGTCTTCTCCGCTTATCAAAAACCCTTTTGGTCACTAATGACACAGACACAAGGGCTTTCTTCACTTTCCTCCAAATACCCCTAAGGACCGAAACAACAGACGAACCACCAGGCGTGGAATCCAGGGGGTCAAAAGAATTGGCCTTAGGATGATGCCCATACACACAAAGGAAGGGAGAGATCCCTGTAGCAGAGTGAGCCGCGTTGTTATAGGCAAACTCCGCCATGGACAGATGAGCAACCCAGTCAGTATGACACTTGGAGACATAACACCTGAGGAACTGCTCCAAGGACTGGTTCACCCTCTCAGTCTGCCCATTAGACTGTGGATGGTAGCCTGACGACAAGCTCACAGAAATCTGGAGATCAGAACAAAATGCCCTCCAGAATTTGGCCACAAACTGGGATCCACGGTCAGAGACCACATCAAGTGGCAACCCGTGGAGGCGCACAACATGCTGCATAAATAACTCAGACAGGCGTCTGGCCGATGGCAACCCAACCAGTGGAACGAAATGCGCCATCTTCGAAAACCTGTCAACGACAACCCAAATGGCTGTCATCCCCGAGGATTTGGGCAAGTCCACCACAAAATCCATGGAAATGTGAGTCCATGGCTTAGATGGAATAGAGAGTGGATGTAATGGGCCGACAGGAACCCCTCTAGGAGTTATATTTCGGGCACAAACGTCACATGCCCGAACCCACTGATCCACATCCCTAGCCACCGAGGGCCACCACACCGCCCTAGACAGCAACTCCCGAGTTCTGGCAATACCCGGATGCCCTGCCGACCTCTTGGCATGGAATTCCAGGAACACTCGCTGTCTTAACCTAGGAGGCACAAACAAGAGACCTACCGGAAGGTCTGGAGGAGCCTGCTCCTGTGCTCTAAGGACTAATGACAAGAGGTCCTGGGTAATGCCCACTTTAATACATGATGGGGACACAATGGGCAATGGCTCCTCGGTGGTCTCTTGAACTGGAGCAAAACTCAGCGAGAGCGCATCAGCCTTGATGTTTGTTGACCCAGGGCGATATGTTATCAAAAAATTAAAGCGAGCAAAAAACAAAGCCCATCGTGCCTGCCTGGCATTGAGCCGCTTCGCTGACTCTAAATATGCCAGATTCTTATGGTCGGTGAGAAATGAGACCACAAACTTAGCCCCCTCAAGCCAGTGTCTCCACTCCCCGAGTGCATCCTTTATAGCCAACAATTCCCGGTTACCCACATCATAATTCATCTCGGCAGACGAAAATTTACGGGAAAAGTAAGCACAGGGATGAAGGCGATTATCAGACACCCCCATCTGAGAGAGCACTGCCCCAATACCTATCTCAGAGGCATCCACTTCTACCACAAAAGGACGCTCTGGATCTGGGTGTCGCAGCACCTTGGCCGAGACAAATGCCCTTTTGAGACGGGCAAAGGCCGCTTTGGCCTCACAAGACCAGTGAGCAACATCCGCCCCTTTCTTAGTGAGTGCCACCAAGGGGGCCACTATAGACGAAAATCCAGCGATAAACCGTCTATAAAAATTCGCAAAGCCCAGAAAACGCTGAAGCGCCTTCAAACTAGTGGGCTGCACCCAATCCAGGACTGCCTGTACCTTAGAACCCTCCATTTGGAAACCTTCTGAGGAGATAATATACCCTAGAAATGCGATTTGCTGGACTTCAAACTCGCACTTCTCCAGCTTCGCCCCAAGCTGGTGGTCTCTGAGTTTCTGGAGGACTAAGCGTACATGCTTCCGATGTTCCTCCAGGGAATGAGAGAAGATTAGGATGTCATCTAGATAAACAACTAAGAATCTATCCAAATATTCCCTGAGCACATCGTTCATGAATTCCTGGAAGACTGCCGGGGCATTAGAGAGCCCAAAAGGCATCACCAAATATTCATAATGCCCTGAGTGGGTATTAAAGGCAGTCTTCCATTCATCCCCCTCTCTTATTCGGATTAGATTGTAAGCACCGCGTAGGTCAATCTTAGAAAAAATGGTGGCAGTACGAAGCTGGTCAAACAAAACCGAAATGAGAGGCAGTGGGTACGAGTTTTTAATCGTGATACGGTTCAATTCCCTGAAGTTGATGCAGGGTCGCAACGAACCGTCCTTTTTACCCACGAAGAAGAACCCCGACCCAACTGGGGACTGTGAGGGTCTGATAAATCCCTTAGCCAAGTTCTCCTGAATGTACTCTGCCATAGCCTGAGTCTCAGGACGTGACAGGGAGTACAACCTGCTCTTGGGAAGCTTAGCATCCGGCAACAAATCAATGGCACAGTCATAAGGGCGATGGGGAGGTAGTACCTCCGCAACTTTTTGGGAGAACACATCCGCAAAATCTGCATAACATCCTGGCAATCCTGGCAAACTTAGCTGCGAGAGCCTGACTTGAAGGCTCAAGGAACTCCTGAAACAATCACTACCCCAACTAAGAATCTCCCCAGAGACCCAGTCAAATTGAGGGTTATGGGCCCTTAACCAGGGTAACCCCAAAACAAATGGGGCAAAAGAACAGACAGTCACATAAAAAGACAATTTTTCAGAGTGTGTGGCTCCAATAAACAAAGGAATTTGGCTGGTGCAGGAGGTAATTTTACCCTGGGACAATGGTTCCCCGTTTAACCCACAGATCTCAATCTCTGATGCCAAAGGTACTGAGGGAACCGAGTGTTCCAGGGCGAATTGACGGTCCATGAAAACCCCATCGGCCCCACTGTCAACAAAGGCCTCAGTCTTGACAGTTTGACCGAGGATCTCCAAAGTCACCGGAATGAGAAAAGTCTTTTTGGGAAATTCTGACTTCTGGCCTGACAGGATATTTCCCATCACCCTCAGGCCCTGAAGTTTTCCGTTTTTTTCTGGGCATGATACTACAACATGACCTTTATTCCCACAGTACAAACACAAACCCTGCTGTCTCCTCCGCGTCTTCTCACGCGAGGAGAGGCGGGTAGCCCCAATCTGCATAGGCTCCTCGGAATATTCCTCAGAGTCTGAGGTTCCCTTGGGAAAAAAGGAAACTGCGGTCTCCCTTTCAAGCCTACGCTCTCTCAGCCGTCTATCCACGCGGATGGATAACTGCATGAGCTGATCTAAGCTATCAGGCGAGGGATATTGTACCAGTTGGTCCTTTATCTGGTCAGAAAGGCCCCTTCGGTACTGGTTTCTCAGGGCTGGGTCATTCCACTGGGTATCATGAGCCAACCTCCGAAACTCCGTACTATAAACCTCAGCTGGCCGTCGCCCTTGCTTAAGAACCGTAATCTGTGCCTCGGCTGAAGCCATCTTGTCAGGGTCATCATACAAAATGCCCAGTGCCGTAAAAAAAGCATCAACACTTTTAAGCGACGGACAGTCAGGCTGTAACCCATATGCCCAGACCTGTAGCAAGGAAATCACCATGCCCACACGCTGAATCTCCGACCCAGAAGACTGGGGCCTAAGCCTGAAATATAGCTTACAGCTCTCCTTGAAACAAAAGAACTGCGAGCGATCTCCAGAAAAACGATCCGGGAGATTTACTTTTGGCTCCTTAACCCCTGAACTTGCCGCTGCTGCTGCGGGAGCTCCGCTAGCGGCCTGCGGGGTGTTCATTTTAATGGACATCTCATTAAATTGTCGAGTCAGGACCTGCACCTGATCGACCACCTGTTGCAAAGTATTTTGAGGGGTATGCTCCATATTCCCACAGAATTTCAACAGGAGTAGGGCTGCTGAATATGTTACGCACACCAGTGCTAACAGGAGTTTACCGGTGTATGAACAGAGAGGGAAGCGAAGCAAACGAACTCACAGACAGTATAACATAACATACACAGGAGGTGATGGAATAACTAATAAACACAAAGTGAACGGAGAAGCCCAAAGGCTCAGGAATTGGGTGTCTCCTTAGTGTCAGGAAGGCTCAGATGGAATAGAGCGGACAATGAAGCGAGGTGTAGTGATTTAACATGTGGAGCACCTGAAATGATGTTGCTAAGAGCAACAGAAAAACCCCCAAAGGGTTACCAACGGGTGTGGGAATAAACTCCTTGGTCAGAGATAGAAATATAGACACAAGGAGAGTATCCACAATCCTAACCCCCACTTGCAGGGCACAGGTTCAGCTTACTGCCACTAAACTGACACCTGGACGCCCTGCACAGTGAGGGAGGATTAACCAAGCAGGTCTGAGAGTACAGCCGCAAACCTGCTGGGTTCACAGAATAGCAAAAGAACCCCAACAGGTCAAACAACTGACTCCAGTCTTACTGCTAGGTCCGGATTGGCAGAATGAAGTACCGAATCCCAAGGCCTATTCGCAGTAAGCAACAAGTAAATACAAAGTCACACAGTACTAGCTAACTCTCTGGAACTGACTAACAAACAAAGATTCAGCAGCATTTGCCTAGCCTGAGAGGATGGTTTATATAGCAGGTGCTGTCCACGCCCCACTCAGACCTCACAGACTGTGAGCACAAAACCAGCGCCGGATTCCCTGCCGTGCACAGAGCCTGTAACCACTACACAGTAAAAACCCGGACCGGAGTATCATCTGCGCTCAGGTTACTTCGCTAACACTTGCCTCCCGGTTGCCATGGCGACGTGGCAGCACAGAGCAGGAGATCCTAACAAAGATAGACTAATTTTCCGGTGCATGTGTAGGTGAGACCCGGACCATTTGTCCAGTAGATCCCACTGAAACACCCTGGCATGAAACCTGCCAAACGGAATGGCCTCGTAAGCCGCCACCATCTTCCCTAGCACTCGACTGCATTGATGAATCGACACTCTTGTCGGTCTCAAAAGCTCCTTGACCATGGTCTGTATTTCTAGAGCTTTGTCCTCCGGAAAAAACACTCTCTGAAGCTTCGTGTCTAGGATCATGCCCAGGAAGGGCAGCCGAGTCGTCAGAATCAACTGAGACTTTGGCATGTTTAAAATCCAACCGTGATGTTGCAGAACCGTCAGGGAGAGTTCCACATTCTTTTACAATTGTTCCTGTGACCTCGCCTTTATCAGGAGATCGTCCAAGTACGGGATAATTGTGACCCCTCGCTTGCGAAGGAGTACCATCATTTCTGCCATAACCTTGGTGAAAACCCTTTTTTTGGAGTCTGAATCAGCATTCCATTGATGGATCCACTGCGCCCTCCTTTGCCGAGACCGCCATGGCATTGGCTCTTGATCCCAAGAGGCCAACATCTCTCGCCGCATCCTTTAGGTAATCTGCAGCGTCCTTGATATAACCAAGAGTCAAAAGAAAATTTTCTTTATAAGGGTAACCATATCAGAAGCTAAATTATCAGCCCATTTAGCAGTAGCACTACTCACCCATACCGACGCCACAGCAGGTCTGAGCAATGCACCAGTATTAACGAAAATGGCCTTCAAAGACGTCTCCAGATTGCGATCCACCTGATTCTTGAGAGCAGCCGTGTCAGGGGATGGAAGCGCCACCTTCTTGGACAAACGGGATAGAGCCTTGTCGACATTTGGAGACGACTCCTATTTTTTCCTGTCATCAGAGGGGAAAGTATACGCCATAAAAATTCTCTTGGGAATCTGCCACCTCTAGTCCGGCCACTCCCAAGCTTTTTCACAAAGAGCATTCATTTCATGAGAGGGGGGAAACTTCACCTCAGGTTTTTTCCCTTTAAAGAGGCAAATCCTTGTTTCCTGAACAGTAGGTTCGTCAGAGATATGTAAAACATCTTTAATAGCCACAATCATGTACTGAATACTCTTAACTACCCTTGGGTGTAAAGTAGCCTCATTAAAATCGACATCGGAATCAGAGTCCGTGTCGGCATTTGTATCTACCATCTGGGTAAATGAACGTTTTTGTGACCCTGAGGGGGTCTGCACCTGAGCCAAAGCATCTTCCATGGATTTTCTCCATGTTTGAGTCTGAGAATCAGATTTATCAAGCCTCTTAGACAATAAAGCCACATTAGCATTAAGTGTACTTAACATAGCAACCCAATCAGCAGTCGGCTTTGCCGACCGAGCCATCTCCAGCTCCTTTTCTGCGCCCCCAGTAACCTCCTCCGGGGAGGAACACTCAGCCTCAGACATGCGGACATGCAATACCGACACCCCCACACTCACACTGGCCAAATAAAGGGGACAGCCTACAGGGAAGCCTGGAGAGTGAAACACAGAGGGAGTATGCCAGCTCACACCCCAGCACCTATATACTACACTAGTATAATATATATCAGAAGCGCTGAAATAATAAGAAAAGCACCAAATTATCTGTGCCCCCCCCCCGTTTTGCTCCCTCTTACTTGTGAGGAACATGGAGGACCCGGGCCAGTGTCTCTGCAGCAGCTGTGGAGAGAAGAAAATGGCGCTGGTGAGCTGTGCGGCTAAGCCCCGCCCCTTCCCGGCGCGCTTCAGTCCCACTCAATTTTGAAAATTTATACTGGCGGGGGTATTATATACGGTGCCCGGGCACCAAATATGCCTTTAGCCAGTCCTAATGACCTCAGTAACTGCTGCCCAGGGCGCTCCCCCCCAGCGCCCTACACCCTGTAAGTGTACCTCGGTTACTGAAGTCTTCTGACGTCTGAAGTCTTCGGTTCTTCTAATACTCACCCGGCTTCTGTCTTCTGGCGTCTGTGAGGGGGGTGACGGCGCGGCTCCGGGAACAAGCAGCTAGGCGAAGCAAGTGATCGAACCCTCTGGAGCTAATGGTGTCCAGTAGCCTAAGAAGCAGAGCCCTTAACTAAGCAGAAGTAGGTCTGACTTCTCTCCCCTCAGTCCCTCGATGCAAGGAGCCTGTAGCCAGCAGGTCTCCCTGAAAATAAAAAACCTAACCAAAGTCTTTCTAGAGAAACTCAGTAGAGCTCACCTAGTGTGTGTCCAGTCACTCCTGGGCACAAAGTCTAACTGAGGTCTGGGGGAGGGGCATAGAGGGAGGAGCCAGTTCACACCCAGTCAAAGTCTTTTTAGTGTGCCCAAGCTCCTGTGGATCCCGTCTATACCCCATGGTCCTTTTGGAGTCCCCAGCACCCTCTAGGACGTAAGAGAAACCGTATTATAAATAGTTTTATAAATTGATCTACAACAGTTAAAAAGAAACTATACCAGTGCACCATAGGTTTTAATAAACCAATTACTTGGCTAGCTGGTATTTTTCTTTACATTCACAACAACCTGCATGAAAAGATAATTGTTGACAATAAGCGTTAGTGATACTATATTACCAGCTGGGTGATGTCCAAAAAGATAGATAGTATCCAGGCAATGTTAACAGTAGAATGGCCTGTATTGTAGAAAAAAGGAATGCCTACTGAGCCCCGGCACGCTGTGTGCTGGCAATAAATTGCAGGATGCCCAAGGGTGGATGAACGGTGTCCTGTGGAACGTGAATGCTGGGATCCGCGTACGGCTGTATGCTGCGGCCGCGGCTTCCCGGTGTAAATAAGCAAACTCCAAAGTGTATAGAGATGATGGACACCGTAGGTAGTATGTTGCACTAGGAGAAGTCCAATTTATACCGGGATCCCCACACGGCAAAGGCAATGCTGCGGCTTACCGGTCAGCTCCAATTTGATATGCAAATCGTACATCACCAAGAATTACTCCCAGGTTGCTCACAGCCGTGGTATGCAGGGGCTTCCGGCTGGGCCAGTGGCCCTATCCGTTGGTAATGTCGGAGTCCACACCAGTGTGCACACAAGTGGATAGAAGCAAGTGCACTGTGTGAGCCAAACCCGTGGGATCGAGCTGCAAACGACCGAGACCTGCTTGCTGGAGCCGGTGTGAATATACTGCAGCTGTGGCAGGATGTCCAATGTTTATTCCATGGAAACTGCTATGGCAGTTGACGAGCAGGTGTTGTGAAGTGCAGGAGGAATTTCAGACCCTCGTGTCTTCGACGCGTTTCCCCGCACTGCAAGGCGGCTTTTTCAGGAAGCAAGGATGCGTAATACAGCGCCCATGATCCATCCATAGGTACAAACAGAGGTCTCTGGGAGAGAGATACATGAATCTGCGTGGACCCAGCCAGCCAGTGTTGTGCTGCTGCAGCCAGATGTTGGGTCAGCACTGGGCCCTGCCTTCTCTCAGTATGCGGGGCGCTGGGTCACTGGGATTATGGATCACCCTGAATGGAGGAGGTTCACAGCAGGGCGGATGGTGGGAGTATTTAGGCAGCCAGGAGGCGTGACTACAGGCTGGTGAGGGCGGGATGTGGATGGACAGAGGCGGAGCTGCAAAGTACAGTGATACTCTTATGCTGTGACAAGTGGTGCTGGAAGGCAGGCAGAGGAACATTACACATTAATGCATGCACAGTGCACTGACAGTTATAGCACTATCAATCTGTACCAGCCCGCCACTGGTGGCAGCACAAATAGGTGCAGGGGGAGGGCCGGGCCCCAGAGGCAGCCTGGGCCCCATAGCAGCCGCACTCTCTGCACCTACTGTAGCTACGCCCTTGCTCTCATTCACGATTGCAGGACTTCATTTGAGCTGCACCTACTCTGTGGAATGCCCTCCCACGCACAAGAAAACTCTCCGCTAGTCTTCAAACCTCAAGCGTTCCCTGAAAAATCACCTCTTCCAGCAAGCTTATCCAATTCCATGACTGCCCACATAGCCTTCATAAAGATTCATATCTATACAGTCCACACATCCTAACATACAGTATTTTCTTTTTCTTCAATTTGACATTCTCCTGATCTCTGGTCAGCATTGCTGTCTGACTATATCACATACAGCCCACCAAGAAACTTTAATATATGAGGGGAAAAAGATCATTAAATATATAATATAAAGGGTGGGGGAGAAGTATGCGTTTAATATACCGCCTGTTGGGATCCTGGCGTTCAGGATCCAGATGCCGGAATCCCGACAGGCGGCAAATGCCAGTGGTCGGAATCCCGACCACAGTCCTGTATTCCCACTCGGGTGGTGGGTCCACGCCACCACCCGAGTGGGAGTATAACCTGTGGCAAGCGCAGCGAGTCCACGAGGGGACCCGCTACGCTCGCTGCCGGTATACCAGCTGCCGCTGTTGGGATACGGACAGCCGGCGTCCCAACAGCCCGTATATCATATGTATTCTGAGGGTGAAGCGGGAACCATTAAATATATAATAATAATAATGATAATAATTTTATTCAAGGGTCTGAGGTGATGACGTTCTTTGAGGGGGAGGAGGTGCACACATACATTGGGCAAAGCCACGAGGGGGAGGGCCCCCTGTCTTAAGTTCCCCGGGATTCCTGAAGGCTTAATCCATCCATGCCTCCTGCCAGGGGCGTATCTACCCATTGGCCAGGATGGCACTCGCCAGGGGTGCCAGCCGAGCAAGGGGCGCCGCCTCAGCTCGACTCTCAGCGCTGCCGGCAGAGAGGAGGGGGCCCCTACGGAGGAGGCTAAACATGGGCCTCCTCCTCTCTTAAAGCAGCCCTGACACCCAGTATGGGTGGCATAATGGTTAGCATTACTGCATCACAGCACTGAGGTCATGCTTTCGATTCAACCCCACTGTGTGGAGTTTGTATATTCTCCCCGTGTTTTCGCGGGTTTCCGCAGGGTTCCTCCCACAATCCAAAAATGTACTGGTAGGTTAATTGGCTTCCAACAAAAAATTAACCCTAGTATGTAACTGTGTGTATGTACATAAGCAGATTAGTGGTTCTTCTTCAGTCAATTTCTATGTTTCTATGATCTGTATTGTGGTCCCTGCACTTTTGCCGAATACTGCATCCCCATATCCTGTAATGGTGACTGCGGAGTCTGCACAATTTAACAAGACTGAGTTACCTATAACTGGCAAAGGGGACATGCGAAAGAAAGGCTAGTGCTGCCGGTGAAGTAGAGGAAATCCTTGCAAAAGTGCTCCATAAGAAGCCGTGATTTACTAAATAGCATGACTACTATATCAATCACTGACAGTCTGCTGCTGTCCTGCTTCCGATGTTGCGGGACACGTTCGCGCACTCGCAGAATGGGTCAAGCGCATGCGCAAAGTACCAAACAGCAGTGCTTTGAGCATGATAGCTTAACAACTATAGCACCTGAATGACCCCCATTATGCCACACCCTCAGTCACATACCGTACAGGGGCATATTTACCAATATTGTCCTGATTTTCTATCAGTGCTTATCTTGTCAATAGAAAATATGTGTCATGCCAAACTACCAAAATCATTTACTGGAGCAGCAAAGCAATGCTCAGCTCCTTAACAATACTGGCAGGCAGCGGTAACAGGAGACCTACCACTTCACCAGCAAGTCCAGGTCCCCTATACACATGTGTCCGGCTCACATCAGTCTTCCAAATGCAGAATCTATTAAAAAAAAAAAAAATGGCAAACCAAAATGAAAAGAAAAAAAAAAGAATAAAAAAAGAAACAAGATAAATTTGCAAAAAATTTATAAAACAGAAATATATGAATTGAATGTTTTATTTTAGTAATAAAGCATCATTTTCTTTACGTCCCCGTGCTGAGATGGCAACTGTTATCTTTGGAGAGTGCTGTCCTGAAAAGCATGGGGAAACTATCACCACAGAAGACTACCGCTGGCGAAACTCAGTGATAGGTAAAGTCAGTGGTAGCTTTCCATTAATAGGTTATACCAGAGGTTCCCAAACTGTGTGCCGTGGCTCCCTGGGGTGCCTCGGGACACTTGAAGGGTGCCCTGGGTTGGTGGTCCAGGACCAATTCAAATTATTCATGGTCAATATAATAGACAAAACCAGTGCTGGTGGCTGCCAGTCATAAAATATGTGGCCAAACAGAAGCAAATCTTGTCCCTCAGCACACAACTGACCCTAAGGATGACATATAAACGCGATCTACTTAATGTAATATTTCTTTCTAAATTTCTCAATAAGAAATTTTTTGCCTAGGGGTGCCGTGAAGAAAATTCTGATATACTAGGGCGCCGTGATTCAAAAAAGTCTGGAAACCACTGGGTTATACCCTATTTCTGCCTAAAATAGATATTTTTACTGGAGACAAGGCTATGTGAAGACTCATAAATATGCCTCATGATTCTTCCCCTATGGTTCAGTAAGGAGGGCATTCCTCCATCAAACTCAATATGTATTACAGACCCAGTACCTCTGATAGGAAAAGTTATTTGAAAGTGAGAGCAAGTAGCTACAGACCAGCCTATCTGGACTCAAACAGATGTAAGTAGCAGTGGAATATTGAAATGAGGGATTCCCACTCAAGGATTATGATTAGGCTTAATAGTGGGTAGTTTTAAAAAAAAAATCAGTCATTCATTTTTGTTGTACAATCTCTTAAATTACTGTACATGTAAACTAGCTGCTACATCAATATTACTTTCAACATCCCACAATGAAACTACAGACTCTTTCAGCATTAAGAAGCCTATTAGAAAATGCAATCCTCTGCCAATTAGATGTACTTGCTTGGAAAAAGTTACACTGTACTGGAAGGGACAGCAGGCGCAGTCTGAAACTTGGTGTCATTTTCCTTGTGGCTTATTATTAAAACAGGCCAATTCCCACCCCATTAGCTCTGATATGAGGAGAAATATTACACTGAGCATCCAGTTCACACTGCTACCGAGTTTCTGCCACCTGTGAGCTACTCTCATAAAGCAAGCCGAATGGAGAGTGTGACAAGTTGTGTTCACAAGCCAAGAGTTCTTGTCTTGCCAAGTAATGAGCAGCTGCCGCTGTGTTTTGTAACTCTATCAGCAGTAATTGCCATGTGCCAGTCTAGCCCAATCTACATGGTACAAACAATTTGGCCATCTGGATCATTAACTAGTTGAAGAACAATCTTAGCACCATATTGGCTTTTAATAAACAGTTGAGGCTATTATTAAACTGCTATGAATAGAAATGTGCTAACTACTATTGTTCCTGCTGGCCTGGATTTGTAATTTGTTTGGTGTATAACTATAGCTAGTACTAAAGTTGAACAGTGCAACGCCTCTACCTGGGAACAGACATTACAGGCTATTAAGCAAAATGTGTTTGATGAACTAAGCGTCAGCTGTTGAGAAGGGTTGTTGGAGTATGGCAGCAGCTACATACAGTAGTCAATGTTACTTTGGTAATTACACTGGAGGGACACTACGAGGTGTTGCGTCCTACACTATCACTTTGTAGTCTTTCTTCATTGTTGCAATATAGCGTCTCTGTTAATTCTCCATGTTGTTATAAAGTTTAACATGTATTGGTACTACTAGGTGCTGCTAGATATATTTTAGGTTCAGAGGCATTTTTTCTCTCACATTCTTAGTGTTTTCATACACTTAGCTGCGCAGAGCATCTTTAACATGCAAATGTGCGTCTTAATAGATATGCTACTGTATGCGACAAAACCGCTTCACAAGACTGCACTGATTCATTTGATATCCAAATATTCTAACACTTGTACATATGCCTGCGACGAGTCTGAATCTGTATATAAAGCACAATGTAACTTGACAAGAAAAAATAAAAAGTCGCAGCCGCCACCGCATTGCAGCACTTCGTATACAGATAGAGGGGTCTATGATTCTTTACTACTGCTCTGTGTGCCATTTACTCCCTACAAAATAATTAAGGGAGATTTTCCCTTTTTAAACAATTTAGGGTGCCAGGGGACCCCAGTAACTTCTCCCCTCCTATACCCTGCCCCTCTTTGTCTGACAGGACAAATCACACAGAACTGTACCACTCCGCCCCTCTCTTCAATAACAGATTAATCAAAGAGCACCGTATTAATCCACCTATTATGGCAGCGGGGTGCTACATATATAAAGCAGAATAGACAAATCAGGATGTGGCATAGGGAAACTACCCTATATTACTGCAAGGTATCCAAGATCTTTCTTAGGGACCATACCCTTTTCAATAAACTTGGTAATAAAGTTGTTCATGGGCTCATTTGGAATAAAAAAATAAATTCTACAATATAGGGGGTCATTCCGAGTTGTTCACTCGCTAGCAGATTTTAGCAGCATTGCACACGCTAGGCTGCCGCCCTCTGGGAGTGTATCTTAGCTTAGCAGAATAGCGAATGAAAGATTAGCAGAATTGCGAATAGAAATTTCTAAGCAGTTTCTGAGTAGCTCCAGACTTACTCCTACACTGCGATCAGCTCAGCCCATTTCGTTCCTGGTTTGACATCAAAAACACGCCCTGCATTCGGCCAGCCACTCCCCCGTTTCTCCAGACACTCCCGCGTTTTATCCTGGCACGCCTGCGTTTTTCCGCACACTCCCAGAAAACGGTCAGTTTCCGCCCAGAAACACCCACTTCCTGTCAATCACACTCCGATCACTTCAACGATGAAAATTCTTCGTTCGGACGTGAGTAAATCTACTAAGTTTTGTGCTAAAATACTTAGCGCATGCGCACTGCGTACCATGCGCATGTGCATTTTCGCCTTAATCGCTCCGTTGCGAAAATCGGCAACGAGCGAACAACTCGGAACGACCCCCATATTCCTCATAACCATCAATAATCACTTCTTGACAAATTGTTTTCTGGGGAAGTTTTTAGAAAAATAGAATGGTTTGAGTAATGAAAAATGAACGGGTCTTTGAATTTTAAAGCTCAACAAGCAAGCAGATTAAGTGTATTAAGCATTTTCAATAACTAGGGCTGAATTTATTAGAAGGCTAACAAAGTTATTTTTCTTTTAAAAACATTTGCTTTGATTTTCAATAAAAAAAACAAGAAAATACTCACACGGAACATATACAGTCTAATAAAAAGAGAGCAAGTGACTACAAATACAACAAGATATGACTGAGAGATATTAAACAGTTCTAAATAAAAAAAGCCAAAATCTACATTCACAAAATGGCAAAAGCCATTAAAAAGGAGTCACGGCCACAAAATAGAATTAAAATATTACAAGAGACCATCACTATCATTTAGTTTATATAAGAAATAGAATAAATAACCAACACATATAAAAGCAGGGGAAGGGATGAGGAATGAGGGATTAAGCGCAATAAAATGAAGCATGCAGGCCACATAACTCTCAATATATCACACATTGAAGACGACATAATAAAAATAATGATAGAGTATGCCAACATAGTATGCTGGTGCTAACGACTCACTTTCAAAACCCCTAGCATGACAACGTTAAAACTTTTTTGTAGATAGCCACATTATGTCATCTTTTTTCAGTTCGCTGATCCACAAAATGTTTAGAACGAGAAGCAACTTGATATATATGTTGAGTACCAATCTCCAAACAATTTTTAAAGAACATTCTATTTTACTGATGTTTGGTTGGATTGAAGAACGAAGGTTGGAAGATGATGATGATTTGAGGTGCAAACCATACACAAAGTAGCATTAAAAAGACTGATTCATCCTTTCGGTTTGCCATTAGTTTGTGGATGAAAAGCAGAAAAAAAACTGAATTTAATGTGTAGGAGCATACAAAGATATCTCCAGACAAGAGCTGAAAATTGAGAAACGATATCAGAAATTATATTAATAGGCATTTAAGGAAGTGTAAAAATGAGCTAACATGGTCTACTACTATCTATATAGAATATTAGCCTTTGGGTAATAGGAACATTTGCCGTAAAGTCCATTGAAAAGTACATACAAGAACAGTTAAGAATGGATACAAGAAGTAACCTCCCGACAGTGAGAACCTGGTAGTCTTCATTCTAAAAAAGTCTCACAGGCAAGAATTATATCGTTATGCTTGTCTCAAAAATGTACGTACAATCTGCAGATAAAATGGATATCATTCAGTGCATTAAGTAGTTGAGTAGAAAGGTCTTCAGTGAATCCAGATAAAAAATGTGTAAGCAATAACTGAAGTATTAAGAAGTGGACCATGAGGTTTCTATGAAGAACAACAAAAACACACCATCAAAATATAGCAACATATTAGAACCAGGATGAAAAGCAATGATGCCATCAAACCAGTAGAAAAATAAAGCCCAACCAGCCTGTCTAGCACTCTTTTTACTGCCTTATTGACTATATTTATCATCAATATACAGTGTAATAATATGTTTTGGTTCCTCCAGCCTGTGCCTCCTCTGCTCAAACATTCTCTTAACTGCCATAAGTTTGTGATTTCCCACATCATAGTATGCTTTAATGGCAGATAATTTGTTTAGAAAGTAAGCACATGCTCTTCCACTACAGACAACTAATAATGGTTTCAGCCATAACATTTGAAGCGTCAACATGAAGAATATAGGCTGACTCTTTGAGGGAAGGGAAAGCGTGTAAACAAGCTTTTGTAGTCAATGCAATGATGTGTTGGACCCAGCTTATACTTACGGGGCCTGATGACAGCTGTCCCTTGCTTCAAATCTCTTCCATTATCATACCTGGTTTGTGGACTACTCCTGTCTATTATTCTCGGAACCAACTATATGGGCTGCAATCTGCATACTGGCCCTCATTCCGAGTTGTTCGCTCTGTAATTTTCTTCGCATCGCATCGATTTTCCGCTAATTGCGCATGCGCAATGTTCGCACTGCGACTGCGCAAAGTAAATTTGCTAAGAAGTTTGGTATTTTACTCACGGCATTACAAGGTTTTTTCTTCGTTCTGGTGATCGGAGTGTGATTGACAGGAAGTGGGTGTTTCTGGGCGGAAACTGGCCGTTTTATGGGAGTGTGTGAAAAAACGCTGCCGTTTCTGGGGAAAACGCGGGAGTGGCTGAAGAAACGGGGGAGTGTCTGGGCGAACGCTGGGGGAGTTTGTGACGTCAAACCAGGAACGACAAGCACTGAACTGATCGCACTGGAAGAGTAAGTCTCAAGCTACTCAGAAACTGCACAGAGAAATCTTTTCGCAATATTGCAAATCTTTCGTTCGCAATTCTGCTAAGCTAAGATTCACTCCCGGTAGGCGGCGGCTTAGCGTGTGCAATGCTGCTAAAAGCAGCTTGCGAGCGAACAACTCGGAATGAGGGCCACTGGGCGCAGATAATCCATACTGGTGAAAACCACAAGTAAAATAAGATGCACACCTGCAGCTGTCACTCTTATATCTCATATCTGGATAACTACAAGTATGATGGTATGCCTAAGAATTGCTGAACACATCTTGAGTTGCAGTCATCAAAATTCTCCTTGGTGAAGGTCAAAAGAGGCTTACATTATTTCTCTATTATGCAGTCAACCTCTGCCATGGATTTCTCCATTTTGGGAAAATAATAATCCCCTGCTACATGTTTGTAATATTGTCCTATGTCATTTCTGGAGAGATTTTGATGAACCTGCTCGGGTTACCTCTGCTACCTTCAGTATCCTTTGCCTGAGACAAGGTGCATAAATGGTAGGACAATAAGCTGTTCAGTTCAGAGCTTATGCATCAGAACTTCAGTGAAACAATGAAGCTATGTTGTCAAAATTGTAGAAAAGGTGGTCTGATGTATTAAAGAGAAATTGGCTTTTCACAATTTACAAGGCATACTGGATGATCTGGTCTCGTGTATACGAACTTAGTTCCGTTTGAGGTAGAGAACATTTACGCAAGGCCAATTTTAAATGAGTGCCTTGTTTCACTGCAAGAAAAACCCATCTACTCTACGTAAGGTTTCTGAGGTATAAGAGAGGCATTAGAAAAATAATTTATGCCTGTATGTGCCTTCTTACCCAGGATGTTCAGAAAACATTAAATCTTAACTGCTCCTGAGGAGGCTTTGAAGAGTCCATATGGTTAAATCAAATTGTCTGAGGCACTAAGTCACCGTTGTTCAAGCATGGGTATCTGTAAAACCAGGAATGTAATGTCAGATTTTGGGAAACTCTTCTCTAAGCCTTTATCAGTCCTTCTAGCCACTACCACTGTTATTGGAGATAAAATCCTTAAAGTAATTAGACAGTCATGCACAGAACCATTACACTGCTATGATGCGGGCAGGGCAGGTCAGGGCGCTGAGTGACAGGGGCAGGTATAATCGTGCATTCAAAAAGCGGGCATGGCCCCATCGGCATCATTATTGGGGATGGTACAGCACCATCTGCGTCAAATTGGGGGCATGCCCAGCCGTCGGCATCACTAATGGGGGCATGTCCGGCACTTGCTACATTTCCCATAAGCTCTCCCTTTAATGTGCATAGATGCCATGCATATCTATTCATGTGGCGGCATGGCAATGGGCAGTCTGTTTTAGCAGGGCGCCGGTAAAAGGGCAGGGAGCATTTTGCCCTTTTAAAATTGGGTATGGTGTGGCATCCTGCTAAAGCAGCCTAGAGTGAACACTACACACCATTATTCTGGGGTTGTCCTTGCTTAACTCACATTAGTTTGTATTATTCAAAATATGCTAGTATATGTATAAAGGAATGATCCCAAATTTATCCTCAAATTTCTGGATCCTTATGAAGTTTAGATTCCAAGTCAAATTACATATATACAAATAATTAAATAAATAAAAGCCCAATATAACAGTCCAATTTGACATAGCCACACATTTACGGGACATCTCAGGAATCGATGCTCCGCTTTAACTGGTATGACAGTCCCTTCGAACAACCTGTTGCTGCTAACAGCAAGTTGCAAGTGTAGGTGAATTGCAGATTTGAATGCGGCACAGGTGAGTACCCAGATGGAGAAATAGCTCCTGAGCTAACTCCAGGAGTGTACTGGTATATTGGTAGTGCCAAGTCTCTTTTATATAGTTTTACAATGTTTCATGCACAGAACATGCAGCTTTTCGTATTGCGGCTAAAGAAGTTTCATATACAAAAGTCCTCAATCCTCATTTCTTCTTAATGCGTTTCAGCGCTCAGTTGCGCCTTTCTCAAAGGTAAGTGTATTCTGAACAATGCAAACTGTGTTTTGCTGATGTTTGCATGAGGTAAACTATTTGGATGTTGTGTTTTTTTAATATATAAAGTTCCCAGTAAACAGACGGCACTCAGAGGCTTAGAAATGCAAATATAACAGGCGGTATTTGAGATCGACGTTTCGAGGTGCAAAACGTCGATCTCAAATACAGCCTGTTATATTTGCATTTCTAAGCCTCTGAGTGCCGTCTGTTTACTGGGAACTTTGTCTGATTATCTGGATGTAGCACCTGAGCTTGTTTGTTTCAAGTACCTGAGTACTTGAAACAAACAAACACACACACACACACACACACACACACACACACACACACACATTTATTAAACTCTGAGGTGTAGCACTGAGCCTGTGAGAGCTTAAAGAGATGGAATAAAGCAGTTAATCACTGTTTGCAATGAGTGCAAGCCCGGATTAAGTTTTGTGGGGGCCTCTACCAATAAAATGGTCAATAAAAATGCTGCAGATGTCACTACACAAAGTAATACTTTGTAAATATTCCCAGCACCACAGAAGTGTTAAAAACACTGTAGCGGTCCCAGTTCATATTATGAATCATAATTTATGATAGACTGAAATCGTAGTTCACATATGCCACAGTGCCCCCCGCCCATACACACTGGGGACACAGCTATAGTCTGCCATGGCCACCCTGTTTTTAATCCACCAATGTATACACAAGCAGGCAGGTGCTGAGGACAGCAACTCACTTCAGGGCTACTGCAAACTGCCTTTACTATTTGTCTATTTATTAACAGTCTCTTATATAGTGCAGCATATTCCGTTGCGCTTTACAATAACAGAACAAACTGGGTAAAAACAGACAGACATAAAGGTAGAAAGGCCCTGCTCGCAAACAAAGGCACTCATTCACAAGGATAGATGCTACCTAGTGCATAGGTTCTTAATGGGCTGTATGATATGTTCACCCAGCCATTTTGGCCAAGGATCAGGAGGGTGTGAAAGTGAAGACAGACAAAATATATGAGGTTATGTGTGGACTGTACAGAGGATGTAATTAGATAGGGAAGCACTGAAGGTTATGTGGGTGGGTCTGGAATTTGATAGGCATGTCTGAAGAGGTGAGTTTTCAGGGAACGTTTGAAGGTTTGGAGACTAGAGGTGAGTCTTATTGTGCATGGGAGAGCATTCCACAGAGTGGGTTAAGCCCAGATAAAGTCCTGTAATTCTGAGTGGGAGCAAGTAATGCATGTGGATAAGAGACGCAGATCTTATGTAGAGCGGAGAGGTCAAGCTGCTGCCAGATAGAGTACTGCAAAGTACTGCCCACTAGAATGCCAGCCTAAATGGAGGCAGCAGGAATAAACAAGCAAATACAGGTTGAGTATCCCATATCCAAATATTCCGAAATACGGAATATTCCGAAATACGGACTTTTTTGAGTGAGACTGAGATAGTGAAACCTTCGTTTTCTGATGGCTCAATGTACACAAACTTTGTTTAATACTCAAAGTTATTAAAAATATTGTATTAAATGATCTTCAGGCTGTGTGTATAAGGTGTGTATGAAACATAAATGAATTGTGTGAATGTACACAAACTTTGTTTAATGCACAAAGTTATAAAAAAATATTGGCTAAAATTACCTTCAGGCTGTGTGTATAAGGTGTATATTAACTATAAATACATTCTGTGCTTAGACTTAGGTCCCATCACCATAATATCTCATTATGGTATGCAATTATTCCAAAATACGGAAAAATCCGATATCCAAAATACCTCTGGTCCCAAGCATTTTGGATAAGGGATACTCAACCTGTAATATGTTTGAAAATTGGGTGATGGAGTGCAGGGAGACTGGTGTTACATTGTAGAAATAAGTAGATGACGTGGGGGCAGGCAGTGCTGTTCTAGACAACATGGCTCCTATCGCGAACAGTAAAAATGAGACTCCCCACCCCTGGATATTTACAAAATGTAGGATATTGAGAAATATTTGCATGCAACGCAGGCACATGCACCAAAAAGGGGCGTGGTCTCACTGCAAAGGGTGTGGCTTTGCAGGAAAAGACTACCGTACATCCACCCCCGGATATTTAAAAAAATTAGGATATTGAGAAACATTTGCATGCAACGCAGGCACATGCACCAAAAAGGTGGCGTGGTCTCACTGCAAAGGACGTGGCTTTGCAGGAAAAGACTACCGTACATCCACCCCCGGATGTTTAAAACATTTAGGATATTGAGAAACATTTGCATGCAACGCAGGCACATGCACCAAAAAGGGGCGTGGACTCACGGCAAAGGGCGTGACTTTGCAGGAAAAGACTACCGTACATCCCAGTTTTGCCCCATGTACTCCCAGACATTGGCCACCACAAAAAAAATCCTGATTCATGCTCCTGACATTATTTTTCATTTTTCCTCCTTACACATTATGCACGACACTATAATGCCCCTTATACAATATGCACCATACTCTAATGCCCCTTACACAATATGCACCATACAAAATATGCACCACACTGTAATGCCACTTATAACATTAACTGCCCTTTACACCTTATTATGCCCCTTCCACCATATTACAGTATGTGCCACACAGTAATGCCCCTTGCACCATATGCCTCACACAGTGAAGCCCATTGCACCATATTATGCCTCACACAGTAATGCCCCTAGCACCATATTATGCCCCACAGTTATGCCTCATGTACCATATTATGCCCCATTCAGTTATGCCCCTTACACCATATTAGCCGCCACACAGTAATGTCCCTTACACCATAATATGCCTCACACAGTAATGCCCCAGCACCATATTATGGCCCAGAGTTATGCCCCTTGTATGATATTATGTCCCACACAGCACTGCAGCATAGTGATAGTGCTACTGGTGCTTCCAGTGCCAGATTAACAATGGGGACAATGGGACTGCATCTCCAAGCCTGCACTAAAAATAGGCCCATCGGCATGATGATGACCAGCCGTCCAGCTTGCCACACAGTTGCCCATAAATCATAAAAAAATGCTGCAATTTTTCTGCTATTACATATTTAAGGAAACATTGGAGCTAATAGTTTAGGTAGGGCCATAACTAGGGATGTGCGAGTTGTGCCGATGAACAGAGCACAGGGCCCAGAGGGCAGCACCTTCCCTGCCACACAGTCCTTGCTTCTGGCTAACAGGGTGCCTAGAATGGCACCCTGCAGCCAGTGTTGCTGCTGCAGCGCCACCCAGAGCATCCTTTCGGCGCTCCAGTCAGGTACCATGCAGTCGGTGCAGCAGCTTGAAACATCTTCTGGATGGTTTGGGCAGTGCTGCTATTCACTTTATGTTTCTCCAAGTTTTGATACATCTCCCCCCTAGTGAGAGGTCATATCAGTAGACACAGTTGAAATTGTTCTCTGAAGGCAGTGACCATTTTATCAGAGGTGAGTGACATTAAAAGGCTGTTTATGATGTAAGCAAGACACAACTTGGTGAAAAATCACATCATGGGGGTAATTCCAAGTTGATCGCAGCAGGATTTTTTTTTAGCAGTTGGGCAAAACCATGTGCACTGCAGGGGAGGCAGATATAACATGTGCAGAGAGAGTTTACATTTTACCATTGCTATCTATTTATAATCTTTTTATCCAGGGCGACATTAACAATAGGGTAGATGGGACTACAGCTCCAGGCCTGCACATAAAAATAGGTTCATCGTCATGATGGCAAGATGATGACCAGACACCCAGTTTGCCACACAGTTGGACATACCGTATTTGCCGGTGTATAAGACTACTTTTTTGCCCTGCAAAACATGCCTCCAAGTGGGGGGGTCGTCTTATACGCCGGGGGTCGTCTTATACGCCGCAGTGCCTCCCGATGCACTGTGGCCGCGGCGGGTCATCAGCGTGGCTGCGGCGAGCATCAGCAGCGATACAGGGGTGCCAGCCTTTTCGGCGTGACCGGCCCGTTCTGCTCGGGAAGCAGCGGCGCTCCGGCCCGCCCCTTGCACATGCGGTCATAATATACAGTGAGACAGGGAGACAGGGAGCAGGGACCAATCCAATCAGGCTTTGTATACAGCCAACAGCCAACCACAGTACTGCACCATTGTACAGTACAATACAGCATAGAAAATGTCCAGCAGTCAAACCCCTATTAACCCTATCATGGCAACAGCAAAAAGAAAGAAATATGATGCAAGTTTTAAACTTAAAGTTGTAAACTTTGCCATGGAACATAATAATTGTGCTGCTGCAAGACAATATGGAGTAACAGAAAAGATGGTTCGGGACTGGAAATCAAATGAAAAAGCATTAAAGAGTATGCCAAGGGGTAAGTGTGCATTAAGAAGAGGCACCCCACAGTCTTATACGGCGAGTATATAACAAACTCTATATTTTGAGTGGAAATGTTGGGGGTCGTCTTATACGTCGGCAAATACGGTAAATCATAATATTAAACTTGTATTTCTATTTTTTTTTTGTTTTTTTACAAAATGTATGCAGTTTTTTCTGCTTTTACTTATTTACGTTTTCTGCTGGCTTATGCTCTACTTTGTTGCAAAATGCAGTAATAGTCATGTGAGCAAAAGTTAATTGTTGTTACCCACGGCACTGCCTGTTAACGGTTTATAGGATTATGATACTGTCAATAATTCAAAGCTAAGCTTAACCGTGGAGCTTTTATCGACAACAGTGTTGATGTGTTCATTTAGAATGTTGGAGATGGGCACTTAAGTGAACAGGTCCGATAGGAAGGAGGCTGTATACTATCACACTGATTATATATATCCATACTGCTAATGTATGGTTATATACTTGAAGCTCCCAGGGGTGAGATTAGTTTAAAACAGCCAGTGATGTGTGTCCTGGAAGATGATGAGCCCATTATTTGTGGCTAAGCACGGAAGTTCTATGTGTGCTAGCATTCAGAGTAACCGCTCATTAAAGGATATGCTAAACAGATATAAAGGAAAATGTAGTCTCATAGGCCAATGTGTTCACCAACAAAAATTAAATAAAAATGTGACACAATTAATGTCATTACATTTATGTTAATAATCCAATGAAATGAAACATTACAGCCCAATTACACCCTGTCAAGATAAAATGCGACTGAATTGTGTGTGCCCCTGCATTGCTATCAAATACAAATTGAATCGAGCTTTATAAGGTTTTTTCTAACTTTATTTCTGTATTTCTTTATTTACTTCACGTACAATTTGCTACAGTGCACACAATATATGCCAGTATTTTGAGCTGCGTGTAACTAACACTTCCGTTTTAAGAGGTGGATCAGGAGTGTTTACATGCACTTCCATTAAGCATGTGTAGTTAACTGTACCACTATGAGCAGAACACTTATCTAGGCTAGAGATGCAACTGAAATGTGTTTTTCTAAGCGGCGCCCATGCTTCCTATGCAAGTACTAATTACCATATTGATTATGTCTATACAGTATTTAGTTGAGATTCTCTTAAGTGCAATGAAATTGTAAATGTGGGTGGACTTTAAATTATGTGCATTCACATTTGCACAGGCGCAAATTAAAACCCATGTACAAGTCTACACATCACATCCCATGTTTAACTGAATGACACTCAGAAATAAGCTTGAACGAATGTTATGGCCCGAGTGTCCTTCAGGTCACATGGGTGTTCTGTTTTTCCATTTAAATGAATGATAGCCATATAAAACCTGTGAAAGAATTCAGGGTAAATGGTTAAAGAAAATTAATGTACAGTAATACAATCTCTAATTTATTTGATTAGGTAAAATAGAAGAGCATTTTGTGGGATGTGGAATATTTTGTCAGCATTCACGATGTCAACATTCATTATGTCGGGTGTAGTATGGTATGTCGGCGGTCGGGGTCCCGGCGACCAGCATACCGGTGCCGGAATCCCGACCGCCGGAATACCGACAGCTGGGCGAGCGCAAATGAGCCCCTTGCGAGCTCGCCACGCTGCGGGCACGGTGGCGCACCACGCTATCTATTCTCCCTCCATGGGGGTTGTGGACCCCCAAGAGGGACAAAAGATGTCGGTATGCCGGCATTCAGGATTTCGGCGCCAGTAAGCAGACCAGTCATTATGTCAACAAGAGAATGTCATAATGGTTAGGTCAATTTTAAACAAATCGACATGTCTATATCTAGACTTGTGCGTATCTTAAACATACGGCCCCATGTGCACAGGGCCTGATTGAGGGTTCCAGCTGCCCTAGGCCAGTGGCGCACGCAGGGGGGGTTTCTGAGTACCCAGAAACCCCCCCTTCCCATGGACCACATGTTTTTTTTTCTAATGTTCACAGTCCCGCGAATCGCGATCGCGGCATTTTGCCGCGATTCGCGGGTCCATGGGGAGATGGCAGAGGCACTGTAACTTTGTGATGCAAGTTTCATAGAATAAAAAATTAGGCCCAGCCCCCTGCAGCATTTTGCCGCAATTTGCGGGCCTGTGGGGAGGGGGCGAAGCCTAATTGTGTAAGGTGGCTGGCTCCACTGAACAATCTCAACTCGTGCTGCAGTGCCTACAAAGTGTACAGTAAGTGAAAGTGTGTGTGTGATGCATTTGCTTCTAGCTAATGTATTGATAGAAGGAATAATGCATATATGTGTGTAGTGTTAATATATATGTGTGTGTGTGTGTGTGTGTGTGTGTGTGTGTGTGTGTGTGTGTATGTATATATATATATATATATATATATACTGTGTAAGTATATATATATACTGTGTATGTATGTTATATATATATATTATACCAATCGTGTGGTCTGGCACTCTCGCTTAAATCCAACACTTACCCGGGTGCCCTCACAAGTAGAAACATACGATGACATAAAGTACGGCACTCCTCAATTACATAGAAACACACCGCACAGTGGATTGCATCAACATTTCGATCTTAATGATTTTCGTCATGATAACCTGATATCCTGATGAAAATCATTAAGATTGAAACGTTGATGCAATCCACTGTGCAGTGTGTTTTTTTGTAATTCCGGAGTGCCGCACATTATGTCGTTTATATATATATATATATATATATAGCGGTCACAAACGAGGCGGCACTCAGAGGCTGTCACAAATTCTTGTAATAGTGCAAACAGAGAAATCAACGTTTCGGGGACCAGTTCCCCTTCTTCAGGATATGTGTAAACACTGCACAAAAAACATTTAAATACTTAAACGAAGTACTTACCCCCCACCTCACACCCAATCACCTGGCGTCTCCCCTGGTCTCGCCGCCGTTCTCACCGCCCGGCACCGCCGGCTGCGTCCACTTCCGCCGGAAGTGACGTTGCGGGAGTATGCCGCGTTACCATGGAGACGCTAGCTAAACTCCATAACAACAACAATACATCTGTGAACCTTGTATTACAAGCAAATGCAGTGCGGATCAAGAACTGGTTACATCTTAGTGCATATCACTATAAGGTGCTAATATCAGCTACAAACATTAAAAAAGAAACCCACGTTTAAAAACAATATTAGTGCCTTTTAAAATCCCCTACTAAAAAGTGTCAATACCACATAATAGAATTGTTTCTTACTCATAATAGCGCAAGCCGCTCCTGTTCTTCCTTATCATGAACCAACTTACTAGCAAATATCTACATACTCTGCCATTGTGACATATACGGGAATTTTTGTCTTTATGTTTATGCTTGACTCCCTCACTATATTTTAACCTATTCATCTGCTGGTTCCACGGGTGCAGGGACTTTATTCACTACTAGTACCCTGACCAGCTGCGGACCTCCTACCCACTACGTAATTCCTCCCCCCTGTCCATTTTATGAACCCACTGAGATGAAAACTGTCCCACGACTAATGCTACCCAACCCCCTGGCGTCTAAAATCTACCTCCAGAGGTAGAACTAAAGAAAATTAATGAGGCCCAAATTTTCATTCAAGCCTCCAGGTTTCAGGGTTTGTAGTCTGTGAATCCACATGGACTCTAACTGTAAGAGCTTTTTACCTCTATTTCCCCCACGGGGGGATTCTGGCACGTGGTCAATAATTCGATGTTTAAATGTGGCCATGCTGTGTCTGAACTCGACAAAGTGCTTGGCGACTGGCTGTTCACCACTGCCCGTCGCCAAAGCGTTCCTAATCGCTTGTCTATGCTGAGCCATGCGCACTTTAAACTGGCACTCGGTCTTCCCTATGTAGTACCGGCCACACGGGCATATAATGGCGTATATAACAAACTTGGTACTACACGTTAAGGGCCACCTGATCTTAAAACTTTTTCCGGAGAACGGGTGAGCAATACTGTCTCCTGGAGACATATGCGCACACGTCGTGCAGCCCGTGCATTTAAAGCACCCGTTTTTTCTACTTAAAAAGTGGTGGGTGGGGGCTGCTTTCAATTTGGCCATGTCGGTTTTGACGACAAGATCTTTTATACTGCGCCCTCTGGTATAGCTTGGCATAATGCGCTTACTCTTAAAGATTGTCAGATCGGGATCCGATGTGACTATCGGCCACAAACCTTTCATCCTTTTCTTAACTTGTCCACTGTTGACATCATATGCACTCACCCAGGGGATACTGCTGGTGATATCCTTGGGTGGTGTTGTTTGGAGAGTATCTTCTCTCCTTCTTGCTGTGGCCTTTTGACGGGCCTTACTTAGCAGTTTTGAGGGAAAGCCCCTGTCCCGAAGTCTGCCCTCCATTTCATCAAGTTGTTTGTTTCTGACCTCAACATTTGTGTTGGTCCTGCAGACCCGCAGAAAAGGCCACAGCAAGAAGGAGAGAAGATACTCTCCAAACAACACCACCCAAGGATATCACCAGCAGTATCCCCTGGGTGAGTGCATATGATGTCAACAGTGGACAAGTTAAGAAAAGGATGAAAGGTTTGTGGCCGATAGTCACATCGGATCCCGATCTGACAATCTTTAAGAGTAAGCGCATTATGCCAAGCTATACCAGAGGGCGCAGTATAAAAGATCTTGTCGTCAAAACCGACATGGCCAAATTGAAAGCAGCCCCCACCCACCACTTTTTAAGTAGAAAAAACGGGTGCTTTAAATGCACGGGCTGCACGACGTGTGCGCATATGTCTCCAGGAGACAGTATTGCTCACCCGTTCTCCGGAAAAAGTTTTAAGATCAGGTGGCCCTTAACGTGTAGTACCAAGTTTGTTATATACGCCATTATATGCCCGTGTGGCCGGTACTACATAGGGAAGACCGAGTGCCAGTTTAAAGTGCGCATGGCTCAGCATAGACAAGCGATTAGGAACGCTTTGGCGACGGGCAGTGGTGAACAGCCAGTCGCCAAGCACTTTGTCGAGTTCAGACACAGCATGGCCACATTTAAACATCGAATTATTGACCACGTGCCAGAATCCCCCCGTGGGGGAAATAGAGGTAAAAAGCTCTTACAGTTAGAGTCCATGTGGATTCACAGACTACAAACCCTGAAACCTGGAGGCTTGAATGAAAATTTGGGCCTCATTAATTTTCTTTAGTTCTACCTCTGGAGGTAGATTTTAGACGCCAGGGGGTTGGGTAGCATTAGTCGTGGGACAGTTTTCATCTCAGTGGGTTCATAAAATGGACAGGGGGGAGGAATTACGTAGTGGGTAGGAGGTCCGCAGCTGGTCAGGGTACTAGTAGTGAATAAAGTCCCTGCACCCGTGGAACCAGCAGATGAATAGGTTAAAATATAGTGAGGGAGTCAAGCATAAACATAAAGACAAAAATTCCCGTATATGTCACAATGGCAGAGTATGTAGATATTTGCTAGTAAGTTGGTTCATGATAAGGAAGAACAGGAGCGGCTTGCGCTATTATGAGTAAGAAATAATTCTATTATGTGGTATTGACACTTTTTAGTAGGGGATTTTAAAAGGCACTAATATTGTTTTTAAACGTGGGTTTCTTTTTTAATGTTTGTAGCTGATATTAGCACCTTATAGTGATATGCACTAAGATGTAACCAGTTCTTGATCCGCACTGCATTTGCTTGTAATACAAGGTTCACAGATGTATTGTTGTTGTTATGGAGTTTAGCTAGCGTCTCCATGGTAACGCGGCATACTCCCGCAACGTCACTTCCGGCGGAAGTGGACGCAGCCGGCGGTGCCGGGCGGTGAGAACGGCGGCGAGACCAGGGGAGACGCCAGGTGATTGGGTGTGAGGTGGGGGGTAAGTACTTCGTTTAAGTATTTAAATGTTTTTTGTGCAGTGTTTACACATATCCTGAAGAAGGGGAACTGGTCCCCGAAACGTTGATTTCTCTGTTTGCACTATTACAAGAATCTGTGACAGCCTCTGAGTGCCGCCTCGTTTGTGACCGCCATATCCTGGGGGGCCTCACCAAAGCTCTCCACGGAGGAAGGCACCGGAGCGAGACATATCCCTGAGTGGATATTTGGAGTGCCGGGGCAATAAGGTACACTATATATATATATATATATAAATCTGCACAACAAACTTTCCTTCAGATAGGATGCATGAGCTCAGTACTCAGTGCGCTTGCCTGGCTCCCTGCTCTCCCAGCTCCGTGAATGGTCTGTGACAGCAGTTCCATCTGAAGGAAGATGGCAGCCATAGGCACCGAACACATTGCCCCCCATATACCCCACAGATGTCACTTGTCATGTCTGTACCTGTGTCTGTATAGTAATGGTGGCTACTTCTTACTTCTTCGGGTCTTCACAGCAGGCAGCCGGCAGCATAAGCGATGCTGTTAGCTGCAGGTGCAGTCTGTGCGCTTAGCCTGATCTTGTGAGATGTGGTAATCTCATGAGACCAAGCTGAGAGTAAACCAGGGGCGGCCCCGATGACAGCTTAGAGCAGATGAGCGGTGATGGCAGAAAATAAGATTTTAAACCTACCGGTAAATCTTTTTCTCCTAGTCCGTAGAGGATGCTGGGGACTCCGTAAGGACCATGGGGGTATAGACGGGCTCCGCAGGAGACATGGGCACTATAAAGAACTTTAGAATGGGTGTGCACTGGCTCCTCCCTCTATGCCCCTCCTCCAGACCTCAGTTAGAGAAACTGTGCCCAGAGGAGATGGACAATACGAGGAAAGGATTTTGTTAATCTAAGGGCAAGATTCATACCAGCCCACACCATCCACACCATCCAACCTGGAAAATACGCAACCAGTTAACAGTATGAACAAAACAGTATCAGCTAAAGACTGATCTGAACTGTAACATAACCCTTATGTAAGCAACAACTATATACAAGCCTTGCAGATTTTGTCCGCACTGGGACGGGCGCCCAGCATCCTCTACGGACTAGGAGAAAAAGATTTACCGGTAGGATTAAAATCTTATTTTCTCTTACGTCCTAGAGGATGCTGGGGACTCCGTAAGGACCATGGGGTTTATACCAAAGCTCCAGACCGGGCGGGAGAGTGCGGACGACTCTGCAGCACCGACTGAGCAAACGCAAGGTCCTCATCAGCCAGGGTTTTAAACTTATAGAACTTTGCAAAAGTGTTTGAACCTGACCAGGTAGCCGCTCGGTAAAGTTGTAAAGCCGAGACGCCTCGGGCAGCCGCCCAAGAAGAGGCCACCTTCCTAGTGGAATGGGCCTTTACAGAATTTGTTAACGGCAATCCTGCCGTAGAATGAGCCTGCTGAATCGTGTTACAGATCCAGCGAGCAATAGTCTGCTTCGAAGCAGGAGCGCCAACTTTGTTGGCTGCATACAGGACAAACAGTGCTTCGGTTTTCCTAACCCGAGCCGTCCTGGCTACATAGATTTTTAAGGCCCTGACTACATCCAGGGACTTGAAATCCTCCAAGTCACCTGCAGCCACAGGCACCACAATAGTTTGGTTCATATGAAATGAAGAAACCACCTTAGGCAAAAACTAAGGACGAGTCCTCAACTCTGCTCTATCCACATGGAAGGTCAAATAGGGGCTCTTGTGAGACAAGGCCGCCAATTCGGACACCCGCCTTGCAGATGTCAAGGCCAACAACATGACCACCTTCAAAGTGAGAAATTTCAATTCAACCGTTTGAAGAGGTTCAAACCAGTGAGACTTCAGGAACCGTAACACCACGTTAAGGTCCCAAGGTGCCACTGGGGGCACAAAAGGAGGCTGGATGTGCAGCACTCCCTTTACAAAAGTTTGGACTTCTGGGAGAGAAGCCAATTCCTTCTGAAAGAAAATAGACAGGGACGAAATCCGTACCTTATTAGAGCCTAATTTTAGGCCCATATCCACTCCTGTCTGTAGAAAGTGGAGAAAACGGCCCAGATGGAAATCTTCCGTAGGAGCATTCTTGGCTTCACACCAAGAAACATATTTCCTCCAGATACGGTGATAATGTTTTGCCGTCACCTCCTTCCTAGCCTTTATCAGAGTAGGGATGACTTCCTCCGGAATACCTTTCCCAGCTAGGATTCGGTGTTCAACCGCCATGCCGTCAAACGTAACCGCGGTAAGTCTTGGAACACGCAGGGCCCCTGTTGTAACAGGTCCTCCCTGAGAGGAAGAGGCCATGGATCTTCTGTGAGCATCTCCTGAAGATCTGAATACCAGGCCCTTCGAGGCCAATCTGGAACAATGAGGATTGTTTTCACTCTTTTTTGTCTTATGATTCTCAATATTTTTGAAATGAGAGGAAGAGGGGGAAACGCATAGACCGACGGAAACACCCACGGTGTTACCAGGGCGTCCACCGCTACTGCCTGAGGGTCCCTTGACCTGGCACAATACCTCCTAAGCTTCTTGTTGAGGCGTGACGCCATCACGCCTATGTGAGGAATTCCCCAAAGACTTGTTATCTCTGTAAAACCGTCCTGATGAAGTCCCCACTCTCCTGGATGGAGATCGTGTCTGCTGAGGAAGTCTCCTTCCCAGTTGTCCACTCCCGGAATGAAGACCGCTGACAGAGCGCTTACGTGATTTTCCGCCTAGCAAAGAATCCTGGTGGCTTCCGCCATCGCCACTCTGCTCCTTGTCCCGCCTTGGCGGTTTACATGAGCCACGGCTGTGACGTTGTCTGATTGAACAAGAACCGGTAGGTCGCGAAGAAGATTCTCCGCTTGTCGTAGGCCGTTGTATATGGCCCTCAATTCCAGTACGTTGATGTGTAGACAAGCCTTCTGGCTTGACCATAGCCCATTTCTTCCTTGTGTGACTGCTCCCCATCCTCGGAGGCTCGCATCCATGGTCACCAGAATCCAGTTTTGAATGCCGAACCTGCGACTCTCTAGAAAGTGAGCACTTTGCAGCCACCACAGGAGAGACACCCTGGCCCGGGAGGACAGGCTTATCTCCTGATGTATTAGTAAATGGGACCCGGACCACTTGTCCAGGAGGTCCCACTGAAACGTCCTTGCATGAAACCTGCCGAAGGGGATGGCCTCGTAGGCTGCCACCATTTTTCCCAGAACTCGAGTACATTGATGAACAGACACTCTTTTTGGTGTTAGCAAGTCTCTGACCATGTTCTGGAGGTCCTGGGCTTTTTCCATCGGGAGAAATACCCTCTTCTGTTCCGTGTCCAGAATCATGCCTAGGAATGATAGTCGAGTCGTTGGAATCAATTGTGACTTTGGCAGATTGAGAATCCAACCGTGTTGTTGTAGCACTCTCAGGGAGAGCGACACGCTCTTCTGCAATTGATCTCTCGATCTTGCTTTTATCAGGAGATTGTCCAAGTATGGGATAATTGTGACTCCCTGCCTGCGCAGGAGCACTATCATCTCCGCCATCACCTTGGTGAAAATCCTCGGGGCCGTGGAGAGCCCAAACAGCAACGTCTGAAACTGGTAATGACAGTCCCGTACAGCGAATCTCAGGTATGCCTGATGAGGAGGATATATGGGGACATGAAGGTATGCATCCTTTATGTCGAGTGACACCATAAAATCCCCCCCTTCCAGACTGAAGATCACCGCCCGGAGCTATTCCATCTTGAATGTGAACTTTTTCAAGTACAGGTTTAGGGATTTTAGATTTAAAATGGGTCTGACCGAACCATCCGGCTTCGGGACCACGAACAGGGTCGATTAGTACCGTTTCCCCTGTTGGACTAGGGGAACCTTGACAATCACCTGCTGTTGACACAGCTTTTGAATTGCAGCTAACACTACTTCCCTCTCTGGGGAAGAAGTTGGCAAGGCGACTTGAAAAATCGGCGAGGGGGCACCTCTTCGAATTCCAGTGTGTAGCCTTGGGATACGATATCCATCGCCCAAGGATCCACGTCTGACAGAACCCAGACCTGGCTGAAGAGTCGAAGACGTGCCCCCACCGGTGTGGACTCCCTCAGTGGAGCCCCAGCGTCATGCGGTGGATTTAGTAGAAACCGGGGAGGACTTCTGCTCCTGGGAACTAGCCGGAGCAGGTGCTCTCTTCCCTCTACCCTTACCTCTGGCAAGGAAAGATGAGCCCCGACCTCTTCTGGACTTATGCGATCGAAAGGACTGCATCTGATATTGTGGAGTTTTCTTTTGCTGTGGGGGAACGAAAGGCAAAAAGGTAGATTTACCCACGGTAGCTGTGGCAACCAGGTCCGCGAGACCTTCCCCAAATAAAACTTCACCTTTGTTTGGCAAAACCTCCATATGCTTCTTTGAGTCGGCATCACCCGTCCATTGGCGGGTCCACAGGGCTCGCCTAGCAGAAATCGCCATGGTGTTGGCTCTTGAACCTAGGAGCCCAACGTCTCTTTGAGCGTCCCTCATATATAAAACTGCGTCTTTAATGTGACCTAAGGTCAATAAAATGGTATCCCTGTCTAGGGTATCAAGGTCAGCTGACAAGGTATCTGTCCAAGCAGGGGCGGATCCAGAAAAAAATTACAGGGGGGGCACCATAAGGGACGTGGCTTCGTTGGAATGGGCGTGGCTTCGTTTGAATGGGCGTGGTATTGCAGGAAAAGACTACCTTATACCCCAGTTTTGCAACCTGCACGCCCAGACGTTGGCCACCACAGGAAAGAAAAATAATCCTGATTCATGCCCCTTACATTATTTGTAATTTTTCCTCCTTATAGTAATGCCCAGTATACATTATTCCACATACTGCAATGGCCCTTAGACATTATTCCACACACAATAATGCACATGACACAATATGCACACACTGTAATGCCCCAGACACATTATGCCACACACCGTAATGCCTGTGACACATTATGACAGGAATCGCAATGCCCGTTATACATTATGCTACACACTGCACTGCCCCTGATACATTATAGCACATACAATGTCTGGGACACATTATGCCACACACTGCAATGACCTTGAGACATTATACCACAATGCCCGTGATATAGTATACCATACACCGTAATGCCTGTGACACATACCGCAATGCCCGTTATACCCTATGCCACACACCGCAATGCCCGTTATATATTATGCCACACTGCAATGACCCTGAGACATTATACCACATACCACAATGCCCGTGATATAGTATACCACACACCGTAATGCCTGACACATTATGACACACACCGCAATGTCCGTGATACATTATGCCACACACTGCAATGACCCTGAGACATTATACCACATATCACAATGCCAGCGATATAGTATACCATACACCGTAATGCCTGTGACACATTATGACACACACCGCAATGTCCGTGATACATTATGCCACACACCGTAATGCCCATTACACATTAAGTCCTACAGTAAGGCTTCTAATTACTTTTCAAATACCTGCTCGTTGTCAGGGGTTTCATGCACTGGGTGTCATGCTCGTTGCCAGGGGTTTCATGCTCTTGGTTCCATGCACGGTGCCAGGGGTTTTCATGCTCAGGGTGTCATGCTCGTTGCCAGGGGTTTCATGCACTGGGTGTCATGCTCGTTGCCAGGGGTTTCATGCACTGGGTGTCATGCTCGTTGCCAGGGGTTTCATGCACTGGGTGTCATGCTCGTTGCTAGGAGGTAGTCCTTGTTGCTAGGGCTGTGCTCCCAGTGCCACATATGTCCCCAGTGCCAGATATTCCCCCACGGTGCCAGGTACTCACATGCCCCCAGTGCCAAATATAGCCCCCCCCCCATGTGCCAGGTACACATATACCCCCAGTGCCAGATATTCCCCGACAGTGCCACATATGCCCCCAGTGCCAGATATCGCCCCCCCAGTGCTATATATGCCCCCAGTGCCACATATGCCCCAGTGCCAGATATCGCCCCAACCCAGTGCTATATATGCCCCCAGTGCCACATATGCCCCAGTGCCAGATATTCCCCCCCAGTGCCACATATGCCCCCAGTGCCAGACAATGCCCCAGTGCCAGATATCCCTCCCCTGCCAGTTATTCCCCCCAGTGCAAGATATTCCCCCCAGTGCCAGATATCCCCCCCCCCCAGTGCCACATATGCCCCCAGTGCCAGATATCCCCCCCCCCCAGTGCCAGATATGCCCCCAGTGCCAGATATTCCCCCCAGTGCCATATATGTCCCCAGTGCCAGATATTCCCCCCCCCCTCCCTGCCAAATATGCCCCCAGTGCCAGATATTCCCCCCCAGTGCGTGTCCCCCCCCCCTCCCCCTTCCTCCGCCGCTGCTCCCCCCGCTCCCCTGCTGTTAGGAGGGACACGGAGGGCACAGTGCACGCCTCCCTGTGTCCCTCCTGTGTCTCCGGCGGCCGCGGGTCACTGTAATAAAGGAAGTGCTCACGAACGGCACTTCCTTTATGAGACCAGCGTCCGCCGGAGACCCAGGAGGGACACAGGAGAGGCGCGCACTGTGCCCTCCGTGTCCCTCCTAACAGCAGGGGAGGAAACGAGACCGCAGACTGACATGCGGACGCTCGTCCGCATGTCAGTCTGCACTAAAAATGACAGGGGGGGCACGTGCCTTGGTGCCCCCCCCTAAATCCGCCACTGTGTCCAAGCTGCAACTGGGTAAAGCACCCGTATGCACATAAATAGATTTTAAAGTAGTTTCCTGTCTGCGATCAGCAGGATCCTTGAGGGCTGCCGTGTCCGGAAACGGTAGCGCCACCTTCTTGGACAGGCGCGTTAAAGCCTTGTCCACCCTGGGAGAGGCTTCCCAACGTACCCTGTCCTGTGCAGGGAAAGGATATGCCATAAGAATCCTCTTGGGAATCTGCAGTTTTTTGTCTGGAGTTTCCCAAGCTTTTTCAAATAACTCGTTCAGCTCATGAGATGGGGGAAAGGTTACCTCAGGTTTCTTTTCCTTATACATGCGCACCCTCGTGTCGGGGACAGAGGGATCATCTCTGATGTGCAAAACTTCTTTTATTGCAACAATCATATAATGAATACTTTTTGCCACCCTTGGCTGTAACCTCGCTTCATCGTAGTCGACACTGGAGTCAGAGTCCGTGTCGGTATCAGTGTCTGCTATTTGGGATAGGGGACGTTTTAGAGACCCAGAAGGGCCCGGTGACCCAGCCGAAGCCGTGGATTGACTCCCTGCTTTTTCCCTGGACTCTGCTTTGTCCAAACTCTTATGTAATAAGGTCACATTTGCATTTAAAACATTCCACATGTCCATCCAATCATGAGTCGGCATTGCCGACGGCGACACCACAATCATCTGCTTCACCTCCTCCTTAGCTGAGCCTTCCGCATCAGACATGCCGACACACTCGTACCGACATCCCCACACACACAGGGATATAGTTATAAGGAGACAGTTCCCCAATAATGCCCTTTGGAGAGACAGAGAGAGAGTATGCCAGCACACACCCAGCGCCAACTGACACTGGAAAATAATGTCCCAGATAATAGCGCTTTTATATTATATTACTGTGTAATACACTAACTGCGCCTTACAAGTGCCCCCCTCCTCTTTTCAGCCCTGTGTCACCGTGTTCAGCAGGGGAAAGACCGGGGAGCCAGCTTCTCTGCAGATGTCTGTGGAGAAAACGGCGCTGGTTAGTGCTGAGGGACCAAGCTCCGCCCCCTCCGGCGGCGGGCTTCGGTCCCGCTCAAAATATCTCAAACTGGCGGGGGTTTAAAGAATTACTGCCTCCGCAGTGTCTATGCAGAGGTTTTATTGCTGCCCAGGGCGTCCCCCCTGCGCCCTGCACCCATCAGTGCCCGCTAGTGTGTGTAGTGTGTGTGGGAGCAATGGCTTACCTCAATGAAGATCCGAAGTATTCTGCCGCCTTGAAGTCTTCTTTTCTTCTTATACTCACCCGGCGTCTATCTTCCGGCTCTGCGAGGAGGACGGCGGCGCGGCTCTGGGACGAACGGCGGGGGGAGACCCGCGTTCCGACTCCCTCTGGAGCTAATGGTGTCCAGTAGCCTAAGAAGCAGAGCCTATCACTGAAGTAGGTCTGCTTCTCTCTCCTCAGTCCCACGACGCAGGGAGCCTGTTGCCAGCAGTGCTCCCTGAAAATAAAAAACCTAACAAAATTCTTTTTCAGAGAAACTCAGGAGAGCTCCCCTGTAGTGCACCCAGTCTCCACTGGGCACAGGATCTAACTGAGGTCTGGAGGAGGGGCATAGAGGGAGGAGCCAGTGCACACCCATTCTAACGTTCTTTATAGTGCCCATGTCTCCTGTGGAGCCCGTCTATACCCCCCATGGTCCTTACGGAGTCCCCAGCATCCTCTAGGACGTAAGAGAAATGAGCATCGCCGTCGCCGTTTAGAGATAAGAAAAAAAGAAACCCCCCCAGGACCCAGCGCTCCAGGCTGATCAGCCCTGCATGTGCAGAATGGGGGCTAAGTGTTCATTTAGCATAAAAAGGGTGCGTTTCCCTAAATGTAGCATGCCCTCTAGAGTGGCAAGTCTTTAGGAAAGTTTATAAATTGGTGTAAAGATACGCAATGATGATCACCATCAGCAACACTATCAAGCCTCTTCCAATTTGCTGCTTGCATATTGACCTCTCCAACTGCTAGTAATTACGTAGTTTTGTGATATACAGTATAAAATAATGTCACTGCCGTCTGTTCACATTACTTATTTTTCATTTCCATGGACTACTGCAGGAAAGAGGTTCCTCATTTAGGAGTCTATTTAATATTAATTGCAATTGGCCCATGCAATTTAAGGATCTGACTAGATCCAAATCTACTGAAGCAATTCTGAAAAGCAGCTGTCCCAAGAGCCCAATTATTATTATTATTATTATTATTATTATTATTCATAAGCTGAGCTTTTAGCCATTTGGCTCTGACTCTATGGAACTCGCTTCCCCATACAGTTTGTGAGGCCCCTACTCTAGAATCCTTCGAAAACAGACTCAAGACTTTCCTGTTTACTCTAGCATTTCCTTAGTGTCCCTTTAGTTTCTCCATGCTCTCTGTATTTTATGAAAAACTTTTTTTTACTTTATTATTTCTGTAATGTATTATGTAAATTCTGTTAAGCACCTTGAGTCCTATTGGAGAAAGAGCGCTATATAAATAAAATTATTATTATGATCATCATTTATTTATATGGTGCCACAAGGGGTCCTAAGCACCTTGCAAAGTACATAAACAGAATGAACAAAACAAGATGATGGACTTAGGCCTGTTTCACACACTACGGTTTACACCGGATGGAAAAAAGCAGGACAAACTTTGGCTTTTTGCCATCCGGCAATGTCTTTCACACACAACGGCTTTGAGCAGTGTTTAATGCTGGGCGCAAGCGCAGCAGCGGCGCAAGCAAAAAACCCTGTTGTGTGTGAAAGCTCCCCTTCACACTCGGTTCACTACCTACAAGGACGGCATGGCTCCAGCACGGCAGCCGGACCTTTCAGTGGATATTTCCGGCAGTCGGGCTGGGCGGGGCCATGCTGTGTGAAAGGACTCTACACTTTATATTATTCATTGAAATACCGGCACTGCAAAATGCCAGCCTACTTTTTACCGTCCCGCTAAAACCGCAGCGTGTGAAATAGCCCTTACAGTACAGAATGTTGCAGGACATGGTATAAACATTGCTGCATCAGCGGTCACATGGGCTAATTCAACCGCTTGTCTTATACCAGGAGAAAGCCATAAAGATGTATTTATGCAGCAAACTAATTTTAGGGATGGTAAACCACAAAAAGTACAAAAAAGATGCGCCGGAATTTTCTGCGGGGGAGGTAGTGTACGCAGAAAAGGCGAGCGCCTCTGCCTGTCAATCAGGCAGGGGTGGACATGAGGCGGGGTAATGCAAAGCTCCATTTCCTAGGCGGAGACAAAGCGTTGCAGGGGTGGGGGCCGGCAAATGGAGGCGGTCGGTAGCGAAGGGGGGCATGGCGGGGTCGTGAACGTGGTGGCTGTGTAATCGGAAACATGGCGGCGGAAACCGCTGCCATAATCTGAAACATAGCGGCGGGCCTCCTGCCGGCACAACTAAGCTGCGCCGGCCATAGGCATCCTTACTTTCTGCTAACAAGCAGAAATTGCGATGTTATCGCTATTTCTGCTTGTTGAATGGGAGGGGGGAAGCTGCAGTCAGCATGCTGGGCGGCCATGCCCTGCGATGGGCGGACCCCAGCATGCGAACAGAAGGATTGCAAATTCTGCTAAGTAGCAGAATTTGCAATCCTTACTGAATTAGGCCCATAATACCCAAATAGGCAGCAGGTGCCGATGTAGGCAATAGAAAGTAGATTAATAGGTCCCCATGTGATAAAAAATAAGAATTTACTCACCGGTAATTCTATTTCTCGTAGTCCGTAGTGGATGCTGGGAACTCCGTAAGGACCATGGGGAATAGACGGTCTCCGCAGGAGACTGGGCACTCTAAAGAAAAGATTAGGTACTATCTGGTGTGCACTGGCTCCTCCCTCTATGCCCCTCCTCCAGACCTCAGTTAGGGAAACTGTGCCCGGAAGAGCTGACATTACAAGGAAAGGATTTTTGGAATCCAGAATAAGACTCATACCAGCCACACCAATCACACCGTACAACTTGTGATAACCTTACCCAGTTAACAGTATGAACAACAACTGAGCCTCACTCAACGGATGGCTCATAACAATAACCCTTATTTAAGCAATAACTATATACACGTATTGCAGAAAGTCCGCACTTGGGACGGGCGCCCAGCATCCACTACGGACTACGAGAAATAGATTACCGGTGAGTAAATTCTTATTTTCTCTGACGTCCTAGTGGATGCTGGGAACTCCGTAAGGACCATAGGGATTATACCAAAGCTCCCAAACGGGCGGGAGAGTGCGGATGACTCTGCAGCACCGAATGAGCAAACACAAAGTCCTCCTCAGCCAGGGTATCAAACTTGTAGAACTTTGCAAAGGTGTTTGAACCCGACCAAGTAGCCGCTCGGCAAAGCTGTAAAGCCGAGACCCCTCGGGCAGCCGCCCAAGAAGAGCCCACCTTCCTTGTGGAATGGGCTTTTACTGATTTTGGACGCGGCAATCCAGCCGCAGAATGAGCCAGCTGAATCGTGCTATAGATCCAGCGAGCAATAGTTTGCTTTGAAGTAGGAGCACCCAGCTTGTTGGGTGCATGCAGGATAAACAGCGAGTCAGTCTTCCTGACTCCAGCCGTTCTGGAAACATATATTTTCAAAGCCCTGACTACGTCCAGCAACTTGGAGTCCTCCAAGTCCCGAGTAGCCGCAGGCACCACAATAGGTTGGTTCAAATGAAACGATGATACCACCTTTGGGAGAAATTGGGGACGAGTCCTCAATTCTGCCCTGTCCATATGGAAGATCAGATATGGGCTTTTACATGACAAAGCCGCCAATTCCGACACACGCCTAGCCGATGCTAAGGCCAACAGCATGACCACTTTCCACGTGAGATACTTTAGTTCCACGGTCTTAAGTGGCTCAAACCAGTGGGATTTCAGGAAATCCAACACAACGTTAAGATCCCAGAGTGCCACTGGTGGCACAAAAGGGGGCTGAATATGCAGCACTCCCTTAACAAAAGTCTGAACCTCAGGCAGTGAAGCCAGTTCTTTTTGAAAGAAAATGGATAGGGCCGAAATCTGGACCTTTATGGACCCCAATTTTAGGCCCATAGTCACCCCTGACTGTAGGAAGTGCAGGAATCGACCCAGCTGGAATTCCTCTGTAGGGGCCATCCTGGCCTCACACCAAGCAACATATTTTCGCCATATACGGTGATAATGCTTTGCTGTCACGTTCTTCCTAGCCTTTATCAGCGTAGGAATAACTTCATCCGGAATGCCTTTTTCCGCTAGGATCCGGCGTTCAACCGCCATGCCGTCAAACGCCGCCGCGGTAAGTCTTGGAACAGACAGGGCCCTTGTTGCAGCAGGTCCTGTCTGAGAGGCAGAGGCCATGGGTCCTCTGTGCGCATTTCTTGCAGTTCCGGGTACCAAGTCCTTCTTGGCCAATCCGGAACAATGAGTATTGTTCTTATTCCTCTCTTTCTTACTATTCTCAGTACCTTGGGTATGAGAGGAAGAGGAGGAAACACATATACCGACTGGTACACCCACGGTGTCACTAGGGCGTCCACAGCTATCGCCTGAGGGTCCCGTGACCTGGTGCAATATCTTTTTAGCTTTTTGTTGAGGCGGGACGCCATCATGTCCACCTGTGGCAGTTCCCATCGCTTTGCAATCTGTGTGAAGACTTCTTGATGAAGTCCCCACTCTCCCGGGTGGAGGTCGTGTCTGCTGAGGAAGTCTGCTTCCCAGTTGTCCACTCCCGGAATGAACACTGCTGACAGTGCTTGCACGTGATTCTCCGCCCACCGAAGAATCTTTGTGGCTTCCGCCATTGCCATCCTGCTTCTTGTGCCGCCCTGGCGGTTTACATGGGCGACCGCCGTGATGTTGTCTTACTGAATCAGCACTGGCCGGTTTCGAAGCAGGGGCTCTGCTTCACTCAGGGCGTTGTAAATGGCCCTTAGTTCCAATATATTTATGTGTAGAGAAGTCTCCAGACTTGACCACAGCCCTTGGAAGTTTCTTCCCTGAGTGACTGCCCCCCATCCTCGGAGGCTTGCATCCGTGGTCACCAGGACCCAGTCCTGTATGCCGAACCTGCGGCCCTCGAGAAGGTGAGCACTCTGCAGCCACCACAGAAGAGACACCCTGGCCCTTGGGGACAGAGTGATCAGCCGATGCATCTGGAGATGCGATCCGGACCACTTGTCCAACAGATCCCACTGAAAGATCCTTGCATGGAACCTGCCGAAGGGAATGGCTTCGTATGAAGCCACCATCTTTCCCAGGACTCGCGTGCAGTGATGCACCGTTACCTGTTTTGGTTTCAGGAGGTCCCTGACCAGAGATGCTAATTCCTGGGCCTTCTCCACCGGTAGAAACACCTTCTTCTGTCCTGTGTCCAGAATCATGCCCATAGGAATCAGCTGCGACTTTGGAACATTCAGAATCCAGCAGTGCTGTTGCAACACTTCCTGAGAGAGTGCTACGCTGATCAACAACTGCTCTCTGGACCTCGCCTTTATGAGGAGATCGTCCAAGTACGGGATAACTATAACTCCCTTCTTCCGAAGGAGTATCATCATTTCAGCCATTACCTTGGTAAATATCCTCGGTGCCGTGGATAGGCCAAACGGCAACGTCTGGAACTGGTAATGACAGTCCTGTACCCCAAACCTGAGGTACTCCTGGTGAAGTGGGTAAATGGGGACATGCAAGTAAGCATCCTTGATGTCCAGCGACACCATAAAATCCCCCTCTTCCAGGCTTGCAATAACCGCTCTGAGCGATTCCATTTTGAACTTGAATTTCTTTATATAAGTGTTCAAGGATTTTAAATTCAGAATGGGTCTCACCGAACCGTCCGGTTTCGGTACCACAAACATTGTGGAATAGTAACCCCTTCCCTGTTGAAGGAGGGGGACCCTGATAATCACTTGCTGGAGGTACAGCTTGTGAATTGCCGCCAGTACTACCTCCCTTTCCATGGGGGAAGCTGGCAAGACTGATTTGAGGTAACGGCGGGGGGGGGGGAGTCGCTTCGAATTCCAGCTTGTATCCCTGAGATACAATTTGTACAGCCCAGAGATCCACCTGTGAGCGAACCCACAGGTTGCTTAAGTTTCGGAGACGCGCCCCCACCGCACCTGGCTCCGCCTGTGGAGCCCCAACGTCATGCGGTGGACTTAGTGGAAGCAGGGGAGGACTTTTGTTCCTGGGAACTGGCTGCATGGTGCAGCTTCTTACCTCTACCCCTGCCTCTGGCAAGAAAGGATGCGCCCCTGACCCTCTTGCCTTTCTGAGAACGAAAGGACTGCATTTGATAATACGGTGCTTTCTTAGGCTGTGAGGAAACCTGAGGCAAGAAAGTCGACTTTCCAGCTGTCGCTGTGGACACGAGGTCCGATAGAACGTCCCCAAACAATTCCTCACCCTTATAAAAGGCAAAACCTCCATGTGTTTTTTAGAATCAGCATCTCCTGTCCATTGCCGAGTCCATAAGACCGTCCTGGCAGAAATGGACATAGCATTAATTCTAGAGCCCAGCAGGCAAATGTCCCTCTGAGCATCCCGCATATATAAGACGACGTCTTTTATATGGCCCAGGGTTAGCAAAACAGTATCCCTGTCAAGGGAATCTATGTCGTCTGACAGAGCATCTGTCCATGCTGCTACAGCACTACACATCCAGGCTGAAGCAATAGCAGGTCTCAGTAGAGTACCAGATTGTGTATACACTGACTTCAGGATAGCTTCCTGCTTTCTATCCGCAGGCTCCTTTAGGGCGGCCGTATCCTGAGACGGCAGGGCCACCTTTTTAGATAAGCGTGTTAGCGCCTTGTCCACCCTAGGGGATGTTTCCCAACGTAACCTGTCCGTTGGCGGGAAAGGGTACGCCATCAGTAACCTCTTAGAAATCACTAGTTTCTTATCAGGGGAACTCCACGCTTCTTCACATAATTCATTTAATTCATCAGATGGGGGAAAAGTCACTGGCTGCTTTTTCTCCCCAAACATATAAACCCTCTTGGTATTAACAGGGTTAATCTCAGAAATGTGTAATACATCTTTCATTGCAATAATCATGTATCGGATGGCCTTGGTCATTTTAGACTGTAAATGTGCCTCATCATCGTCGACACTTGAGTCGGACTCCGTGTCGACATCTGTGTCAACCATCTGAGATAGAGGGCGTTTATGAGCCCCTGACGGTTTCTGAGTCGCCTGGGCAGGCGCGGGCTGAGACCCCGGCTGTCCCAAGGCTGCAGCGTCATCAAACCTTTTATGTAAGGAGCTAACATTGTCGTTTAAGACCTTCCACATATCCATCCAATCAGGTGTCGGCCCCGTCGGGGGCGACACCACACTTATCTGCCCTTGCTCCGCCTCCACGTAACCCTCATCAAACATGTCGACACAGCCGTACCGACACACCGCACACACACAGGGAATGCTCAGACTGAGGACAGGACCCCACAAAGTCCTTTGGGGAGACAGAGAGAGAGTATGCCAGCACACACCACAGCGCTATATAACACAGGGATTTTCACTTATAATAAGTGATTACCCAATAGCTGCCTTATATGTTTTATTTGCGCCTAAATTTATGTGCCCCCCCTCTCTTTTTTACCCTTCTTGTACCTGGATACTGCAGGGGAGAGCCTGGGGAGCTGCTCCTCAGTGGCGGGCTTCTGTCCCGCTTTCTGTGTAAAAAAATGGCGGGGTTTTTTACATATATACAGTGCCAGACTGTATATATGTATTTTTATTGCCAAAAGGTACTTCAATTGCTGCCTAGGGCGCCGCCGCCCCCCCCCCCCCCCCCCCCAGCGCCCTGCACCCTACAGTGACCGGAGTGTGTAAGTGTGCTGGGAGCAATGGCGCACAAGAAGCACAAGCTAGCTGCAAGCAGGTAAGTTTGCTTCTCTCCCCTTAGTCCCACGTAGCAGTGAGTCTGTTGCCAGCAGAAGCTCACTGAAAATAAAAAACCTAATAAATACATTCTTTACTAGTAAGCTCAGGAGAGCCCACTAGGAGCACCCAGCTCTGGCCGGGCACAGATTCTAACTGAGGTCAGGAGGAGGGGCATAGAGGGAGGAGCCAGTGCACACCAGATAGTACCTAATCTTTTCTTTAGAGTGCCCAGTCTCCTGCGGAGCCCGTCTATTCCCCATGGTCCTTACGGAGTTCCCAGCATCCACTAGGACGTCAGAGAAAATAGTTTTTATGGAAAATACTTTAACATAAACATGTATTAATAACAGTTAAGACACTATTGTGTGTATAATATATGACAGTTCATTATATTATTGTATTGTATTGTATTGTGTACAAACAGGGTAATGCAAATTGCACATTTATTAGTAACACTATAAAGTTGCATCAAGCGCCTTGAGTCCTATTGGAAAATTTAGCACAGCTACGATCAGGCACTCAGACATGCAGGGGGACGCCCAGCACAGGGCTAGTCCACACCGCATGTCAGTGCCCCCCCCCCCCCCTTCCCGCATAAATGCAAAGCATCGCACAGCGGCAGTGCTTTTGCATTTGAGGAGCAACTCCCGGCCAGCGTGGCTCCTGGGCTGGCCGGGAGAACCTCTTCGCTGGCCGGGTCGCAGAGGCTGCGTGTGATGTCACGCAGCCGCCGCGCCCCCCCAGTGGTCCACCACACCTCCTTTGGCTGGACCGCGCCCCCTAAACACCGTCCAGCCCCCTCCCGTCCAGCGACCGCCTCTGCCTGTCAATCAGGCAGAGGCGATCACTAGACAACGACGGCCTTCGGCCGTCTGGCATGTGCTTGTGCACTGCGGCGCCGGCGCATGCGCAGTTCCGAGCCAATCGCTGTGCTGTGATAAACTGCAGCGAGCGATTGGGTCGGAATGACCCCCAAAGTGGATGGAGACAATGTACCAGCCAATCAGCTCCTAACTGTCATTTTTCAAACACAGCCTGTGGCATGGCAGTTAGGAGCCGATTGGCTGGTACTTTATCTTCGTCGACTTTATCTCCATCCAAGCCTTAGTAAATAGACCCCTTAAGGACCTCATTCAGCTTCGACTGCTAATGCGGTCGCATCGCAGTTTGACAATTTTCAGCAAACTGTGCAAGCGCAGCAGCTGTAACGGACCTGTGTGAAATTACATATTGCGAATGCGTCCTCGACCGCAACGTGATTGAGAGTGGCAGTCATTGGGTGGGCGTTCGCAGGGTGGCGATGCAGCATGCCAGTAAGTACGCAGGTGCATTTGGAGCGTTTTCGGGGCGGCTGCGTGACGTCACTCACAACCGTTACGATAAAAAAAATGAGAACAGTGCGCCTGACTTCGCAGCTGGACTGCACAGGCAGGGGTCGACCATAATTTGATGCGATCGCAATCTAATTGCAATGCAATGGCAGTTAGATTGAGATCGCATCCTGGGACAGCCCTTCTTATGCTGGGCAGGGCTTGTCCTGCGCTGTGGAGGACCCCAGCTGAGATTTTTCCAGTCTCAATCAATATATATATATTCAATCAACAATATAGAGTAGCAGTATGTATTGTCCTTTACTCCCCTGCTTTCTACCACACAACTGAATTATTGTGTTTAAATAGATTTAACTAAATATTTAAATTATAATTTATGAGAATATCTTAAAACAATGTTTTAATAGGCATATACAGATGAAATAAAAATATATGTAGAAATATAAAATCAGCAGATGGGGGAAAAAAATCTTTTTTTTCCCCATTATAAACCAGTGCGTAATAATATAAAAAATGTAGACAAATATCAACCTGGACTGGCCCAACAGGCAGCTTTTGTAACAAGTTGTCCACTGTATGCACTACTCTGATCTCCTTCGTAAGAGCCTTTCCTTTCACTCTACCAGGGCTGGAGCCAAGAGGTGTATAAGAGAGCTTGTCTTATACCAGGAGAAAGCCATAAAGATGTATTTATGCAGCAAACTCATTTTAGGGATGGTAAACCCAGCTCCTTATAGGTTTCCTTATAATAAAACCTTTTTATTTCTTCCTTGTCAACGTTCACCTCCATTCTGTGTTTATTTTCCTTCAATTAGGCCATTTACGTCCCAGGGGAGGTTACTCTTTCCGTCCTGTTTTCAACAGGCCTGATGTCAGGCCTCCCATAATTACTTGTCCTATTAAATTAGGGAAGACTTACAAAAATAACAACAACCTTTTATTTGTACTTAAAACAAATTCACCGCAAATGGCCAAAAGGTATACTTATCACTTAGCTGGTGTAAAGGAAGTTTTTAGACTGGATTTTGCAAATTATAACGGTATGAAGGAACAGTATGTCTCTACATATTACTTTGTTTCATGCAGATGTCTAAGTATATATAAAAATGGAACAGGCAAGAGTAGTTGCACCATTAAAAATCTACACTATAAAATGGAATACTTACAATAAAATATGCGTGCACAAAATAATTCAAAACAACTCGAACTTTAAAAAACATCAAGTACATAACCTCCATAGGGGAACATGTACTTAGCAGTGATAAAAGTGGAGAAGTGAGCCAGTACAGAAGTTGCCCATGGAAACCAATCAGCATTGACGTAACATTTATAATTTGCATACTATAAAAATATACAGAGCAGCTAATTGGTTGTCATGGGCAACTTCTCCACTGGCTCACGTCTCCACTTTTATCACTGCTTAGTACATGTCCCCCTAATCTCGTACTTGGGGCATATGTGGTAACTTTTTTTTAAATGGGCAATCAAGACAAAACCATGCTTTGTAAATCATTTCCCCTTTAAAAAAAAAAGTCTGATTGTCCGACGTACCGCAACGCCGGCAAATTTGAAACCCTATTACATATGTCCCGACTAACTCTGCAGTCACAGAGAAACTAACTCTGCTGTCTCCACTAATCAGTCAGTTCTCCAGGATTAGATATTGGGGATTCTAAAGGAGTTGAACACACAGTGCAAATTTATCAATAAAACTGATTCGGTATCATGGCATTTGTTCATTATGTGCACTCCAGTGTGTGACATCCTGACACAACTTGCGATTTAGGAGTGCGTTCCGATACAAGAGTCCTGGAAATGTGAACTCAGCTACTGTTCCAGAAGGTTTATTGGCAGAAAATAACATTTGGCTTTAGATATACTTTAATAATATCACCCATGCTGTATAAATTAAAACGTGTTAGTACTGAGATGATAACCCCCTTAGTACTCAAATATAAGAGCTTCACTTTAAAGAGCAAGCAAATCCACTCTTTAATTAAATTATACCAAAGACTTCATATTATTGAGCTGAATAAAATAAGTGAAATAACTGAAATATTTATACTTAGGGTTTTGGGTATTACACATTTTAAATTGTGGAGAAGAGAAGGTGTGAGGGGATCATAAGGGATTGAGTAGAGACTTGCACATTATTTAAGAGTCTCAAGCAGACACTGGTACTTTGTAGCTGTCCCTATCCCCTGAACCTTCCATTGGTAGGCAGGGATGGTCGCATGCTCACAGAGCTCCCATCCTCGGCTCAATATTGCATACTAATGTGCATTCCAGTGTTTCCCAGTGGCTGCCAGCTCTGCAGAGACTGCAACACGTCCCCTGTGACCAGAGCACCAGAGTCCTGAAGCTGCCTGCAACAACATCACTGGTTCCCTGACAACCACAACACCACCTTGGGCTCCCTGCCAACCGCTGCAACACTGCGGGTTCCCCGTGGACCGCAGCAACACTGCGGGGTCCCGGCTGACCGCAGCAACACCATGGGGTGAGAACAGCTCAGCCCAACACAGCCACAAAATGCACACCTGATCGCTCCAGACCACAGGGTGTCCCAGCTGAGACGGAAGACCTGGAGAATTTGAGGTCAGGCTCACGCTTCTTGCTACCATGCTGGGGCCCTCCTCACCTCGGTCTTGCAACTCCACTGAAAACACCCATGACTCTGGCCAGGGTCATCACCGGGCGGGGGAAAATTACCAGTACACACACCAATGGCAGCAAGTACCCCCCAAGAGGGGAGAGCACCAGAACAGATATCGGCCACCATCTTGCCATCTACATGCTTCCCACCTGCAGCGTGGATCCGATAGGTGAGAGGACAAAGTAGACTGGGAACAGTGAGGGGGAACAGCGGGGGAGCCATTGTTGTCCCAATCTCTTAGTTGTCAAACTCTTCTTTCTGAAAGTTGCAATGGAACCTAGGTAGTCTGCCATTCGGATCCCGAGGATGTCCTTATGATTCTGCAGATATGGGGGCTGATTCTGAGTTGGACACAGACATGGCTGATTTTTGCTTCTCCTATAACCTATTGGTGGTATTTCTCTCACTGTAGTCACTTACAAAAATGGATCCCATACATTAGGATACTCTCAGATTCCAACACACATGGGTAACATTCACTTAAATCTACTGAATAGATATTTACAGTCTTCAGAAAATCCTAAATCTTGTCTAGTATGTGGACAAATGCGGCATACAGCTTTAACTTAGATTTGTTTAGCTGTACTCTAAGCTTTCATACTCCTGACATGCTATGCCATAAGACTCAACTTATCTCTCTGCATCTTTATTCCATTCTTAGGAACTCTGCATGGTCGTGTCGCTTTATCTTCACTCTTCATTTGATCAACAATCTGGAAAACTATCACATTGTGCTCCAGCTTAACTTACTCCTCTGACTCCTAGGTGTCAAGGACTAACACCATCAGAAGTAGTTACACACTTTACTAAATTTGTACAAGTGGCTTTACCCCTCTGCATGAGGTTGCCATGTCAGCAGGGAGGTGCTTCTTTACTGAGAAGGAAGAGTTTCCAGTGACAGACTTGCAGATATACACTCTGTGGATTAGTGCAATATTTCTCATCTCTAGTCCTCAGAGACCCCTAAAGGTGCCCATAAATTTGTGCGATTTGGGCCAATTGCATCCAACTTCAACTGATCTGGCCGAGAAATTGGCAAATCGGAGGTGTTTTGCCTCCGATTCCAATCCAATGTGCAGTCCCGTGCTCATCGGATCGGAGTGGAAGATCGCAAGGACTGCACTACAAATGTGTCGGATTCAGAAGACTTGGCTGGGATCCCATATGATACATTGTATGCAAAAGGACCGCACACGATGTATCGTATGTGATTCTGTCGCCCGGGAAGTTGCCGGGGAGCTCAAGGGAATCCTATGGGTCTTCTCAAAGACTTCTCCAGGATGCATACGCTTCACTACAGTTACAACTCAAGAACCTGATACCCAAGAGATGTTCTATTAAACATACTAAAGTTACAATATCAGTCAATTTAATTATTTTATACAAAGGATTTCAAAGAGCAAACTTTCCAATTGTGTTACTAAAGCTCAACTAATTGTATGAAATGCACAATTGTGCAAATCCCAAATCAGGCATCACAAACTGTTCTGGTGCTTCTGGCACCAAAGTGCATCCATCTGAAGAGGCAGATGGTGGAATTTGCGATGCAGAAGAAGCTTTCAACTACCAATGGGAGACGTTAGGCAGGAGAAGGGCATTCCTTGCTAAGTACAAAGTAAGTGCATGACCAGTGGCGTATCTATAATGGTACAGGGTGTGCCCATAGGTCCTGGGAAACTGGTGCAAATGTGAACATGTGATCGAAATTCTTTCAGCAGATTTTACGTGATGCCGAAACGAACAGACAGATAAAAATGTAAAAAAAAATTAATCTCCATAGTCCACAAACAGTCCCTAGAAGTATCTTTCTAAAAAATAATTGTACAGACACAACCTTTACAGTTTTGCTATATGTATAGAGAGCCTTATTCAGGTCGCATCACAATTTTGGCGATCAGGCCACAGTCTGTCAATCAGGCAGAGGCATTTGCGGGGTGGGCGAGGGGCTGCGACGGACTGTTGTGTGGCTGGAGCATCAAAAACAGAGGCGGGTCGGCGCCATTTTTTTCGGGGCGGCTGCATGATGTCACAGGCAATATTTGGTGGCAGGACTCCTGTTGTCGCAGCAAGGCTGCGTCGGAAAGAGGCTTCCCTAGTTTCTGTGACCGCGTACTAATTGCGGCACGATCACAATTAGAGTGCGGTCGCAGTTAGTGGGCAGTGGGTAGCATGCTGGGCGGCCTTGCCCTGCGATGGGTGGCCCCCAGCATGTGAAAGGATGGACTGCAAATTCTGTTTCTTAGCAATCCATGCTGAATAAACCCCAGATTTCGCTTTCTCTCTTTCCATATTTATTTTCCATCACATACCAGTTTTAAATAATTTAAATGTTCTTTTTTCCGCTTTATACTTCTATCTTAGTTAATCATTGGTTTGCCCTTTAATTCTAGATATGTTGTTGCTAAATTATATGTACTTGCAACTTCATATTAATATATTCATATTTTTTAAGGTTGCGATGTTTGGCCTACGTTGCATTTGGTCAATGGTGGTCATTCCGAGTTGTTCGCTCGTTGCCGTTTTTCGCAACGGAGCGATTAGGTGTAAAATGTGCATGCGCTGCGCGCATGCGTTCACTAATTTAACACAATACTTTGGAGATTTACACAAGCTCGATTGACGTTTTTTCATCGCTCGAGTGATTGTAGTGTGATTGACAGGAAGTGGGTGTTTCTGGGCAGAAACTGTCCGTTTTCAGGGAGTGTGCTAAAAAACGCAGGCGTGCCAGGTAAAACGCAGGAGTGGCTGGAGAAATGGGGGAGTGGCTGGACGAAACGCAGGGCGTGTTTGTGACGTAAAACCAGGAACTAAACGGACTGAGGTGATCGCAATGTAGGAGTAGGTCTGGAGCGACTCAGAAACTGCAAGGAATTATTTATTAGCAGATCTTCTAATCTTTCGTTCGCTATTCTGCTAAGCTAAGATACACTCCCAGAGGGCGGCGGCCTAGCGTGTGCACTGCTGCTAAAAGCAGCTAGCGAGCGAACAACTCTGAATGACCACCCATGTTTCTCTGAGCGGACCAACCTTTACCTATCCAAAAATCTAAATTTGTGTAGATTCCTTGAAAGATACTGTAATTGATTAAACTCAAATTAAATATTACCATCTTGTGATGCCTATATCTGGATTGTTAAAACCAGCGCTGAGGGAGGCTACAGTTTTCTTTTAATTAAAGAAGTACAATTGTTTATGAAATGTGGTTAATAACAAAAACCAGTCAGAACTTTACTTACATTTTTCCCCATTTTTTTGAGGCATTCGATATGCCGGCTGTCGGGATCCCGGCGCTCAGCATACCAGCTCCGGGATCCCGACAACCGGCATACCTAATACTATTCTCCCTCTTGGGGTGTCCATGACACCCCTGGAGGGAGAATAAATAGCGTGGCGCACCACCGTGCTCACAGCGTCTAGCACAGCGAGCCTGCAAGGGGCTCTTTTGCGCTCGCCCTGCTGCCTGCATTCCGGCGGTCAGGATCCCGGCGCCGGTATGGTGGGCTCCGGATCCCGACTGGTCGGTATAACGTAGTACACCCTATCCTGACAAATGTAGTGTCCAGTCATGGATTTCATCCAATAAACTTCAGTTACACCTATTACACCAAAGTTATTTTCCAAGTTGTTGGGAAGACTCCTAGGGTTTGTTTCCATACATTAATTACATACCCTCTTTATCACTTTAAACCCTTCAATCAACTCCTCAGTCATTTCTCCTAAACAAGCCCTATTCATAGTTTAGTCTATACTGAACACTGACTATATTTTCATCCTCCCCAACCAGTTACTGATTTACAATCACCTACAGTCTTCTAACCATATTAGGCAAATTTTTCCAAAAGCCCAAAACCATCTTTCTTACAATAACTTCTTGGCCACTTAACAACTTTCATGTGCCACAGATGACCTACTGTAGGTTGTATTTCAGAAAATATCACCTTGTAGGTTCTTGCTCAAAATCCTTAGGATAATTCCCTGAAATTGTTTTAGAGAACATCCATATATCTTTACTGGTCATTGGTACCTATATGTACAGTATCATGACCTCCCCAGCCCAACCAACAACTATAGGTCTATCAGTAATGTATCAATCCCAAGTACCCAGGAGAAGGGGCGAATTGGTCTGGCAGGAGGCCGGTCTGTTCCCAGCTCACCAGTCCCCTGGTCTCCTCATTTGGCAGCACTCACACCTCCTAGGGCTGGCTGCCACGATCGGAGCTTAAGCTCCGATCGGGCAGCAGTCAGAAACAGCTTCTGCGCATGCGCAAAATGAAGTGAAAGTAAAACGTCCTCCCAAGTGCTTTTGCGGAGCCCCTGAGTGCCCACTCATGGCTCCGCCTCTATCTTCACTAGTCTGCGACCACCGAGTCCAGGCTCTGACTAGCACCAACCAGCCCAATCTTGCCTGCAGAGTGCAGCATCCATCAACAACAACTGTAGAGCACAGAAGCCTGCGGCATTGAATTCTGAATTTGTCACACTAGCGATGGTGTGACAGTCTGTAAGTAAAGACTGATTAAAAGTATTTTACCTGGCTTTTTTTGAAAGCCTGCTATATATATATATATATATATATATATATACATACACACACACACACACACACACACACACACATATATATATATATCTTGTGCATATATAAATCCAGTATATATATACAGGTTGAGTATCCCATATCCAAATATTCCGAAATACGGAATATTCCGAAATACGGACTTTTTTGAGTGAGTGAGAGATAGTGAAACCTTTGTTTTCTGATGGCTCAATGTACACAAACTTTGTTTAATACACAAAGTTATTAAAAATATTGTATTAAATAACCTTCAGGCTGTGTGTATAAGATGTATATGAAACATAAATGAATTGTGTGAATGTAGACACACTTTGTTCAATGCACAAAGTTATAAAAAATATTGGCTAAAATTACCTTCCAGCTGTGTGTATAAGGTGTATATGTAACATAAATGTATTCTGTGCTTAGACTTAGGTCCCATCACCATGATATCTCATTATGGTATGCAATTATTCCAAAATACGGAAAAATCCAATATCCAAAATACCTCTGGTCCCAAGCATTTTGGATAAGGGATACTCAACCTGTGTATATATATATATATATAAATATATATATATATATATAAAGAAACAAACACAGCTGTCAAGTAATGTATATATAAAGTAATATATATATATATATATATATATATATATGTATATATGTACACTGCTCAAAAAAAAAAAAAGAGGGAACACTAAAATAACACATCCTAGATCTGAATGAATGAAATATTCTTATTAAATACTTTGTTCTTTACATAGCTGAATGTGCTGACAACAAAATCACAAAAATGATCAATGGAAATCAAATTTATTAACCCATGGAGGTCTGGATTTGGAGTCACACTCAAAATTAAAGTGGAAAAACACACTACAGGCTGATCCAACTTTGATGTAATGTCCTTAAAACAAGTCAAAATGAGGCTCAGTAGTGTGTGTGGCCTCCACGTGCCTGTATGACCTCCCTACAACGCATGGGCATGCTCCTGATGAGGTGGCGGATGGTCTCCTGAGGGATCTCCTCCCAGACCTGGACTAAAGCATCCGCCAACTCCTGGACAGTCTGTGGTGCAACGTGGCGTTGGTGGATGGAGCGAGACATGATGTCCCAGATGTGCTCAATTGGATTCAGGTCCGGGGAACGGGCGGACCAGTCCATAGCATCAATGCCTTCGTCTTGCAGGAACTGCTGACACACTCCAGCCACATGAGATCTAGCATTGTCTTGGATTAGGAGGAACCCAGGGCCAACCGCACCAGCATATGGTCTCATAAGGGGTCTGAGGATCTCATCTCGGTACCTAATGGCAGTCAGGCTACCTCTGGCAAGCACATGGAGAGCTGTGCTGACCCACTGCCAAACCGGTCATGCTGGAGGATGTTGCAGGCAGCAGAACGTTCTCCTTGGCGTTTCCAGACTCTGTCACGTCTGTCACATGTGCTCAGTGAGAACCTGCTTTCATCTGTGAAGAGCACAGGGCGCCAGTGGCGAATTTGCCAATCTTGGTGTTCTCTGACAAATGCCAAACGTCCTGCACGGTGTTGGGCTGTAAGCACAACCCCCACCTGTGGACGTCGGGCCCTCATACCACCCTCATGGAGTCTGTTTCTGATCGTTTGAGTAGACACATGCACATTTGTGGCTTGCTGGAGGTCATTTTGCAGGGCTCTGGCAGTGCTCCTCCTGTTCCTCCTTGCACAAAGGCGGAGGTAGCGGTCCTGCTGCTGGGTTGTTGCCCTCCTACGGCCTCCTCTACGTCTCCTGATGTACTGGCCTGTCTCCTGGTAGCGCCTCCATGCTCTGGACACTACACTGACAGACACAGCAAACCTTCTTGCCACAGCTCGCATTGATGTGCCATCCTGGATGAGCTGCACTACCTGAGCCACTTGTGTGGGTTTTAGACTCCGTCTCCTGCTACCACTAGAGTGAAAGCACCGCCAGCTTTCAAAAGTGACAAAACATCAGCCAGAAAGCATAGAAGCTGAGAAGTGGTCTGTGGTCACCACCTGCAGAACAACTCCTTTATTGGGGGTGTCTTGCTAATTGCCTATAATTCCCACCTGTTGTCTATTCCATTTGCACAACAGCATGTGAAATTGATTGTCAATCAGTGTTGCTTCCTAAGTGGACAGTTTGATTTCACAGAAGTGTGATTGACTTGGAGTTACATTGTGTTGTTTAAGTGTTCCCTTTATTTTTTTTTAGCAGTGTATATATAGTTGTATTGTTTGTGATATTGTGTACTTGTTTGTATGATTTTATGCTTTATTACTGTGTATAAACCATAGAGTCGATTGGTGGTGACGTCACTTATTGTGGGCTTTGGGCAACTATCACATGGTTCATGACTCTTAGGGTGAAAATCAAATGTTCAAACCCCTCCCACCCATGATCGCGCCTGCCGTCAGCTATTCAAATATTGCTGTCAACAGGCTCAAGACCTTAATTTCAATGTGCTAAGTGACCCGTTTGGGTTGGTTTAGACGGGTTTAGGTGCTTTGTGCAAGTAAACTCATTCATAATGGGCACGATCAGCACGATTACAGGCATGACAACTGAATATCACTCCATGATCTCCCATCACTTTAGACGGGAGATCAGGCGCGATAAAACAATTGAACTATCACATTGGAAGCTATATTCAGATGGATGCTCTGCTCCTAGCAGATGGTGCAACCGATGGTGGCTTCTAAAGATGCACCAAGATGTATTGTAGAGTCTGTAAACAGTGGGCATCTCGGACACACGGATGTACACCAGGGAAGGGCTTTGTAGCGGCATTAGCATGAAGTCGCAGACACAAATGCAGCAAAAGAGTCAAGGAAGGCCGTGTCAAGACATATGAGGGAAAGTCTCGCCCCCTACTCGACAGACTCCACCCCTCAACGGACCGCGCCACCATTAGGAAAAGAGGCGATTGAGAGGGGACATTATTAATATTTATAAAAACATAAAAGGGACAATACAAGAATTTATCAAACGTTCTGTTTATCAAAAAAACGCTACATGGGACACGAGGACACACCCTAAGGTTAGAAGAAAAAAAATTCATACACAACGGAGAAAAGGGTTCTTCACAGCAAGAGCAGTAAGGATTTGGAATTCTCTTGCCAGAGAAGGTAGTAATGGTGGATTAAAACAATAAGTTTAAAAATGGATTACAGAAATTCTTAGCTGAAAGAAATATCCAAGGATACAGCATTTAATGAATATAACATTTTATAATACAGGTTGAACTCGATGCACATTTGTCTTTTTCCAACCTCAACAACTATGCAACTATGTAACTATGGGGAACATGTACTAAGTGTCAGGCTCTGGAGCCTTACCTCCGGTGGGTGCTCCCGCGGTTTACCATCACGCTGGTTGGCGCGGCTGCGGCGGCAGGGAGCTGCTGGCGCCGGGTCCTCCTGGGCGGATATGGGGCTGCCAAGGGCCGAGGGTCTGGAGAGCCGGGCGCTGCGGCGGGGATCGCTGCGGTAAGGTCCTCTAGTGGTGACACAGTATAGTGTGTCAGAGACAGAAGCTGGCTAAAGCTGTGTGCTAACAGCTAAGTACGACTCCTGTGCTGGGGGCAGCCATATTGGAGACCAGAGTATTACCAATGAAGTTCCCAATCTGTGTCCAGCCAATCCTGCGTGTTCTCCCCTTACAAAAGGGGGCTGGCTCAGAGGGAGAGTGCCAGTGCTTCAAGTTACCTCCTTGTGAAAGGTTCTCCAGCTCTGTGTTCCAAGGTTACTTCTGGTTCACTGGTCCTGATTGCTCTCATCTATCGGTTACCTAAACGCTGCTGCAGTCCTGCTGTCTAAGTCCGTTGCCACTCGTGGATGCGCTCACGGGGTCCCAGGTCGTAGAGGAGCTCCAGGTGCTAACAGCGGTTCCCGCAGACGTCTTCATTTCTTCCTCGTCTTTCAATCACAAACCACAGTCTTCATTTCTTCAAAGTCCAAGTTCTTCAGCCTCATCTTTCAATCACAAACCACATCTTCATTTCTTCAAAGTCCAAGTACTTCAGCCTCGTCTTTTAATCATAAAACACAGTCTTCAGCTCTTCTTTACCGGAGTTCTTCAGCTTCACTCTTCAAATCATTTAAACATAGACTCTAATTCTTCCAGTTTCTTCTATTTCTCCAATATTCGTGTACAGCCTGATTATTCATTAAAACTACAGTTATCTTCCTACGAAGTCCTCCTTTTCTTTACGCCCTCCGGCCAACGTTAAACACTTAGGGGTTTATTTACTAATATTCGTGTTTTTGCCGTTTTGAAGGGTGTTTGATCTCGAATGGTATCGGGTGCATTTTACTGCAACTTTTTGAATCCTGATACGGTCATTCACTAAGCTGCCGAGTTTTGCACATTAGTTTTTTCCGATGTCGATGTAATTCGTAATATCAGGCAGTGTTTTACAGGAGTGATGAGTAAAACACTGCCTGACAAAACACAAGGAATCCCGGCCGGATCTGTGAGATCCGTGCAGGGCTTCATTGTGTACTTTAAAAAGTTCATTATAGTCTTAAAAAAGTTAGAAAAAATTGCGTGGGGTCCCCCCTCCTAAGCATAACCAGCCTCGGGCTCTTTGAGCCGGTCCTGGTTGAAAAAATATGGGGGGGGAAATGACAGGGGTTCCCCCATATTCAATCAACCAGCACCGGGCTCTGCGCCTGGTTCAAAAAATACGGAGGACAAAAAGCGTAGGGGTCCCCCGTATTTTTTAAACCAGTACCGGGCTCCACTAGCTGGGGAGATAATGCCACAGCCGGGGGACACTTTGATATCGGTCCCTGCGGCCGTGCCATTAAAACCCCAACTAGTCACCCCCCTCCAGCCACCCAAGGGCCAGGGGTGAAGCCCGAGGCTGTCCCCCCCCATCCAAGGGCGGCGGATGGGGGGCTGATAGCCTTGTTTACAAAATGTGAATATTGTTTTTAGTAGCGGTACTACAAGTCCCAGCAAGCCTCCTCCGCAAGCTGGTACTTGGAGAACCACAAGTACCAGCATGCGGTGGAAAACCGGGCCCACTGGTACCTGTAGTACTACTACTAAAAAAATACCCCAATAAAAACAGGATACACACACCGTGACAGTACAACTTTATTACATACATGCACACCAACATACACACATACTTACCTATGTTCCCACGAGGCTCGGTCCTCTTCTCCATGTAGAATCCTAGGGGTACCTGTGAAAAAAATTATACTCACATAATCCAGTGTACCTTCTGTTCTTTGTATAATCCACGTACTTGGCAAAATAATAAAACGGAAACCCGACCACGCACTGAAAGGGGCCCTATGTTTACACATGGGACCCCTTTCCCCGACTGCCAGGACCCCCCCTGACGGCACAGATACAATATAGCGCCTATGCGCTCCATTGTAGCCAATGGTGGGAACTTTGCGGTCAGCGGTTGACCAAAAGTAACCTCACCGCTGACCGCAAAGTTCCCACCACTGGCTACAATGAAGCTACATTGTATGTGTGTCGTGTGCTGCCTGACAGACACTACAGGAGCACACAGCCAATCAGGAGAGTGCCACGACGTGGCGCTCCCTGATTGGCTGAAGGGACCCTCTTTGACAGGAGTCAGGGGGGGTCCTGGCAGTCGGGGAAAGGGGTCCCATGTGTAAACATGGGGCCCCTTTCAGTGCGTGGTCGGGTTTCAGTTTTATTATTTTGCCAAGTACGTGGATTATACAAAGAACAGAAGGTACACTGGATTATGTGAGTATAATTTTTTTCACAGGTACCCCTAGGATTCTACATGGAGAAGAGGACCGAGCCTCGTGGGAACATAGGTAAGTATGTGTGTATGTTGGTGTGCATGTATGTAATAAAGTTGTACTGTCACGGTGTGTGTGTACTGTTTTTATTGGGGTATTTTTTTAGTAGTAGTACTACAGGTACCAGCGGGCCCGGTTTTCCACCGCATGCTGGTACTTGTGGTTCTCCAAGTACCAGCTTGCAGGGGAGGCTTGCTGGGACTTGTAGTACTGCTACTAAAAACAATATTCACATTTTGTAAACAAGGCTATCAGCCCCCCATCCGCCGCCCTTGGATGGGGGGGACAGCCTCGGGCTTCACCCCTGGCCCTTGGGTGGCTGGAGGGGGGGACCCCTTGATTGATGGGGTCCCCACTCCTCCAGGGTACCCCGACCAGGGGTGACTAGTTAGGGTTTTAATGGCACGGTCGCAGGGACCGATATCAAAGTGTCCCCCGGCTGTGGCATTATCTCCCCAGCTAGTGGAGCCCGGTGCTGGTTTCAAAAATACGGGGGACCCCTACGCTTTTTGTCCCCCGTATTTTTTGAACCAGGACCAGGCGCAGAGCCCGGTGCTGGTTGATTAAATATGGGGGAACCCCTGTCATTTTGTTCCCCATATTTTTTCAAACAGGACCGGCTCAAAGAGCCCGAGGCTGGTTATGCTTAGGAGTGGGGACCCCACGCAATTTTTTTTTCAGATTTTACACTAAACAGACTCTTTCCCATAGATAACCATGCACAGATCCGTGCATGGTTATCCAAACTCGACTAGAAAAAGCAGGTCTATTTTATTGCTGCTTTTTTTATCGAATCGAAAAAAAACAGACCCGCACTTGAGCACTCAGAAACTAACACCCAAATACGAATGAATAGTGAATGCCCGTATTCTATGAAATAACAGCTGCGTTTGACCGATGGTCTATTCATTCGTATTTGTATTTCTGAACATTGTCATTCAAACCATTACGAATAGTCCAAACACTGCCGAGATTGGTGCTTAGTGAATTCCCGGATTGGGACTTAGGAAGAAAAAAAAAATCGTCCAAACTCAGATTTTTAGTAAATACTGGCCTTAGTTTGGCTTTCACCCCATGAGGAGGAATTACATTCAGCCACCTTGTTTACTCTCCTCACAGGTAGCTGTCCCTTCAGCCAAAACTCGGTTGTCGGAACCCCAACTTACACCGAGCGTGACACTAAGCAGTGATAAAAGTGGAGAAGTGAGCCAGTGGAGAAGTTGCCCATGGCAACCAATCAGCATTGACATAACATTTATAATTTTTCATACTTTCAAACTATACAGAGCAGCTGATTGGTTGCTGTGGGCCACTTCTCCACTGGCTCACCTCTCCAATTTTATCACTGCTTAGTACATGTCCCTCTATGTAACTAGGGCTGTTTCCACGAATTTCCCGGGCTGCTTTTCCATCCCAATCCACCCTTGCCCAGGAGACTGCAAACTGTTTGGCTTCAGCGGCTCTGGTCACAGATTACCCTACTTGTCTTTCTAATTATAGAATTTCCAGTATTATTCTACCCTTTGCTACACTCCTGTTCCCATCCTCATAACAATCCTGGCTAAAAATCAGAATATCCTGTTGCAGCAATTCTATTCCTGAGCAGACATACCCAATATGAGCCAATTTGACTTATTAGAACACCTCCCTGACACTTCACTCTATTCCGCCTTCTAATGGTAACTTCGCTATCTACCTCAGGATCCTGTTCAGGATTATCCCATGCATTCATCCCCTTCTGCACTGGTTTTCAATCAATGCCTGCTCAGTGGGGCTTTCAATATTATTATGTCACCAAAATAGAGAATCAGCATTATGTGTTGGGCCTGACAACACTGCACATTTTTATGGAATCTAAATTTCTTGTGGGGCTAACCCCACAGTTGATAGTTGTTGATATGGGAACAGGACTTGTTGCTATACTGGTTGAGGACTCCCATTCCCTAATGGTCCCCAGCATTTGATTCCCATGTTGATTAACGTTACTTACTGGAAGAATACATTTCTTTCTTTTATACAGATCTGACCTAGGATTAATAAGTATCCTAGGGCAGAAAAAAAAGGTTTAATATAAGCCTAATCATTAGTTAATAGGCAAATTACAGATAGTGTCAAAAGAGGAAGAACTAAGGCAAGGAATAAGGGGAAAAACACATGGACAGTTATAGAAAAAAATAGGATCTTAATAACCTACCGGTAAATCTTTATCTCGTAGTCCGTAGGGGATACTGGGAATCCATTTAGTACCATGTGGTATAGACGGGTCCACTATGAACCATAGGCACTATAGAAGTTTGACTAGGTGTGCTGGCTCCTCCCTCTATACCCATCCTACCAGACTCAGTCTAGGAAAGCTCCCAAACCGGGTGGGAGAGTGCTGAGGTTCCTGCAGAACTGTCTGACCAAACTGAAGGTCCTCAGAGGCCAAAGTATCGAACTTGTAAAACTTAGCAAACATGTTCGAACCTGACCAAGTAGCTGCTCGGCAGAGCTGTAAAGCCGAGAAACCCCGGGCAGCCACCCAAGAAGAACCCACCGACCTAGTAGAGTGGGCTTGTACAGATTTTGGAACCGGCAAGCCTGCCGTGGAATAAGCATCCTGGATAGTGAGCCTGATCCAGCGTGCAATAGACTGCTTTGAAGCAGGACACCCAATTTTATTGGGATCATAGAGAACGAACAGCTATCTTTACATACACCGTCAAAGCCCTCAAAACATCCAAAGACTTTGAAGTAGCAGAGGTGTCGTAACAACCGGAACCACATTTGGTTGGTTGATGTGAAACGCAGACACCACCTTAGGAAGAAATTGCTGAGGAGTCCTGAGTTCAGCTCTGTCCTCATGGAAAATTAAGTAGGGGCTCTTGTAAGACAATGACCTCAGCTCCAAAACACGTCTTGCAGAAGCCAAGGCCAACAGTGTGATGGTCTTCCACGTAAGGTACTTTACGTCTACCTCCTGTAACAGTTCAAACCAGTCTGATTGGAGGAACTGCAGCACCAAATTGAGATCCCAAGGTGCTGTGGGAGGCACAAAGGGAGGTTGAATGTGCAGAACACCTTTCAAGAACATCTGGACCTCAGGGAGAGAAGCCAATTGTTTCTGAAAGAGAATAGACAAGGCCGAAATCTGGACCTTTATGGAGCCTAGACGTAGGCCCACATCCACTCCCGACTGCAGAAAAAGCAGGAAACGTCCCAGATGAAATTCAAGAGACATATTTCTTCCAGATACGGTGGTAATGTTTAGACGTTACCCCCTTCCTGGCTTAGATCATAGTCAGGATGACCTTGTCAGGAATCCCTCTCCTTGCTAGAATCAGCCATTCAACATCCATGCCATTATATGTAGCCATGGTAAGTCTTGATAGACAAACGGGCCCTGTTGCAGAAGATCCTCGAGAAGAGGTAGAGGCCACAGATCTTCGAGCAGCATCTTGAGAAGATCCTCATACCAGGCCCTTCGTGGCCAGTCCGGAGCAATGAGAATTGCTTGAACCTTTTCCCTTTTTATTATTTTTAGAATTCTCGGGATCAGAGGAAGTGGAGGAAACACGTACACCAGCTGGTAGACCACTGCTTGGGGGTCTCTTGAACCTAGAACAATACCACTTGAGCTTCTTGTTGAGTCGAGAGGCCATCATGTCGATTTGTGTATATCCCCACCGACACGTCAGCCACCAGAACACCTCCAGGTGAAGGTCCTATTCCCACGGGTGCAGGTCGTGTCTGCTGAGGAAGTCTGCTTCACAGTTGTCTACTCCCGGAATGAAGACCGCCAACAACGTCACGGCGTGTTTTTCTGCCCAGAGGATAATTCTTGACACCTCTGACATTGCGGCTCTGCTTTTCGTTCCGACCTGTCAGTTTATGTACGTCACTGCCATCACATTGTCAACTGGACCTGAATGGCCTGATTCTGAAGAAGAAATGAGGCCCACCGAAGGGCGTTGTAGATAGCCCTGAGTTCCAAGATGTTTATTGGAAGGACGACTTCCTGACTTGACCATCGTCCCTGAAACTGCACCCCCTGGTTGAACTCTGAGGCTTGCGTCTGTGGTTAGCAGAATCCAATTCTGAACCCCGAACCTCCGACCCTCGACTAGGTGAGAAGTTTGTAACCACCACAGTAGGGAGATTCTGGCGTTTGGCGACAGACGAATCCTCTGGTGCATGTGAAGATGCAATCTGGACCATTTGTCCAACAGATCCAACTGGAAGGGTCTTGCATGAAACTTTCCATACTGAATCGCCTCATAAGAGGCCACCATTTTCCCCAGAAGGCGTATGCAGAGATGCACCGAGATACGGGTTGGCTCCAGGACAGCCCGAACCATCGACTGGATTACCATTGCCTTTTCCAAGGGAAGGAATACTTTGATACTCTGTGTCCAGTATCATTCCCAGGAAATGAAGCCTCTGCGTTGGTTATAGATGAGATTTTGGTAGGTTCAGAATCCCCCCGTGATCCAGGAGTAGCCTGGTTGAGAGACCAATGTTCTCCAACAACTGCTCCCTGGACGGTGCCTTTATCAGAAGATCATCCAAGTACGGAATTATGCTCACTCCTTGTCTGCAGAGAAGTAACATCATCTCTGCCATCACTTTGGTGAACACCCTCGGTGCCGTAGAGGGACCAAAGGGCAGGGCCTGGAACTGGTAGTGACAATCCTGCAGTGCAAATCGGAGAAAAGCCTGATGAGGCGGCCAGATCGGAATGTGAAAGTACGCATCCTTGATATCCAGAGACACTAGGTATACCCCCTTCTCCAGACATGAGATCACCGCTCTCAGAGCCTCCTTCTTGAATTTGAACACTCGTAAGTACGGGTTCAACGACTTGAGGTTCAGAATCGGTCTTACTGAACCGTTCGGCTTTGGCACTACAAACAAGCTGGAATAGTAACCCTTGTTTTGTAGATGAGGTGGAACTGGAACAATGACTGTAAGGTTATTCTTGCCTCTTGTGAAACTGGTAAGCCTGATTTGAAGAATGAGTAAGGTGGGAACTCCTGGAAGTCCAGTCTGTAGCCCTCGGAGATAAGGTCTATTACCCAGGCATCCTGGCATGATCTTGTCCAGATGTGACTTTAGAATTTTTACCGGGGTCCCACCTGCCAGTGTTCCAGGCCTTATGGTCCACCGTCATGCTTAAGGTTTTGAAGAAGCAGAGCCTGAGCCCTGTTCCTGTGAACCATCAGTTGCTGGTTTGCGTGGTTTACCTCTAGCACCTCTGACAGCAGTAGAAGAACCACTGGCCTTGCTCCTAAACTTGGCAGTCCGAAAAGACTGTAAATTGGGTCCTGAGTAGGCATTCCTAGCTGGGGGAGCTGCAGAAGGTAGGTATGTGGACTTACCCGCAGTAGCTTTGGAGATCCATTAGTCTAGTTCATCTCCAAATAAGGCCTCGCCTGTGAAAGGTAGGCCTTCCACGCCTTTCCTGGAGTCCGCATCCGCAGTACACTGGCATAGCCATAAGCCCCTGCGTGCCGATACTGCCATAGCTGTAGTGCGTGCATAAAGCAAGCCTATCTCTTTTATGGCCACCACACAGTTTGCAGAGTCATGTATTTGTTGCAGGAGCAAAATAATCTCCTCTTGAGATAAAGGGGGTCATTCAGACCTGATCGCTCGCTAGGGGGTTTTTGCACTGCCGCGAGCAGATAGTCGCCGCCCATAGGAGAGTGCATTTTTGCTTTGCAAGTGTGCGAACGCATGTGCAGCCGAGCAGTACAAAATAGTTTTGTGTAGTTTCTGAGTAGCCCAGGACTTACTCAGCCTGTTCGGGCTGGAATTGACGTCAGACACCAGCCCTGAAAACGCTTGGACACGCCTGCGTTTTTCCAACCACTCCCTGAAAACGGTCAGTTGACACCCACAAATGCCTTCTTCCTGTCAATCTCCTTGCGATCAGCTGTGCGAATGGATTCTTCGTACAATCCATCACCCAGCAACGATCCACTTTGTAGCCGTACGATGCATCTGCGCATTGCGGTGCATGCGCAGTTCTGACCTGATTGCAGCGCAGTGAAAAATCCTAGCGTGCGATCAGTTCTGAATGAACCCTAAAGTATCTAACCCCTCAATTAGGTTACCCTACCATTTAGCAATGGCTCGCGTAATCCACCCACATGCTATAGTGGGTCTTTGAGCCACTCCAGCAACTGTATACAAAGATTTGAGCGTAATTTCAATTTTGCGATCAGCCTCGTCTTTTAGGGAGGCTGCACCTGGGACACGCAATACAATTTTTCGTGAGAGCCTGGAGACTGATGTATAGATTCTCCCATTTTTTCCTATCCTCAGGAGGAAAAGGAAAAGATGATAACAATCGTTTCTGGTATTTGAAATTTCTTATCTGGAGCAACCCACGGGTCTTCAAACAGGGTACTGAATTTCTCTGACACAGGAAAAGAAGTAGAAGATGTCTTCTTTATATTAAAATAAGATTCCTCACTCTCCTCTGTCACCTTGGGTGTCATTCCGAGTTGATCATAGCTGTGCTGCTACGATCATTCACACTGACATGCGGGGGGACACCCAGCACAGGGCTAGCCCGCCCAGCATGTAGGTCCCCCCCCCCTCCCCGAAGAAGTGCAAAGGCATTGCACAGCGGCGATGCCTTTACACTTCAAGAGTAGCTCCAGGACAGCGCAGCTTTAGCGTGCTGGCCGGGAGCTACCCCTCGATCCCCGGCCCGCAGCGGCTGCGTGTGACGTCACGCAGCCGCTGCAGCCCGCCCCCCGTTTAGTCCGGCCACGTCTGCGTTGGCCGGACCGTGACAACGAAGCAGCGGCCAAATGCCGCTGTTCCGCCCCCTCCCGCCCAGCGATCACCTCTGCCTGTCAATCAGGCAGAGGCTATCGCAGCCCTGCAACGGCCTTCGGCCGTCTGGCATGCACCGGTGCACTACGGCGCTGGTGCATGCGCAGCAGAGACCCGTTCGCTCGGCTGCAAAAAACAGCAGCAAACGAATGGGTCAGAATGACCCCCCTTATCAGGGATATTCAGAACTTCTCTGATAGCATCTATGAGAGCCTCTATTCCCTGCGACAGAGTATCCTCCCCCACCTCACCCTCCTCCATTTCTGACCCCTCATCATCAGAGTGTAGGATATGGGCCAAAGTACGTTTTTGCGGACAAATGGCAGGGGACTGAGACGCTGGTTTGGGTACTGAGTCTTTTTTCATAAACTCAGTCATAGATTGTCTTAAGTATTGTGTCTCTTTCTCATTCCGAGATAACTTAGTAGAAATGATGGATATCATTCCCCTAATGGAGTCCAGCCATGCTGGTTCTGCCCCACTAGCCAGGGAAGGGATACTACACTGAGTACACACTAGTGAACACCCTGGAGAAGAGGAACACTGTGCCTTACATGAAACACACTCTTTGCCTGACATACCGTAACAGTGACAGCACACACAGGAAAAGGTTAAATGCACAATTAACCCAGAAAGAGACCTTCCAGGGAGACACAGAGAATAAGGAACCAGCACACAGCGCCCTTATCGATAATGCCACGCTTAGCCGGGTCGCAGACTAAGTACCTAGATTAGGGACTTAGGCCATCATTCCGAGTTGATCGCTCGCTAGCTGTTTTTAGCAGCCGTGCAAACGCTTAGTCGTCGCACACGGGGAAGTGTATTTTCGCTTTGCAGGAGTGCGAACGCCTGTGCAGCAGAGCGGCTGCAAATACATTTTGTGCAGAACAAGATCAGCCCTGTAGTTACTTATTCTGTGCGATGATTACTGTGATGAATGACACAGTAATGACGTCAGATACCCGCCCAGCAAACGCCCAGCCACGCCTGCGTTTTCCCAAACACTCCCAGAAAACAGTCAGTTGCCACCCAGAAACTCCCATTTCCAGTCAATCTCCTTGCGACCGCCAGTGCGACTGAAAGCGTCGCTAGAACCTGTGCAAAACCACGATGCTCTTTGTACCCGTACGCTGCGCGTGTGCATTGTGGTGCATACGCATGTGCAGTTTATCCATTTTTTTTTAAATGATCGCTACGCAGCGAACAACGGCAGCTAGCGATCAACTCGGAATGAGGGCCCTAGTACACAACTAAATCGCTCCCCCCCCCTGCTATGACCCCATGGTACTGCTGAGGTAATATGGAGTCTCCCCGGATCAACTGCACGTCCCTAACAGTCAGCGTCTGCGTCAGCTGCAGTAGGGAAAATGGTGCTTGTGAGCTGCTGGATACGCTCATAGTGAAGCCCCGCCCCTTCAATGGTGCGTGGTCTTCCCGCCCTTCTTTATACTGGCTGTATGTGTCTATGTGCATAAAATGGAGACAGACTCCTTTTATGGCTTTGTTGCCAGTCTGGGTACTGTGTACACTATAATGTACACAGTCAGGAGACGCAGTCCGCCCTGTTTAGAAGCCGTGCGTCTCCGTACCCTGAAGTCGCCATAATGGCCGGTGACCCGCTAACCGGGACACTGGCTTAATACTCACCAATCTTCATTCTTCTGGCTCTATTAGGGGTGGCGGCGTGCTGCGGGAATGTATGCTCGCCGTGGTGGGACTTGTAGTACAAACTATGTATGTACTACATGTCTGTATGTATGTATGTATGTATGTGTATTATGTGCATTTTATATGTTATTAGGAGTGGATATTTAAAAGGGGGAATGGTTGGGTGAGCTACTATAGGCTGATGCAGCAGATCAGATGTCAGGACAGGCTGTTCACATGGTTGATCTGAAGTAGAACACTACCACTAGGGTGCTGCATACAGGGCCGTAACTACGTGTGCCAGCAATGCCTGGCACACAGTGCAGTCGCCCTCAGGGCGCAACTGTCAGCGGCATTGTAATGTGTCAAACTGACTCATTACAAGTGTGTGCTGCCTCCGGAGCGAGGAGAGGAGCAGCTCTGGGGGCAGGGGAGGAGGAGGAGGAAGCTGCAGCAGCGCACTGTAATTGGTGGCAGTACTGCTGCAGCTGTCCCTCTCCTTTCACATTGGCTGGCCGCCGCCAGGGAGCTGGGAGAGAGGAGACATCCCACCCAGCAGCGGCAGCACCTCTTCTGCCTATCCAGAGACCCTGTGCTCCCCCGCACTGGCCGCATGAGTCCCTCACTTTCCTCCCGCCACAGGTAGTGCCCTCTCCTGCTGTGGTGCTGTGCTCTCCATAGGGAAGAGTCGGTGCGGGGATGCGATGCCCTTTACCTGCCCGCCCTGTACCTTCTGCAGGCAACTTCTCTGCTTCCCGTACACTATACATGTGGAAGTGACAGAGAAAACATGCCAGCGGCTCTCCCACTGGGTTGGTGGGAGAGACGCTGGCATGTTTTCTCTGTCACTTCCACATGTATAGGTGTACGCTGTACAGGGAGCGGAGAGGTCGCCTGCAGGGGGTACAGGGCAGGCAGGTAAAGGAACAGATGAGAGGTGCCGGGTATCTGTTAACATAAGTCTTGTACTTTTGCTGCTGCTTGGTTGTGTGTGCCCATGTTTGCAGATTAGCAACTGTAATAAAACTTTGTCAAGTCAGTGGCTGGTAGCGTGTGTGTCATTCTGTACCCAGGGGTTTGCGGGGCACCCTCTGCTACTCTGCCGTAATGTGTAAAAAGGGACTCTGCCAGCTGTAATGTGTAAAAAGGGGACTCTTTCTGCCATAATGTGTAAAATGGGGACAATACCTGCCGTAATGTGTAAAAAAGGGACTCTGCCTGCTGTAATGTGTAAAAAGGGGCTCTACCTGCAGTAATGTGTAAAAGGGGCTCTACCTGCAGTAATGTGTAAAAGGGGCTCTACCTCGTGTAGTGGCGCTACTGTGCTGCGTAATTTGAATAATGGAGACTACTGTACAGCGTAATATGAATTGGTATTATTCTGTGGCCACACTCCTTCCCCATGAAGCCACGCCCCTATATTTTTGCCATGTACTGGCCCTATTTTAAATAAGAAGGGGGGGGCGCCGATGCAGTTTCTTGCACACAGCGCTAAAATGTCTTTTACGGCACTGGCTGCTTATAACAGAATGGCCAATACCCCTATGCACTCTAAAAACCACAGTACAGTACCTCACCATATTTTTTAGTGTTAACCGGTACGGATTAATGTCCTGTTATGGCCCTTGCCACTATGTATTATTTATTACATTTATTTCCCTCTGGATGCTCTGCTTCACTCTGGATAACTATTTATGCTGAATATAAATATATTTTTTAAACAAATGCACTTCATACACTGCTCTAAATTCATTCCATTCCATTATGTATACACATAATTGGAGTAAGGAAAACACAAAGTATAGAGGGAATAGAGGCATGCATTCTATACCTGCCATGCTGACACTGCGGCAGTGTGCACACAATAGGTGTTGAGGATCTGGGCGCTCTTCACATCCTGCTCCCAAACACTCTACTGACAAGTGATGGAAAAGCCTTTTAGATTAGTCAAAACCGCAGCAAGAGCGGCCCTCTCTGCATATTTTATGGCTTTGTATATGAATAAGTAAAGAATGCAGAGTGTATGAGGGGCTGACACAGAGAGCAAATCATATTTGAAGTTTTATTACTTATTAGTTGGCACCATTTCACCTAAAATGATTTGTAAGTTGGGTAATAGATTCACTTTTCTGGTGTTTAACTCTATGACTGCCAGGAGCTGTGCATCAACGATTAGGGCTCCAAGAACTTAACAAGCCATCGCATAATAGGAAGAGGCCTCCAATGCCAAAAATAGGAAAGACACACTTTATGGCTTGTCTTATGCTCTGTCCCTCTAAGAGATATTTGTTTATTCAAATTAAATGGTAACTGCAATAAAAATGTACAGTAACAATTTAGCCTCTTAGGCATTGCTCCGTTGAAGATTATATGACTGCTTAACTTAAGGGGCCCATAATGAGGCATCTATTGGGGCAAATCCCCGTTCAGATGGTACCTGGGCCGGGTGATTGGAAAAATCCAACATGGTGGACAATCTCGATTCAACAATTTTTAGCCCAAAATTATCAAAATTGGCAAGTCAGGGATTTTTAACATGTTGGGTTTTGCCAATTCCCAGAGAAAACACTGATCTGCAGATCAAACTGATAATTAGTGGATCAGCATTGTTGAAGCACCCCTTAGGAGTGTTGCCCACATTAGTAATAAATATTCAATAAATTAATTCATTGAATGATAAAAAGTACTCGTATTGTAGGTGTGATGCATTGTAACTGTTCAGTTATGCTAAATGTTGACTTGCAGAGATGGGATGCAGTGAGGATTCTTGTGGTAAAGAAAGCTGGCCTGTAGAAGTTAGAGGTCTTCTCAATGGAAAGTTTCTCTTTTTGTTGAAACTGTGAAATAAGAGGATTTTTGATGGTGCATACCGGGTCTGAGATTCTCCTGTATTTCTGCTTAATTACTGCATATAAATAACCTATCTTTTGTGTTTACACTTCCAAATTATTAGTAGGAGCTGTCAAGTCAATTAACAGATTATTCAAAGACAGAGGGGTAAATTTACTAGGGTGGGAGTTTTTTTTAGATCTGGTGATGTTGCCCATAGCAACCAATTGGATTCTATCATCTACTAGAAGCAGCTAGATAAATGTTAAGTAGACAACATTATCAGTTCTAAAAAATTCCCACCTTAATAAATTTACCCCCGAGATACCATCATCTATTAAGTTATAGCCATGTAAGACTAATACCCCTTTTATAACGCTAGCTTTAAACACAGGTTATTTCACATGAGCGCGCATAACCCGTGTTGCTGTGTGGTCTAAAAGGGCCCAGGTGGAATAATCCGGGTAGAGCGACCTGATATTCGGGTAGCGAGCAGGATTGAACACGTGTTCAACCCGGCTCCCTGTGCTGTGTAAATGGGAAGCCGGGTCGATGTCACCCATTTCCCGTTCACTCTGTGGGGACGGGCAGCACTTGGAGATTGCCTCCCCGCCGCATCACCTCTGACGTCTCCAACCCGGCAATATGCCGGGTTGGAAACAGCGTCAGCGAGGGACCTGAGGCGGGTCACAGCTGGGAAGCACCCATGTCAGGCTCCCCAGGCGCATCCCGCCTCAGATGGTATAAAAGGGGTATTTAAAATCCTGCAACATAGATTTAAAAATGAATGCACTTTTTCTAGTTACTTACAGAGCCTATGCACTTATGAATAGGACCTAATAAAATCTACTTGAAAGTAAATCACTGTGAAGCTGAATAGCTTTCAGTACTCCAGAATACTAGAATAGCCAATATTTCAAAGCCGTGTGCAGTAAGACTCTGCTGCTGAGCCAGCACTACAATTCCCACCAGGCCGCATATTTTATAATAGATGTTGATGAGTATCTGTAATGCATCAACTTATAAAGCCCAGAAAAAAATAACACGCACTATTACAGTACATCTAAGAGGAAAGATGATGACTGTCCCAGAGCATTGGGCTATATTGAAAATTAGGGATAATATATATATATATATATATATATATATAAGTTGTAACACTGTAGGGGTGCAAGGCGCCTTTTCCTGGGGAATATGGCCGCACGCAGCAGCTGAGGAACAACACAAGTCCAGTTTCTGGTACAACTGACCCCGGCCAGTTTTATTGAAACAGAAAATAAAACAAACCCCAAAATAAAAATACCTTGCCTGTCCGGCACTAACTAAACATAAGATATTCCTAACTGTCACTAAACAAAACACAGAGTTCTTCAGTACATACTGTATAGCTTACTTGCATCAGAAAACGTGTCTCTCACACACAGATCCTGCAGCCTTCCCAGGCAGTCTGCCCATACTAATCAGGTTAGAAGCACTATAACACTCTTACACAGCTGAAACCCTGATTAGCCCTCTGTGAGGCCAAAGACCCGAACTGGGCCCAATGTCTAGAACTCGCCTTATCTCTCTCTCAGAGCCTTTACCCAGCTTTTACAGCAAACTGAAAAGGTTCAGACAAAACAAAAAGCATTTTTCCTAGAAGTTAACATTTTCTAAAACATGTAAGACAAGAACCTGGGACAAATATACCTGCCCTCAAACACTATCCCAGTGTTCTTGTCACATATCCCCCTCCCCTGTTTCGACCTAGGGGCCGGAACACTTGTAGCCCCCAAACAGAAGATGCGAGACAATGCATCTGCGTTGGCCAATTGTGTTCCCGGTCTATGTTCAACAGTAAACTTAAAATCCTGCAACGCTAGAAACCATCTAGTTACCCGAGCATTCTTGCCTCTATTTACATACATCCATTTTAAAGGGGCATGATCCGTCACTAGTCTGAATTGTCTACCCAAGAGGTAATATCTCAAGGTATCTAGTGCCCACTTAATGGCCAAAGCCTCCTTTTCCACAATGGCATACCTTTTTTCATGCTCATTGAGTTTCCTACTCAAATAAATGATAGGGTGTTCGTCCCCATCTCTGGTTTGGGACAGCACAGCACCTATCCCTACCTCTGAGGCATCTGTCTGTACCACAAATTCTTTTGAAAAATCTGGTGTTATCAACACCGGTTGTGAACACAAAGCCACTTTTAACGCTTGGAACGCCTTTTCTGCATCAGGGTTCCATTTCACCACATTTGACTGCTTCCCTTTGGTAAGGTCTGACAACGGCACCGCTGTGGTCGCAAAATTGGGAATAAACCGTCTATAGTACCCAGTAATTCCCAAAAAAAACCCTTACCTGTTTTTTATTCACTGGACGAGGCCAGTTTTGTATAGCATCAACTTTATTCAATTGGGGCCTAATCAGACCTCTGCCTATGGTGAAGCCCAAGTATTTGACCTCCTCCATTGCGAGGCAGCACTTCTTTGGGTTAGCAGTTAACCCTGCCTCTCTGATTGAGTCCAGTACTGCTTGTACTTTAACCAAATGGGACCCCCAGTCTTTACTGTGAATTACCACATCATCCAAATAGGCAGCTGCGTATTTTCTATGGGGCCTCAAAATTTTATCCATCGCCCGTTGAAAGGTTGCTGGAGCCCCATGCAACCCAAAGGGTAACATCTTATACTGGTACAGCCCCTCCGGAACCGAAAAGGCTGTTTTTTCTTTGGCGCTATCAGATAAAGGTATTTGCCAGTAACCTTTGGTCAGGTCCAATGTGGTGAGAAACCTGGCTGTTCCCAGCCTTTCTACAAGCTCATCCACACGGGGCATGGGGTATGCGTCAAACTTGGACACCTCATTTAACTTACGAAAGTCATTACAGAAGCGTATGCTACCGTCGGGCTTCGGGATGAGCACTATGGGACTGGACCACTCACTGTTAGACTCCTCTATGACTCCAAGTTCTAACATGGTTTTAACTTCTTTAGAAATAGCTTCTCGCTGAGCTTCAGGAATCCTATATGGCTTTAAATGAACCCTGACCCCTGGTTCTGTGACAATGTCATGTTTTATTATGGTCGTTCGGCCAGGCAGCTCTGAAAATACCTCCCTATTTTGGATGAGAAATTCTTTAACCTGATTGTTCTGATCAGCTGATAATGTCTCTGACACCTTCACTGCGGGAAGCAACCGGGGTGAAGACACCGAAGGGCAAGGCTCCGCTGACAGAGACAACCTATCTTTCCAGGGTTTGATTAAGTTAACATGGTAGATCTGTTCGGGTTTTCTCTTTCCCGGCTGGTATACTTTGTAATTAACCTCATTCACTTTTTCCCTAATCTCAAATGGACCCTGCCATTTAGCTAGGAATTTGCTTTCCACAGTGGGTACCAAAACAAGAACTCTATCTCCAGGAGCAAATTCCCGTATCTTGGCACTCCGGTTATAGACCCTCTGTTGAGCACTTTGGGCCTGTTCCATGTGCTCTCTGACAACAGGTACCACGGCTGCAATCCTATCCTGCATTTGTGTTACATGCTCAATAACGCTTCTATAAGGAGTGGGCTGTCCTTCCCACGTCTCTTTGGCAATATCCAACAGCCCTCTGGGGTGTCTACCGTACAACAAATCAAATGGAGAAAACCCCGTAGAGGACTGAGGAACTTCTCTGATGGCCATTAACAAGTAGGGCAACAAACAATCCCAGTTTTTCCCATCTCTCTCAACAACCTTTTTTAACATACTTTTTAATGTTTTATTAAACCTTTCCACCAACCCGTCAGTTTGGGGATGGTAGATGGACGTCCTGAGGTGAGTGACCTTAAATAACTTGCACAATTCTTTCATGATCCTTGACATAAATGGAGTACCTTGGTCAGTCAAAATTTCTTTTGGTATTCCCACTCTACTAAATACCTGCACCAGCTCCCTAGCTATCGCCTTGGTTGTGATAGTGCGTAAAGGGACAGCCTCAGGATATCGAGTGGCATAGTCCATAATTACCAGGATATACTGATGGCCCCGAGCAGACTTTAACAAGGGCCCCACGAGATCCATGGCTATTCTGTCAAACGGGACCTCTATAATAGGCATGGGAACTAGTGGGCTCCTGAAATGGGGTCTAGGGGCATGATACTGGCATTCAGGACAGGAAGAACAATATTCAGACACTTCTTTATAAACCCCTGGCCAAAAGAACCTTTGTAAAACTCTTTCAGTGGTTTTTTCTGCCCCTAAATGTCCTGCGGTAACGTGACTATGAGCTAAATCTAGTACCGTTCTCCGATAAGGCTGGGGAACTACCAACTGTTCCACCACATCCTCACCCCTTTTGACAATGTGGTACAAGAGCTCATTACAGATGGCCATGTGGGGATACGTAACCCTGTCACCTGGTACCACAGGTTCCCCATTAACAATCTTAACATTCTCTCTAGCCTTTATTAAGGTAGGATCCTTTAACTGTTCAGACGCAAACAGATCCTTCTTTACCTCCAGGTCAGGCACGCTTTCAGTTCTAACTACTATGTCTCTGTTCCCAGCAAGAGGGTCCTCACTGGACTCCCCATCTGTCACTTCCCCAGCCAAACTAGCAAAAGGCAAAGGGCCAGAAAGTTCCGAAGACCCACGTACATCCATAAAATCACCGGTATTATCAACTGGCTTTTTACTTCTCACATCTGTAGATAACCGTGATTCCCACAGTTTCCAAAAATGAGGAAAATCCCTCCCTATTATGGCCTCATGCACCAAGGTAGGGACCAGTCCCACTTTAACTATTGCTGACCCACAACAAGTTTCTATATTCACCTCAGCAGTGGCATAATGTTGGGTATCCCCATGTATGCAAGTTACCCCAATAGGTATTTGCTGGACCTTTAAGGGGTTCACTAACCCAGCTTTCACGAGGGTAACTAAACTTCCTGAATCTAGCAAGGCCTCTACCCGGTTACCCTCTAAGAACACATCACACATTTGTTTTTCCAGCTCAGGTGAAGGTACCACAGTACAGGCTAACCTAGCAAAGAAAGACATTCTGCGACATTCAAAGGCAGCATCACATTGCATGGGTTCTTGCGTGACTGGGCAATTGGCAATAACATGACCTGGCATACCACACCTAAAACATTTAATCACACGATTATCAACCCGTTTGGGCAGCATAGACCGTTCTAGCCCCATTGGCCTGTTTCCAGGGCCAGTGTTTACAGTCTCTCCAGCCTTGCGTTCTCTTAACCGTTCAGCAACGTTTTCCCACGGAACAGTCTTACCAGTCTTTACTGAAGGGCGCTGTCGAGGATCTATGGGTTGCTGGGTGGTCATCAGTAGTTCCTCTGCTGCCAAATACCTCTCTACCATGTCCACTAATTGGTCAGCAGTACCCGGGTTTCCATGGCTCACCCACTTGCGCAGGACCATGGGCAAAGATCTCAAGTAGCGGTCCATGACGACTCTTTCCACCATCTGGGGACCAGTTAATGTCTCTGGCTGTAGCCATTTTTTTGTTAGCTGAATAAGGTCGTGCATCTGGGAGCGCGGAGGCTTCTCCATGGCGTACAGCCAACGGTGCACCCGTTGTGCTCGTACTGACAGCGTGACTCCCAGGCGGGTCAGGATCTCAGTCTTTAGTTTATCATAGTCCCGAGCCTCAGCAGGGCTTAAATCAAAGTAAGCTTTTTGGGGCTCACCTGACAGGAAAGGTGCCAGCAGACTGGCCCACTGTGCTTTCGGCCAGTTCTCACGCTCGGCAGTCCTTTCAAACGTGGTCAGATAGGCCTCCACATCATCAGCCTCTGTCATTTTCTGCAGGAAGTGACTGGCCCGTATAGAACTAGAGCTGGTTGGAGCACTGACGGCCACATCTCCAACCCGAGCTGCAAGTCTCTGCACCACTTCTGCTAAGGCCTCTCTATCCTGACGCTGTTGCCTGTAAAGTTCATCAACAACTGCCTGCTGTTGTCTCTTATTTTCCTCCATTGCCACCTGCTGCTGTCTGTTGGCCTCCTGCTGTAGTCTCCAATTTTCCTCCATTGCCACCTGCTGTTGTCTCCTATTTTCCTCCATTGCCACCTGCTGTTGTCTCCTATTTTCCTCCATTGCCACCTGCTGCTGTCGGTTGGCCTCCTGCTGAGCCGCTGTAGCTTGCAGCAAGGCTTTAAGCAGATCCTCCATGTCGACAGATTTTTCAGGCGGCTTTGTAGCTGCTTTCACCCAGGACATATATCAAACCCTCAGGGGTGAGTCTCAGTAACTTCACACTGGGCTGTATCTGCATAAACCACCGTTTTCTGCAGGCCTCACAAAGCTGCTGCTTTCACTTATGCGCAGAACGGTGTGCTCGCATTCTCCACCAAGTTGTAACACTGTAGGGGTGCAAGGCGCCTTTTCCTGGGGAATATGGCCGCACGCAGCAGCTGAGGAACAACACAAGTCCAGTTTCTGGTACAACTGACCCCGGCCAGTTTTATTGAAACAGAAAATAAAACAAACCCCAAAATAAAAATACCTTGCCTGTCCGGCACTAACTAAACATAAGATATTCCTAACTGTCACTAAACAAAACACAGAGTTCTTCAGTACATACTGTATAGCTTACTTGCATCAGAAAACGTGTCTCTCACACACAGATCCTGCAGCCTTCCCAGGCAGTCTGCCCATACTAATCAGGTTAGAAGCACTATAACACTCTTACACAGCTGAAACCCTGATTAGCCCTCTGTGAGGCCAAAGACCCGAACTGGGCCCAATGTCTAGAACTCGCCTTATCTCTCTCTCAGAGCCTTTACCCAGCTTTTACAGCAAACTGAAAAGGTTCAGACAAAACAAAAAGCATTTTTCCTAGAAGTTAACATTTTCTAAAACATGTAAGACAAGAACCTGGGACAAATATACCTGCCCTCAAACACTATCCCAGTGTTCTTGTCACAATATATATATATATAATCTCTCTAGTCTGAGAATGCCCCCGGAAATTAGTAATGGTGGGCAACTATGTAATAGTATAGGTCACTGCAATAAACAGCTTGTGAAATGTGTGCTCTTGTCAGGCTGCCACTGCAGCCATCAAGACAACACTAAACTCTGTCAGGAGCAACAGAGATATTAGTGAGCCTCTAGGAGTTCACCCTGTAAGTGGATTCTGTCACTCTGGAATTTGGCCACTCCATTCCCCAGCTAATTCTTTAACTATCTCTCCAATTCTCCGAAACAGACATGTGCATGGGACACAAAGTACAGTGTATAAACTATTTAAAGCCTGTATGAATTAGGTGGAGGAGTAGTGCACCACTTTGCTCATTGTGTATCTCTAAGAAACTATTTCTCTATGCCCTATGTTTTTACCAATACCTTCTTTCCTCTAAAAGCTACATTATGGTCAAATGCCATTATCTTTCCCCCCTTCTGTAATGCCACTCACTAATTCCATTAATGTGTGGACCCCATATAATATTTTTGACCAAAACTATTTTACCCAAATACTTACAGTACTCTTTTTGTCTATTCCCCCAAGCATACTACAGGTTAGCTGAAAATGTTATGCAGCTTACTTCACCCTTTTATCAATGTATCTAATATTCTGTTTTACTTACAGTATGCCTATTAATATCAAGGAGTGGTCTATCTATCTATCTATAGAGGGAGAGCTATCTATAGAGAGAGAGCTATCTATAAAGAGCTATATATATATATATATATATATATATATCAACGAGCAAGTCCTAGGAAAGGGACAACACACATTGGAACAAGGATAACAATCCGTCTTGGTATTTGCCATCTACTGGAATTTTCAAGGAGCTACCAAAAGTTTGGACTGGAATCTGGTTAGCCTCTCAGCAATCACCAGCATTTGACTGCTGCAGATAAGGTATTTTTTATTTCTTTTACATTTTTACCTATATGTGTGCATGTGTAAAATAAACTTATTTGATTTTAATATACTATAATCACATTATGGGAGCATGTCTTGTTATACTGTTTGTCATGTACATGCCTATGACCTATGAAGTGATAAGCTAGAGGAGGAGATTTATCCTACGTTCAGCTAAGCCGACAAACCTCTGACACTGCACCCTCTAAGACAGACCCATGGGGGCAACAACCTGGTAGCTGAATCATCCCTGGAGGAGCACCTGGTTTACACAACCCACAGATAAGCACATATTAACTTACTCTTGGTACGCAACCTAATATGATGGTAGGGTTCGGGTATGGAGCAGACCCCATGAGGCCATGGACCCAAGCTGTAAACATGGCGCCATGCAGGCTGGTGGTAGTTCCATAATGGTGTGGGGTGCGTTCACGCGGCACTGGTTGGGTCTGCCAGTTCACCTCAACACATCATTGACCGGTAACTACTACACTGCAGTGCTAGGTGACCATTCGCATCCCTTCACGGACCTCATGTACCCGCACAACCATGGAATATTCCAGCAGGATAATGCAATGTGTCATCGGTCCCAAGTTGTCCAGACTTGATTTGAGAGTTCTGACGAATGGTGTGGCCACTAAGTTAGCCCAACATGAACCCAATTGAGCATTTATGGGACGTGGTGGAGAGGTCCATTCGTACCTAAGATCCTGCACCTACAAATATCAGGGAGCTGTAGGAAGCTATCCAGGCAGCATGAGTCAACATCTCTCCAGAGGTCTTCCGTTGTGGAATCGATACAATGTTGAGTTGCTGCACTTTGCTGGGCTAGATCGGGTCCTACACAATACCAGGCACCTGTCCCATGACTTTTGATACATAATATATATTATATATACATACAGCAGAACCACACTCCTGTGGAAGGGTGTAGTATGTTATGCTGGCAGCCAGGATCCCGGCGCCTAGCATACCGGTGCCAGGATCCCGACCGCCGGCATGCCGACAGCTGTGCGAGCGCAATTGAGCCCCTTGCGGGCACGGTGGTGCACTATGCGCACTACACTATTTATTCTCCCTCCAGGGGGGGCGTGGACCCACAAAAGGGAGAATAGTTGTCGGTATGCCGGGTGTCGGGATTCCGTTGCCGGTATACTGAGCGCCGGGATCCCAACAGCCAACAAACTGAATACCACCCCCTGTGGAATGGTGCTAGGGCAGCATCCCAAATAGATTCAAAACAGGGTCTGAATGCCAAATTACAGAAAAATTAAAAAGCTATAGTTTATTAATCCATCAAGCAAAGTGCAATCATCAATATGATTGTAAATGTTGAAATGCTCTGGCCCACTGATGATACTCACTGTAAGTTGGATACTAAATTAGCACTTGCGTAAAATGATGCAGAAAAAGTATTACGAGGTCTGAAAGACTTTGCTGAGATACCAGCAGAAACAAACTTTCAATATTTAGTATAAAGCTTTTATGGAAAAGGGAAGTGGACATTACACTTCATGGTCAATTCCCGTCTGAGTACTGTAAAACCACAAAGACTCTACTAGGGGTTTCAGAAAGGATACCAATTGTAATGCCATCATTCTGCATCACAGGCAAAGCCTACCTATTTCACAGTTTCTTAAGGGGGATAGACACGGAGAGATCCGTGCTTAAAATCTAAGCATGCAGGCTCAGTCTAGCAGGTCGCTCACTTCAGCGCTGTGTGAAGTGAGTGGCCCCCCGTCCCTCCACCCCCTCGCTCAGCACACATTGCGCTATGCTGAGCGGGGGGAGAGATGTGTGCTGAGTGGTCACTGATAGATCGCTCAGCACACATCTCTTTAGTATGTACCCCCCTTTAGGGTATTAGATAACAATACGAAGTCACTCCTGGCACTTGTGCAGTTGAAGGATATGAAAAATGAAGTTCTTTCTAATTCCTAGAAGTAATTATTTTTTTTTTGGTTGTTATTGAGTCTTACGATGCACATTTTACCATAATTTGCCTGTAACTTATGTTTGTGCTGTGTATGTGTGTGTGTGTGTGTGTATGTATATATATATATATATATATATATATATATATATATATATACACATACATACATACATACATACATACATACATACATACACACAGCACTGACAAGTGCTCACAATTGAGCATAAACAGAACACCAGCACACCACCTTTTTATGAAAATGACTTGCCTGGTTGGCTCACCTACGTCTGTGATCGTTCCTGCTTCATTGTAGTGGCCTATGCCATAATTTATATATAATTTACTGTTACTGACATTGGCTATTTTGAATACATTTTGTCTGTCTCCAGTACTTGACATTGGCATGTACTATCAGTTTTTATTTATTGTATACTTGTGCCCTACATTCAGATATAAGCAGTATACATCAGTGTTGTATGTATATGCAGGCCAGTATTCTGCTTAATGTCTCTGAGTAACTAGCTTTTGTCTACTGGCAACTGCACACTGACTGTTGCATAGCAACTTGCCATTTATTCCTCAACAGAGGTTATGACATTGTAATAAAGTCATGTGTTATTCTCATTCTCTTCAGGTGTTGAAATTGATCTGATACATCAAAGATCATCAATTAATACCTGTTCGTTCCGTGCCCTATCTACTTGTAAATCTCAATAATACTCTATTAGCAATAAGCCCTTACTACCTACAGATGATGACTTGGGGTCATCTGAGTAACGGAAGTGTGTAAAAGTGTGTAACGGCAAGTGTGTAAAATGAAGGCAGCTGCTATATATTTAACGGATGAGTTTGCAATCCCGGCTGTCGGAATGCCGTCGGTCACATCCTGATACTGCTCAGTAGACCGGCGCCAGGACACAGACAGCAAACATACCGAAGGTATTTCTGTGGGTATTAGGGTTAGGGCCCGTGGGTGTGTTTTAGGCACTAGGGATGTGGTTAGCCCTAGTCACCACCCCCTAAATTTAGCCCTAGCCGCCACACCCCTAATTTAGCCTTAGCTGCAACCAGATGAGGGTTAAGTTTAGTGGAGGGGATGTTAAGCCTACTCCCCCCCCCTTCCCCCCAAAAAAAGTGTTGGGATTCTCAGAAGGCTGGGGTTGGTCATGTGACCACTGACATCCCGTACACTGGGATATTGTATCACACCCGGTTTAAGACCTCTTTTATTGGTTCTCAAGGTCTTATCACTTCTCTGGGTATTATTCACAACAATATTATCTACTAAACAGACCAGCAGCTGGCTACAAAATGCTAAACCTTAATTTTTCAGGAGCACAAACTGTACCACAGATTATATAGCAAAATCATTGGTAATCAATAAGACTCTTTCCACTTAAAAGACAGACAAACCTGTTGTAAAGCCTCTACTGTATTGTGCATGGAGCACAGGGGCGTATCTAGGGCCGCAATCACCCCGCTGATTGTCCGCTCTCATATGCCACCAGTGCCATATTCACACCTGCTTTCGGCCATGCTAAATGTGGTGCCGGCCATCAGACAATCAGAGTTTGCGGTCTAGCAGCTGCAGCTCATGATCCAGTGTGCGGTGCCACCTGGAGCGATTGGCTACCTCCCCGGCTGCATCTTTCCATTACCCGTATGTGAAACTGGTCCGGGCACCTGGCTGAGGCTGCAGCTCTGTGTGGGTCCAGCTCGCGCGCACACTGCGCGCTGCTCTCTCCTGCCCCCAGACACGGATGGCAGCGTTACAGCTGAGGCAGACCAGCATAAACCCAGCTCTGCAGCAGCAATGGTGGCAATGGTGGAGGAGGAGGCCTGGTGAGCACTACTGGGGACATTATGTGTATCTGGCACTACTGGGGGCATTATGTGTAAGGGGCAGTGGCACTACTCTGTGGCATAATGCATAAAAGGCACTACTACTGGGTGGCTTAATGTATAAGGGGCACTGCTACTGGTGGTTTAATGCGTAAGTGGCACTGCTACTGGTGGCTTAATGCGTAAGGGACACTACTAATGGGCATCTTAATGTTTAAGGTGCACTACTACTGGGTGGCTTAATATTCAAGGGGCACTACTACTGTGTGGTGCACCATGCTAGAGGCACTACTACTGTATGCCACACAGTACCATGCTAGAGGCACTACTACTGTGTAGCATACCATACTAAAGGCAGTACTACTGTGTGGCGTACTGTGCTAGAGGCACTACTACTGTGTGGCGTACCGTGCTAGAGGCACTCCTACTGTGCGGAATACCATGCTAGAGGCACTACTGCTGTGTTGCATATCATGCTAGATGCACTACTATTGTGTGGCGTACCATGCTAGAGGCACTACTACTGTGCGGTGTACCATGCAAGGATCACTACTACTGTGTGATGCAATGTGTATAAGGGACACTACTGTGTGGTGTTACTTGAATTGGGGGCAGTGGCGGATCCAGGGGGGGGGGCACTCGGGCCCGTGAACCCCCTGTCATTTGTGGCCCGTTAAGTCTCAGGGGCCGCGGCCTCGGATTGCTCTCAGTGGCAGAGGATTTTTTTTTCATTTGTGCCGGCCCGGCCCCAGCAGGCTGTCAGCGCACGCTGATTTGACAGCTGCCGCTAGGGGCAGAGCCGGCTCACGCCCACAGTGAGTGCAGCCCTCCCTCCCTCCTCCTCTCCTGCTGCATTGCATGTGACCAGCAGGCAGTAGCGCACGGAGGCCGGGAGACGGAGCGGGCTGCGGGACAGGCTAAGGAGTCAGGCAGCGCGTAGTGGTGGACCCTGGACCACGTGGACTGGATTTCACTTCCAGCCAGCCCAGGCTCCCCAGCGGCCACACAGAGAGGAGACAGAGGCGCCGATCTAAGCAGGCAGAGCCGCAGAGGCAGCAGCAGCAGGACGGAGACCGTGACTTACTGTGTATATCAGCCTGTCACAGTGAGTATGCTGTTTGCTGTATCGCGGCTGCCAGCCTGTGCCAGCTACCTTTAACGTGTGTGCGGCTTGTGCGGCTGCTGCTGCGGCGGCGGGCACTAAGGGGGGGCGATCCGGTCTGTATGAAGTATATGGTGGTATGTGCCTGCCGGGAGGGGGGGGGCCCAATCGGCAGTTGGTGTGTGGTGAATGAATTAGTAACCACTAAGACGTCACTGGCAGTGTGCCTGTGCCTCACCTCCAGCAGCACCGTCCTGGCAGGCACCCACCCCCCCCCACACACACACACGCTGATTGTTGGCCTCACGAGGGAGATGATGATGTGGCTGAGAGATAACGGGGGAGGGGAGAGAATGGTGTGGCTCAGAGACACAATGGGGAGGCTCATACTGTGTGGCATAATGTGAATTTCGGCTCAGACTTTTTTGGTGTAAGGTGAATTTCGGCTCAGAGTGTAGTATAATTTTATTTTTCGGCTCATACTGTGTGGCGTAAGGTAAATTCCAGCTCATACTTTTTGGTGTAACGTGAATTTCGGCTCATACTGTGTGGCGTAATGTGAATTTCGGCTCATTCTGTATAGCATAATTTGAATTTTGGCTCATACAGTGTGGCATAAGGTGAATTTCGGCTCAGACTTTTTTGGTGTAAGGTGAATTTCGGCTCATAGTGTAGTATAATTTTATTTTTCGGCTCATACTGTGTGGCATAATGTGAATTTCGGCTCATTCTGTATAGCATAATTTGAATTTCGGCTCGTACTGTGTGGTGTAACATGAAGTTCGGCTCATATTGTGTGGCGTAACATGAAGTTCAGCTCATACTATGAGGCGTATTTTGAAGTTCTGCTCATACCACGTGGCGTAATGTGAATTTTTTGAGGGAGGGGGCCCCAAATCGGTATCTTGCTTAGGGCCCAATGAGATCTAAATCCACCTCTGCCGCCCGCCCAATATGCAAATACTCCAGCCGCAGCCAGAGCAGTGAGGGGCCGGGCATCCCACATATCCAGGCTGGCAGCCTCTCACTGCGCTGCTGCGGCTGGAGTATTTACATAGTGAACGGTACTAGTCCAACCTACCACGTTGCCTCATTGAAGACAGGAGCTGCTGCGGAGTGCGGGACTGCGGTGGGTATGATGGCTGAGAAACAGCTTCCGAGCTCAGCTGCTGAGCCTGGACACTGGTGCCAGGAAGAAGGCTTAGGTAAGAAGGAGGGGGGCTGGCCAGCTTTGCTGCTGAGAGGCAGCCCCTGTGATCAGCTCACTACTCACTACCCTGGCAGCAGCCCACATATGAGAGTTCTCTTCAACCCCACACTGACACACACTGCCCCCTGCCCCTCACACACTGCACCCTGCCTCTCACACACTGCCCCCACACCCTGCCCCTCACACGCTGCCTCCTGGCCCCTGCCCCTCCCAGCTGCCTCCTGGCCCTAACACGCTGCCCCCTGTCCCTCACACCCTGCCCCCTGCTCCTCACACGCTGCTCCCTGCCCCTCACAAGCTTCCCCCTGCACCCTGCCTCTCACACACTGCCCCCTATACACTGTCCCTCACACGCTGTCCCCTGCACCTAACATGCTGCCCCCTGCCCCTCACACGCTGCCCCCTGCACCCTGACCCTCTCACACTGCCCCTCACACGCTTCCCCCTGCACCCTGCCTCTCACACACTGCCCCCTTCACCCTGCCCCTCACACGCTGCCCCCTGCACCTCACATGCTGCCCCTCACACGCTGCCCCTTGTAGTGGGGGCATAGCTCATTTCTGGAAGCGCATGCACCGAAGCCGCACGCAAATACACTTGCCCCTTCCATGGTGCCCCCCCTATCATTTTCTTCTGGATCCGCCCCTGATTGGGGGTACTATTGTGTGGCTACACCCCCTCCCCACGAGACCGTGGGGTAAATTTACTAAGATGGGAGTTCTATTTAAGATGGGATATTGCCCATAGCAACCAATCAGATTCCTGGTATTAGTTTCTGGAAGGTGCTAGATAAATTAGAAGTAAGATCTGATTGATTGCTATCGGCAACAACCCATCTTAAATAGAACTCCCATCTTAGTAAATTTACCCCCATGACTCTTGTTTGGAGCACGCCTGCTGCTCCTGTTTGTTTTTTAATATTAATTTTTATTAGAAAGTTTTTAACGCTTAGAGGGGGGAACAGAAAAAAGAAATAGAGAAGACACTGGGGAAGCCCGGAATGAGTACCAGAATTGAATCGAAAATATTGAACAGTTGATCAAGTAAACAGTATGTTACAATGTTCATGTCAGGAAATCAAAAATACAGAACCACCCATTTGCATAAAGTTGAAAGAAGTATCAATATACAGAACAAGGAACAAAACAAAGTTAGCAAAATAACTGAATAACATAATATAGATTAGAATTCCAAAATGTACAGAAACTGCACCATAGAATAGAGAGGAGATTATGGAGAATGAAGCACAGATAAATAAGTTGGAGTACTATATATGTTTAATTGGCCTGTTCTTTCGCTGTAAGTGGTCCAGCCAAACCATTTCATATGAATAGAATTTGGAGAGGAAGAATATTTGGCTACAGCAGTTTCATAAATGAAATGTTTATTAATCTTATTGAATGGTTGCTAAAGAAGGAATGTTCTCAGATTTCCACAATTGGGCAATAGCGGCTTTAGTGGCTATCAAGATATGCCCCATTAAATATTTATCGCCCACAGTGAGTTGGTCCAAGTATAAGTGAAATAAAGCTATGGATGGATCCATGGGGATAATCAGCTCTAAAACCATGTTCATCATTTGGAAAACTTCCCTCCAAAGTGGTTGAATATGTGGGCATGCCCAGAAAATATGAAAGATATCTCCCGTATAACCACACTTTCTTCAACATAGCTTGGGTTGTGAAGGCCAGATTCTATGTTGCTTTTCAGGGGTGAAGTAGGACCTCTGTATTAAGTTTAAAGAACATTTCAGAGTGGTTAACACATCTGGAGATTTTGAAACAAGACTGAAATATGCAATCCCATTCTTCATCCTGAAAGGATCTATTCAAGTCCCTTTCCCATAAAGTCTGGGCCTTTAATTTACCCTTACAGTTTGATAGCTGGAATTGGTACCACCACGAGATTCCACCTTTATGTGAGGAAGACTCTAGACGGCTTTTAATATAAGCTGGGAAAGCAGGTTTTTTGCGGTGTGATGGTGTAACTGATTGGAGCCAACTTCTCATTTGCAAGTACTTAAAAAAATCTTGTCTCTGAACCCCAAATAACTCTTGTCATTGAGAAAAAGACATGAAGTTATCTTCGAGAAAAAAATCGCCCAGAATGGAGAGCCCTTTCCGTATCCAATTGTTTAAAGCAATATTAGGAATTAATGACACAAGAGATTTTAATGATAAAAAGGGGGACGGTAAGGTTATCTCATCCGAGGATTACACTAATTTATGCCATAACTCTAGGGTAATCTTGATTGATTTGCAGGACCCAGTCCAATTACGCGCAATAGAAAGCGGCATCCAGAATAAATCAGGAAGAACAACTGATTTCAAGTAATAAGCTTCCAGAATGACCCACGGTTTCGGGTTCGTAATATCGAACCAGTCCCTAGATCGACTCAAGATACAAGTAGCGTGATATTTTTCTATATCTGGGAAAGCAACACCCCCTGCTTGTTTAGATAAAATGAAAATAATTTTAGCAATTTTCAACTTAGAGCCTCTCCAAAAGTATCTAATAAGAATTTGATTACATTTATTATATAAAAGTTTGGGAAGAGGTCTTGTTATGGCGCGAAACGGGTACATTAGTTTCGGCAAGAGAACAATTTTTGCTGCAGCGATTCTACCCAGCCAAGAGATCTCCTGCATCATCCACTCCCCGGTCAGCTCCGCAAAGGCTTTTAATAAAGGGTCATACTTACACTCAATTAATTTATCTTCGATTGACAGATTAATCCCTAAATATCTCAAAGAGCGGCTCCGCCAGGCATATTTATATAACTCTTTTAGCCTCGATACCACTTCCTGAGGTATATTGAATGGAAGGGCTTCTGTTTTATTAGTGTTTAATTTATAGAAAGAAACTTCCGAAAATTTGTGAAAAACTTTATGAAGCTCTGGTAAAGAAGTCTCAGGATCTGATAAACACAATAAAATGTTGTCCGCGAACAGGCTAATTTTGTGGGATATACCACTAATAACAGGGCTCTAATCGACTCCTGAGTCCTAATATATTCAGCCAGAGGTTCTACAGCCAAAGCGAAAATAATAGGGGACAACGGGCAGCCCTGAGGCGTACCGTTAGAGATATCAAAACCTGAAGAGATACATCCATTCACAAAGACCTTGGCAAAAGGTGTGGAGTATAGAGCCAGTATAGAGTCTAGGATCCTTCCGGAAAGCCAAATCTTTCCAACGTTAATTTAATGAAGTCCCAATGTAATCTGTCGAATGCCTTTTCGGCGTCTAAAGATAGAACCAAGAGGGGTTCTTTTCTACCTGCAGAATATTCTATAATATTGATCACCCTTCGCGTGTTATCCGGAGCCTGCCTGTTTAACACAGAGCCTACCTGATCAGGATTAATAAGGGAAGGAAGGAGGGGACTAATACGGTTGGCAACTAATTTGAGATCTGAATTCAATAGTGCAATTGGTCTAAAATTTTGAACCGAGGTTGGAGGTTTCCCCGGTTTAGTGATGGCGATAATTTGTGCGTCCAGCATCTCTTTGGGAAAGTGTCTAACCTCTGAGGCTTCATTGAACACTGATAAAAGCAGCGGGGCCAAACTCTCCTTAAAGGATTTATGGAGACCCGGGGCTTTAGCCGCTGGAAGAGAATTAATGGCTTTTTCAACTTCATCTAAAGTCCAAGGTACACTAAGAGACAGGCAAGACTCCGGAGACAGCGAGGGGAGATCAAAACTACGCAGAAAATTCTCTATATTCACCTTTGTAGGTTGAAAGGTGGAAGCATCATCCTTTAAATTATAAAGCTTAGAGTAATAAGATGCAAAGACATTCGGAATTTCGTCAGGATCGTAGACTTTCATACCCTTATCCAAGTGAATATTGTGGATCTTCCCTTTGGCTTTCTTACCCCATAACTTCCTTGCCAGTAACCTATTGGCACGGTTACCATATACATAGAATTTTTGGTTTAGTTTGTTTAGGTTGCATTGGACTTCCGCTAAATAGAAAATGTTTACTTTGTCTCTAGCCTCGTTCAATGATTTAAAAAGAGTTTTGTAATTTGGGTTTGCTTTATGGGAACTCTCCAAAGAAGCGACCCTAAGTTCAGCCCGCTCAAAGTTTTTCCAGTAATCTTTCTTAAGTTTTGCCGCTATTTGAATTGCTGTTCCTCTTAATACTGCTTTGAGGGTGCATCAAAAGTTGAAAATGGACGTCTCCTGAGGAGAGTTCTCATAAAGATAATAATCAATGGAAGCTTGGATAGCCTGCTTGGCATCTGCCTGAAAAAGACTCTGCTTACCTAAACGCCAGGGAGCTGGAGATACTCTTCTGTTTACAATATCCCACACAATTAGTAGTGGGGAATGGTCCGATCAAGACATGGGGAGAATAGATATTTTATGGATGGATTGTAAAGTATACTTGTCTGCTAAGGCAAGGTCTATTCTAGAATAGGTGCTATACACATGAGAGTAATATGTGAAGTCTCTGTCCACTGGGTGTTTGATACGCCAGATATCTAATACATAATACTCCGCAAGCAACTGGTAGAACCCCTTTGAAACTTCTGTGGAGCTGCCCGGAGAGCGGAACTGTTTGCGTGAGTTATCAACTGCAGGGTCTAAAGTCAAGTTAAAATCACCTAATAATAGTAAAGCATCTTTAGCCAATTGGTGCACCTTAGCGCAAAGTTTCCAACAAAACGCTAATTGCTTGGTGTTAGGGGCGCAACAATAGGGTCACCTTTTTGTGCTCAAGTGTACGAGATACAATTAGGAATCTTCACACTGGATCGCAGTATTGCGGTGTAAAAGAAAATGTGCAATGCTGTGATATTAAGATTGCAACTCAAGCCTTCTTCGCTGGACCATTAGCCAAATAGCAATGTGGAAATTTCACGTTGATAAACCGCGGAGGAGCAGATCTAATAAAGTGTGTCTCCTGGACAGCAATAATCTGTGCTTTAAGTTTATGGAAATAATTAAGTGCTAACCTCCTTTTATGTGGGGAGTTAAGTCCCTTTGCGTTTATGGAGACAATGTTAACCATAATGTGGTGATAAAAAGAAAATCAGGATTATACGCAACCAACTTGTGTGAAGTTAATGTGTGAAACAGATTCCAGGCTAGAGAAAGGAAAAAAATGATAAAATAAAAGAGAAAGAAGAGAAGAGTAACAATAAAGAAAGTATTTACCCCTCTTGGGGGCATATTTGGACGCCTATCCATGGCGACTCAGAACTAAACTGTGGGGTTAGTGGCCAAACCGCCATCACCTTAAATAAGAAAAATTAGAGCGCAGTTCCTTATTGCTCTGCTCCCGCCACCCCAAACTGCCAGCAACCAGAACTAAGAGTTGATCGGAAAACAGTCCGAAAAAGATAAACAACTGCTGAAAGCAGCTGTAGTGGCAGAGGCAAACAATTAAGTAGTATACGGGTGTCTACAATGCCTCACGAAATAGACAGACTAAAACATTAGTAAATAACACTTAGAGGCAATTAAATTAAATTTGTAGGAACATCTAAGGAATGGCTGCAGAGACAAAACACAACAAATCAATTGAATAAACAATGCAAGCAGGTTAAACCAAAAATACTTAATCTTCTACTTCCGCTGTAGTCCAGTCCTACTGAAGGCCACGGTCAGGAGAAGAATTTGAAGAAGAGCTTGCAAAGTTCCATTTCGAGAGGATCTTTTTATCCTCCTCGATGTTCGTTATTACCACTGTGGAACCTTCACAGGAGATTAATAACTTCGTAGGAAATCCCCATCTATAGGGAATATTTTCTTTGCGCAACACCAAAGTGATGGGGTGTAAGGAACGCCTTTTATCTAAAGTACCTTGAGATAAATCTCCAAACATTTGAAGCAAGCCAAGAGCATCCGAGATAGTTTTGAAGGTCTATCAGCTGTTAAGATTGCCTCTTTCACGTGGAAATAGTGTAGCCTCATAAGCACATCACAGGGGACCCCAGCAGGAGCATTTCTGGCCTTGGGAAGCCTATGGATACGATCGATCGGGAAGTCTATGGGTCTATATGAAGGAAAGGAGTTTTCTAAAGAGGTCTACAGCATAATCGTTTAGAGCGCTATTAGAGACAGACTACGGTACCCCACGCAGTTTCAAGTTGTTGCGTCGCCATCTGTCTTCAAAATCAGAGATCTTGTCCTTGAATGCTGTATCCTTGGCTTGAAGCAACTCATGGGAAGAAATCAGATCGTTATGCGAATTCACAACTTCTCCCATTTTTATTTCTAAATGATTGATACGGCCACCAATCTCATCAATAGATCTCTGGCACTCTTTCATGGTGGCCCTGATTTCCGCCGCCACTTCATCCTTAAACTGAGATAGGATATACTTCATAGCGCCCACTGTAAGTGAATCACTGTCCTCAATGGAATCAGCATGTTTATCAACAGCACTGGAAGTGGAAGCTTTCAAAATTGGTGAGGCTGCAGGAATATCCTTTTGAGACGTTACTCTCTGCTTCTTTAGATTTAGCGGCATGAGGAGAACGTTTAAAAAACGTCACTTGCGAAACTGCTTTAGCAACTTTATATCGCTTGGGTGGCATAATAAATCTGGCCAGTGAAGGTGGTATTATCTGGAAACAAAAGGCGTTTGTTATATCAATTGAAGAAGGCTCCACGTGGAATATGATTTGTGTCGTAGAAGTAGCTGGGTGAAGGCAGAACTGTGTCACAGTAGTATTGTACTCAAACACCTACTCATATGTAACTTTGGGAATTCTGCCAAAATATCAGAACAGGACACTAGGTGGTGCGCTGGGACAGTTATATCTCTGGAGCTCCTTAGGAAGGCCACAGTAACATGAGATTAGAGGCCTCTGCTCTCCACCTCTCACACCCAGTAGGACGGCCACAGGACTTATTCTCCCGACAGGCGGTCACCAGCGGGACCCACTCCCAAGTGCCAGCAGATACCCAGTGCAATATGTGCTCAACGAGCACTCCAAGGGACAGACACAGGGTGACCGGAGCTTACTGTCCGGGCAGTGCCACACTGGCCTGGGAGGGATACCTGCAGCACAGCAGGTCAGTCTGCGAAAGCGTCCACGGTTGGTGAGGAGGGCAGCGACCAGGCTGTAATTCCGCCACCGGAGATCCAGCTGTCGCGAGCAGGCATCCCGGCGGGTCCGTCTCCGCCGGCAGAGTAAATTGAGGCCGAGGCTTAAGGGGGGCGGGAAGGCCGCAATCCGCGGGAGCTCCAGGAGTGCTCCCCGATTACGCTGACCTTTCCCATAAGCAGCTGAGAGGGACTGTCAGGCGGGTAAAGACAGCAGGGGGGATAGAAAGGGAGGGAGACTGCAAATTATGCCCGGTAGCAAGGGTTGTAGCAGGAGCCCAAGCAAAACGCGTCCGCTTCCTCAGGCAGTCAGGCCACGCCCACCCCTGCTGTCCCTGTTTAAAATATAGAGGGACCACCAATGCTCTTTCTGGCACAAGGCACTAAAATGTCTCTGTTGGTGACGGAGCATCTGCATTCTGGATCCGGCCCTAGAGGGGTCAGTAATATAATGTAGAGTATAGAGGGGTCACTGAGGTCAATGATGGCCCAAATGTATTAAGCCTTAACAAGAGTGGAGATGGATAAAGAGTGATAGATGACCAGCCAATCAGCTTCCCAAATGCAATGTCACAAGCTGTGTTGAAAAATGACAGGAGCTGATTGGCTTGTCATTTAACACTCTTTATCCGTCTCCACTTTATTTATTGTTAAGTCTTAATACATTTGGGCCATAGTGTAGGATACACAGGTGTCGCTGATGTAGTGTAGAGTTTACAGGGGTCCTTGATATAGTGATGGGTGTAGAGGGATCAGTGATGTAGTGTAGGGTATAGAGGGGTAATGGATGTAGTGTAAGGTATAGAGGGGTCAGGGATGTAGTGTAGGGTATAGAGGGGTCAGTTAAAATATTAATCCCAGGTACTTGGTATACCATTACTGGATTGAGATGCAAAATTCAGAAAAAGTTTGCAATCTGGGTAATAAAAAAAAAAAAAGGTCACAGATGTAACCTGACCTGCACCCTGGCTTGCACCACAAATCGCTCCACTCAAACGAAGATAGATTACATTGTGGATACTGGGGAGTGACCCTCTCGAAAATCCTCATATAAAACACAAGATCCTCAGTAATCTGGAAATAATGTATAGTTTTGTAAAGTGAAACATCTCCATGTCTCTCGCAGCCTAACCCTAACCTACACCCCCATCCCTGCAGCCTAACCCTAACCCCCTGTCTGGTGTCTAAACCTAACCTGTCGGCTAACCTGGCAGTCGATATGCCTGCCGTCAGGTTTCCGATATTGGCCTACTGGCCCTTTCAGAGTTCTGGCGTGGGGATTCTAAAGGGTGTCGGGATTTCGGCATCGGCATCTTGACCAAATACCCTCTACAGGGCGCGGTACCTATAGCATAAATGCATATTTAGGTCATATTCACTTTTAACTAAGTATAACTGTTTTGCCTTGTTCTTTTTCTTTAAGATCAGGATCATTTGAGAAGCAGCCATCTTGGCATTCTATGCATCAAGGCATGAGATGTAGCTGGAATCCCAGCGACAGAATGCCGACACATGTCAGAATACTTACGCCGGCATCCCAACAGGCGGGATCCCGAACAAAAGTATTCCGGGGAGGTTAGGGTTAGGCTCAGGGATGTGCGGTGAGGTAAATGACTCAGGAGACACTGGCTAACACCAGAGATAAATTTACACACAATATATAAGTCAAAGGGTGCATGTGGGCATTATGCAGAGGTGCAGCAGCATAAACTCCAAGAAATTTGGTGAGTTTTGATCACAGAGGTGCAGAAAAGTTAGTCAGGTGAGGCACTGTCTCACCTCCCAGAGATTTTTTACTCCAGAGTTTTGACTATAAAAATGATTAGAATAATACAAAAAAGATATTTGTCATATATTCTTTGTATTTTTCATATACTTTATACAGTCAAACATTAGTATGACCGGAAAGGCTCTGCCTCACCCCACTGCACGTCACTGGTTAGGCTGCGCGTGTGTGTGTGTGTGGGGGGGGGGCATCAGGTTTAGGCTGCGGGCAGGGAGGGTTAGGGGGAGGGAGAGAATTATGCTTAGCCGCCTCCTGCACCCCTGTCAGAATTTGAAACAGTCGGGATGCGGAGGCCGGTATTATGTATCCCATACCCAACCCGTGAGGGAAAAATGGGAAGACTTATTATCAGTTTCTTATACTGTATAGCACCTGCATATTGCATTCCGCTTTACAACATTTCTAGTGAGTGGGCCTCCTACTAATTCAGATAGTAAGATAGCCATGAGGCCGGACATGAACAACACCATAAAAACGCACTACTTTACTCACTTTAGGTACATTTATAAGAGCCTATAACCACTATTTCTGTAATTTCAGTGCAATGGGAGTCTGATTTATGGGAAACTAAACACTGTAATCTAAAGATTTCAGGGATGTTGCAGAACAGGACAATGTTAATACATTTTCCATGTGCATTAAGTGGGACAGAACTGGAAGGGGCTGATCACAGTTGAATGCAGTGTTAACCATGTATTGATCAATGGAAAAGTCTTCATAGAAAAGAGAAATATATTAAAACCTTATATACTGAAGCTTATTTACATCTCTGCATTCAAGCTGTTTGAGATATACTCGTATTTTAAAATGTTTATTTAAGAAAAAAAACAATGTCCAATTTCAAATACTACATATTTCAAATATTTTAGTTAACCTGAAAACGTCGGTCACATCAACAAAATGGATAAAAAAATATTTCTCATCACTGAAATTACTGTCTATAAAAATGTTTTTTCATCTTTTACAAACTAAGGGGGAGCTTTATTAAATACTGACGAGTGATAAAATGGAGAGATCAAATAGGATTTTAATTACCTACCGGTAAATCCTTTTCTCGTAGTCCGTAGAGGATACTGGGGATCCATTTAGTACCATGGGGTATAGACGGGTCCACTAGAAGCCATGGGCATTTTAAGAATTTGGTAGTGTGGGCTGGCTCCTCCCTCTATGCCCCTCCGACCAGACTCAGTCTAGGAAACTGTGCCCGATGAGACGGACATACTTTGAGAGAAGGATATAAAAGGATAGTGGTGAGGTTCCGAACCAGCACACACAAACAAGAGGAAAGCCAAGCTAACCAAACTTGGAACAGGAACAGCAACGGCTGAACCAAACAACAATACTTAACCAAGTAACAGTGCAGGATGAATGAAGCACTGGGCAGGTGCCCAGTATCCTCTACGGACTACGAGAAAAGGATTTACCGGTAGGTAATTAAAATCATATTTTCTCTTAGGTCCTACAGGATACTGGGGATCCATTTAGTACCACAGGGAAGTACTAAAGCTCCCAAACCGGGTGGGAAAGTGCTGAGGGGCCTCAGAACTTGTAGAACTTAGCAAACGTGTTCAAACCTAACCAAGTAGCTGCTCGGCAGAGCTGTAAAGCCGAGACAGCCCGGGCAGCCGCCCAAGAAGAACCCATAACATAGTAGAGTGGACCTGTACAGATTTTGGAACCGGCAAGCCTGACGTGGAATAAGCATGCTGGATAGTAAGCCTGATCCAGCGTGCAATAGGCTGCTTTGAAGCAGGACATCCAATCTTATTGGGATCGTAAAGAACAAACAGCGAGTTCAATTTCCTGTGACGAGCCGTTCTCTTCACATACACCTTCAAAGCCCTCACAACATCCAAAGACTTTGAAGTGACAGAGGCGTCGGTCACAACCGGAAACACAATTGGTTGGTTGATGTGAAACGCCGACACCACCTTAGGAAGAAATTGCTGATGAGTCCTGAGTGCAGCTCTGTCTTTGTGGAAAATTAAATAGGGACTTTGTTAGACAACGCCCCCAGTTCTGATATACGTCTTGCTGAAGCCAAGTCCAACAGTGTGACAGTTATCCACATAAGATATTTTACGTCTAACTCCTGTAAAGGTTCAAACCAGTCCGATTGGAGGAACTGCAGCACCAAATTTAGACCCCAAGGTGCCGTGGGAGGCACAAAGGGAGGCTGGATGTGCAGAACCCCTTCAAGAATGTCTGGACCTCCGGAAGAGATGCCAATTGTTTCTGAAAGAAAATGGACAAAGACGAAATCAAGCAGGAAACGTCCCAGATGAAATTCCACAGCAGAATATTTTCTCCTCTCACACCAAGAGACGTATTTCTTCCAAATATGGTGGTAATGTTTAGATCAGGGGTGGCCAAACAGTCGATCGCGATCGACTGGTCGATCGCGGACATGCGACCAGTCGATCGCGATCCGCTGCCCATTCACCCGAAGCCGCGCCTCTCCTCCCTGCCGTCCTGCCCCTCAGTCTGGTCTCCGGCAGTGACGGCGGAGTGTATAGCTCAAATCAAGTGCCGGTTCGTTAGCCAATCAGAGCTCGCGAACCGGCGCCTGATTTGAGCCATACACGCTGCCGTCACTGCCGGAGACCAGACTGAGGTGGCAGGACGGCAGGCAGGAGAAGCGCGCGCTGCGCTCTCCACACAGCACGGTGAGCACTATGGGGGCATATCTGGCAATGTGGGGCATATGTGGCACTGTGGGGGTAGATCTGGCACTGCGGGCATAGTGGCGGCATATGTGGCACTGTGGGGTCATATCTGGCATTGTGGCACTGTGGGGGCATATCTAATCTGGCACTGTGGGGGCATATCTGGCACTGCGGGCACATGGCACTGTGGGGGCATATCTGTAATCTTGCACTGTGGGGGCATATCTGGCACTGTGGGGGCATATCTGGCACTGGGGGCATATCTGGAACTGCGGCCACATGGCACTGTGGGGGTATATCTGTAATCTGGCACTGTGGGGGCATATCTGGCACTATGGGGGCATATCTGGCACTGCGGGCACATGGCACTGTGGGGGCATATATGTAATCTGGTACTGTGGGGGCATATCTAGCAGTGTGGGCACATAGCACTGTGGGGGCATATCTGTATCTGGCACTGTGGGGGCATATCTGGCACTGTGGGGGCATATCTGGCACTGTGGGGGCATATCTGGAACTGCGGCCACAAGGCACTGTGGGGGTATATCTGTAATCTGGCACTGTGGGGGCATATCTGGCACTATGGGGGCATATCTGGCACTGCGGGCACATGGCACTGTGGGGGCATATCTGTAATCTGGCACTGTGGGGCCATATCTAGCAATGTGGGCACATGGCACTGTGGGGGCATATCTGTATCTGGCACTGTGGGGGCATATCTGGCACTGTGGGGGCATATCTGGCACTGTGGGGGCATATCTGGAACTGCGGCCACATGGCACTGTGGGGGCATATCTGTAATCTGGCACTGTGGGGGCATATCTGGCACTATAGGGGCATATCTGGCACTGCGGGCACATGGCACTGTGGGGGCATATCTGTAATCTGGCACTGTGGGGGCATATCTAGCAGTGTGGGCACATGGCACTGTGGGGGCATATCTGTATCTGGCACTGTGGGGGCATATCTGGCACTGTGGGCACATATGTGTATCTGGCACTCTGGGGGCATATGTGTTTGAGGTTTTTACCTGTGGGGGCCAATGTGTTATTTCGTGCGAGACAGTCATTACACTCTGTGCAGCAAGGCTACGTCCCTTTTTTGTTATACCACGCCCACTTTTTTGTTATACCACGCCCCTTTTTGCCGCTTTTTCTCCTGCTGGTAAAGGCTCATCTCCATCTATGGCCACCAGCGCCTAGTAGTACGATGATCACTCCCTCACTACTTACATCTTAAGGGCCCCATACACTAGACCGATAATGCCCGATTTCTGCCCGATATATTGGCTGAAATCGGGCATTTTCGGTGTGCTTTTCCCCCGATCCGATCCGATGTGCGTTCCCGTGTGCATCGGATCAGATCCCCCTAGATCCGACATATCACGAGTGCTGCACTCGTTATATGTCGGATCCTGCAGTAAATGGGTGGGAAAGTAAAAAATACATTGTATGCAAAAAAAAAACTGCATACGATATATCGAATACTATCCTGCCAACGGGGAGGCTGCCGGGAGGTTGGAGGAAATCTTATATGACATGACGGACCGTCATGTCGTATAAATTTATGGGGCCCTTTAGCTGTATTAAGTCTTGAGAATGTGTGGTGCTCCTTGTTGCCTGTACTCTATTTTTGTTATTTATTTACTGGAATGCTAAGTTTGTCTCCCTGTACTGTCCTTTGGACGGCGCTGCGAAACACTTGTGGCACCTTATAAATAAAATTTATTAATAATAATAATCTCTGCCATCACCTTGGTGAACACCCTCGGTACCGTGGAGAGACCAAATGGCAGGGCCTGGAACTGATAGTGACAGTCCTGTAGTGCAAAACGTAGATAAGCTTGGTAAGGTGACCAGATCAGAATGTGAAGGTACGCATCCTTGATATCCAGAGACGCTAGTAATTCCCCCTCCTCCAGACCTAAGATCACCGCTCTCAGAGACTCCATCTTGAATTGAAAACTCGTAAGTACGGGTTCAACGATTTTATATTCAAAATCAGTCTCACTGAACTGTCGAGTTTCGGTACCACAAACAAGTTGGAATAGTACGCCTTGTTGCGCATAAGAGGTGGAACTGGAACAATGACCTGAGTCTGTACCAGTTTTTGAATGGCATCCTGTAAGGTTATACTTGCCTCTTGTGAAGCTGGTAAACCTGATTTGAAGAATCTGTGAGGTGGGAGCTCCTGAAACTCCAGTCTCTATCCCTGGGAAATAAGATCTATGACCCAGGGATCCTGGCATGATGTTGTCCAGATGTGATTGAAATTCTTTAGTCAGGCTCCCACCTGCCAGTCTTCCAGGCCACGCGGTCCACCGTCATGCAGAAGGCTTTGAGGAAGCAGAACTGGAGCTCTGTTCCTGAGAACCGGCAGCTGCTGGTTTGCGTGGCTTACCTCTAGCACCTCGGTTGGCAATAGAAGATCCTCTGACTTTGCCTTTAAACTTGGCAGCCCGAAAGGACTGTAGGGTAGGTCCTGAGTAGGTCTTCCTGGTTGGGGAACTGCAGAAGGAAGATATGTGGACTTTCCTGCAGTAGCTTTGGAGATCCATTTGTCCAGTTCATCTCCAAATAAGGCCTCTCTTGTGAAGGGTAGGCCTTCCACTCCTTTCCTGCAGTCCACAGTCCACTGGCGTAACCACAAGCCCCTGCATGCTAACACTGCCATAGCAGTGGTGCGTGCATCAAGCAAACCCACTTCTTTTATGGATTCCACCATAAAGTTCGCAGAATCCTGTATATGCTGCAGGAGTAACACAATCTCCCCCCTAGATAAGGAATCCAACCCTTCAATAAGATTACCCGATTATTTAGCAATGGCTTTAATAAGCCACACACATGCTATAGTGGGTCTCTGAGCCACCCCAGCCGCTGTGTACAAGGATTTGAGTGTAGTCTCAATCTTACGATCAGCAGCGTCCTTCAGGGAGGTTGCACCAGGGACGGGTAACAAAATCTTCTGTGACAATCTGGACACAGATGCATCCACTATCAGTGGACTTTCCCATTTTTTCCTATCCTCAGGAGGAAAAGATGAGAGTAAGCTTTTAGGGATTTGAAATTTCTTATCAGGATTTACCCACGGTTCTTCAAACAGGGTATTCAATTCTTTTGACACAGGAAAAGTGTCTGAGGACTTCTTTTTTACATTAAAATAAGATTCCTCGCACTCCTCTATCACCTTATCAGGAATTTGTAGCACATCTTTGATAGCCTCTATAAGAGCCTATATTCCCTGTGACAGTGCAGCGTCCCCCCTTTCTGAATCCACCTCCCCCTCCTCATAGAAACATAGAATTTGACGGCAGATAAGAACCACTTGGCCCATCTAGTCTGCCCCTTTTTTTTTATCCTTTAGGTAATCTCAACCCTTTTTGAACCTTAATTCTTTGTAAGGATATTCATATGCCTATCCCAAGCATGTTTAAATTGCTCTACAGTCTTAGCCTCTATCACCTCTGATGGGAGACTATTCCACTTATCCACTACCCTTTCTGTGAAGTAATTTTTCCTTAAATTTCCCCTGAACCTCCCCCCCTCCAGTTTCAGTGTATGTCCTCGAGTTCTAATATTTCTCTTCCTTTGAAGAATGTTTCCCTCCTGAACTTTGTTAAGACCCTTGATATATTTGAAAGTTTCTATCATGTCCCCCCTTTCCCTTCTCTCCTCCAAACTATACATGTTAAGATCTTTCAGCCTTTCCGGGTACGTTTTGTGATGTAGGCCATGCACCATTTTAGTTGCCCTTCTTTGTACACTCTCTAATGTATTTATATCCTTCTGGAGATATGGTCTCCAGAACTGGACACAGTATTCCAGATGGGGCCGCACCAATGACCTATACAGTGGCATTATCACTTCTTTTTTCCTACTACTGATTCCTCTCCCTATGCAACCAAGCATCTGACTTGCCTTTCTCATTGCTTTGTTGCATTGCTTTCCTGCCTTCAAGTCACTTGAAATAGTGACTCCTAAATCCCTTTCCTCCTCAGTAGTTTCCATTATAGTACCCTTGATACTATATTTAGCCTTTGGGTTTTTGAGACCCAAGTGCATGATTTTGCATTTTTTAGCATTAAACTGTAGTTGCCACGTTCTTTAAACTGTAGACCCCTCAGCGTCAGACTGCAGGATATGGGCCAGAGTTAATTTTTGTGGACAAATGGCAAGGGACTGAGACACTTGTTTGGGGACTGAGTCTCTGTTCATAATCTCATCCACAGACTGTCTTAAGTATTCCGTCTCTTTCTCATTGTGGGACAATTTATTAGAGATATTTGAAATCATTCCCTTGAGGGAATCCAGCCACACTGGTTCAGCCCCGCTAACCTGAGAAGGTGCACTACACTGAGTACATAGTAGTGAGCTCCCTGGGGAAGAGGAACACTCCGCCATACATGAAACACACTCTTTGCCTGACATAATGTAAATGTGAAAGCACACACACACACAGGAAAGGTTAAAAGCACAATTAACCCACAAAGAGCCCTTCCAGGGAGGCACAGAGTATATTGGAGCCAGCCCACAGCACCCTTTTCGCTAATGCCAAGCTTAGCCGGGTCGCAGACTAAGTACCCAGATTGGGGATTTAGTACATTAATACCGCTCCCCCCTGCTATGACCCCCTGGTACCGCTGAGGTAATCTGGAGTCACACTAGAGGAACAGCGTGTCCCTGTCAGTCAGCGTCCGTGTCCACTGCAGAGGGAAAACTGCGCTGGTGAGCTGCTGGATCCTCTCATAGTGAAGCCCCACCCCTTCAATGGCACGCGGTCTTCCCGCTTTATTTATACTGGCCGAGGAAATTTTTGTGCTTAAAATGGAGCAGAACCGTTTTAAGGCTGTGTTTGCCAGTTTGGGTACTGTGTACAGTGTACTGAGACGCAGTTATGTACTGTTTCTGGAGATGCAATCCGCCCTGGTTAGAAGCCGTGCGTCTCCATACCCTTGTGCCGCCATAATGGCCGGCGACCCGCTAGCCAGGACGCCGGCTTAGTACTCACCACTCTTCTTCTTCTGGCTCTGTTAGGGGTGGCGGCGTGCTGCGGGAATGTACGCTCGCCGTGGTGGGGCTTGCGAATAGTTCCCTCAGGAGCTAGTGTCCTGTCAGCGGGGAACGGGACCATTAACCCTTCAAGAGGTTGGGTCCCCCCCCCCTAAGTCCCACGAAGCAGGCAGGCTGGTGCCAACCAGTCCTGCCTGAAAATAACAAACAGAAAAATAAATGCAGAAAACTCTTCAGGAACTTCCATAAGCGTGACCGGCTCCTCCGGGCAAGTTTTCTAAACTGAGTCTTGTAGGAGGGGCATAGAGGGAGGAGCCAGCCCACACTATCAAATTCTTAAAGTGCCCATGGCTCCTAGTGGACCCGTCTATACCCCATGGTACTAAATGGATCCCCAGTATCCTCTAGGACGTAAGAGAAAGGAAGATATAGCAAAATATTTGGAGAGAGATAAAGTGCTACCCAATCAGCTTCTGTCATTTTACAGGCTGCTGTTTGAATAATGACAGACAGTAGCTGTTTAATTGGTACTTTATCTCTCGCCAAAGCTTTCGTTTTCCCCTAATTTATTCTTTTAAAAACAGTCTGTATATCTTCTTTTGGAGGTACTAAAATATTAGCAATAGATTTTACATATAATTTGAAGGGGATTAGTATGCGTGACCGGCAGACTAGATGCAAGCGGTCAAAATACAGATACCGGCATCTCGATGGTCATGATCCCAACAGTGGCTTGGTATTATAATTTCACCCCCTGCCCCCCTAACCCTCCCTTACTGCAGCCTAACCCTAACCTCCCTCCATAGTGCCTATCCCTAACTTACCCCCATAGTGCATAAACCTAACCCCCTTTCCGCAGCCTAACCCGAGCCCTCCCCCTTAGTGCCTAAACCTATCCCCCTCCCCCCCAGGTGCTGCATAACCCTAACCCCGCCTCCCCGTAGCCTAACCCTAACCCTCCCCCTGGGTGGAGCCTAAACCTACCCCCCTGACCCCCTGCAACCTAAACCTCCCGCTTTAATTACCTTCAGGATTCCAGCATTGGGATGCTGACCTGGTCAGGATTCTGCCATTGGTGTTTTGATGGGTGTCGGGATTCCCGAGCTGGTATTCTGACTGCCCGGGATCCAGACAGCCGCTATCTTTAACGTATACCAGTTTGAAGGTATAAACAGCACTGTGACTATTGTCGGTTTTAACAACCAAGGGCTTCAAGCATGGGCCACCAATTTGATGTCAAGATACATCACTATTGGACTTATTTACAAAAAAATTCTAATGAATGTTCGTTTAATGTACTGTAATAATGTAAGTTCGTTTTACATTCTGGTAGTTTTTATATTATGCTGAGATGTTTATATCGCTTTTGAAAATCCATGAGAAAAAGAAAAGTAATGATAAATTATAATATAGCCATGGTATATTTTGTGAGAGATTGGAGCTCTTTATATTTTCTGGTTGCCTCCAAAAATAGACAGATCCATAGTCCTTGTGATTAATAAATTGGCAAGGTAGCCCCACTCGCCTGGTTGCAGGTTTAATTCCAGTCATAACTCTTGTTCTTTAATATTCATATTGTGGTGTTACTGGTTATCTATTTATAAGTCAATTTTCTGCATTTCATTCAATAGCAGTTTGTATTTTTGTACAGACATGCTGATTAATGATAAGGAGACAGTGGGCCTGATTCTGATTTGTAAGTTATTGCACAGGGGAGAGGTTGTGGAATACTGTACAAATTAAATAAAACTGCAGTAAGAGGCGTTTGTATGAAATAGATGTCTCCTGTACGCATCTGCGACACACAGCATCAGATCACTATTGTGATTAGCGCAACCATCTGTTGCGACATGCAATGGCAGCAGCCCTCAGCCAGTCTGCATAAGCCAAAGCTTACTCAGGCTGGTCATCAGAACCAGAAAGTCTGCATCAAATGGCAGAGACCCTTGGCCCGGCATGCCTACAAAACAGAGGCAGCACGTTTTGTTTAACAGACCCGGTCGCCGCCCCACTCCGCCCCCAAACACTGCATGACAATTATGCTGCAGCTTAATGAGGCTTCAAACTATATTGCAGGACCTGTTCTGTGAATGCGTAGACCCCAAATCATCGAATGTGAACATAAACAGGTTTACGTGTAAATCCGAATCAGGGCCCTCATTCCGAGTTGTTCGCTCGCAAGCGGATTTTTGCAGATTTGCTCATGCTAAGCCGCCGCCTACTGGGAGTGAATCTTAGCATCTTAAAATTGCGAACGATGTATTCGCAATATTGCGATTACACACCTCGTAGCAGTTTCTGAGTAGCTCCAGACTTACTCGGCATCTGCGATCAGTTCAGTGCTTGTCGTTCCTGGTTTGACGTCACAAACACACCCAGCGTTCGCCCAGACACTCCTCCGTTCCTCCGGCCACTCCTGCGTTTTTTCCGGAAACGGTAGCGTTTTTTCCCACACGCCCATAAAACGGCCTGTTTCCACCCAGTAACACCCATTTCCTGTCAATCACATTACGATCGCCAGAACGATGAAAAAGCCGTGAGTAAAATTCCTAAGTGCATAGCAAATTTACTTGGCGCAGTCGCAGTGCGGACATTGCGCATGCGCATTAAGCAGAAAATCGCTGCGATGCGAAGATTTTTACAGAGCGAACAACTTGGAATGAGGGCCCAGGTCCACTTTGAAAAAAGGCTATACATTTATCATACTGGATGGCTGTGACGATGTCAGCCCAAGAAATAACATAGCGTATAAAGTACATGTTGAATTAAATAGGCACATTTGGGAACATGGGGGTCACAGAGAATCTCCATTTATTTTGCTTACTTCACAATGCCTCATGCAATCAAATGACGTCTGAGAATTGGATGAAATCCAGGCTTCACATTCTGATTACAAAGGTAAATAGAGTGTTCTAGTTCATTGGGAGCTGAAGAACACATAAAAGATATTGGACTGCAACATTAAGGTGTCAATCTCTAGAGAGCAGCACATTTGCATAGGTGCTCAAATGACAAATATTAATTCTCCAGTGTTGCAGAACCCGGATGGTACTGTAACAGCTACAAACCGCCAAGCTGGTCCTGTCCTCGGATATGCATAGCGCTGTAAACCTGTACACAAATGCGGTTTGACTTTCATTATCCAAGTCCCTTAGAGGTTAAGAATTCTTAAATTGAGTATTCCAACTGAGAACATGTAAACATGGAAAATGTGCAGTTGATAGTTATTAGTCTTTCTTAAGCAGTAACATCAAAGAGATTTCAATGAGGAGGGGTGCAGAACGATGACAAGGATCCCTGTATATTGCTATTTTCTGCACTGGGGTGGTGATTGCTAACCTGCCTAGAATCCCTGTAAGTTTGGCTGTTGTGTATAAAAGATGCTCTGTGCTGCAGAGTGCTGGGCTCACAGTATAAACAGCTTTCTCACACAGGGCCTCTGTGCTGATCCCTTCCTCGCCTGCTTGCCTTAATCAGGGATGTGTGGCACAAGCCAGGGTCTATTTTAAATTGCAGTCTTAACTCCTCCGATGCCACAGGAACCAAACTAGTAAGCAACAATCCAGAAAATCCTGCAGTTATTATAATACATCTTGCCCAAGGAAGCATTTTCCATACACACACACAAGGACTGAGTCTGAGTTACACGCAGCAGGTAAAAATGACATAGGCAGAGGTCACAGGCAGGGTTGTTTTAAGAGAGGAGGGGGCCTGTGCAGAGACCCCGGGTTGGCCCCCTCCTGTCCACAGCGAAGTAGGCTCTGGCATTGTTGAGGATTCTACTGCTCATGTGCAGGTCTACGGAAACGTGGCGCCTGACATGTTTCGGAGACCAAATTCTTATAGTGCAAGGACGGCGGCCATTTTTTCCAGTGATTTTTGCCACGGCTGCAGCAGCCCCCATCGCAGGACTCCTACCAACATGGGTGCAGTGTATGCCCCCCTGGCACCACACACATTGCACCCATGATAGAAACGCCAATGGTCATAGGCTAATGGCATCTGAAGATAGTGTTGACAACCAGGGTCGAGTTTAGTAACTAATGTTTTCTAGCCTCTTCAGAAACCTATTGGGGCTGCTTTTATAGTAAGAAATGGAGGGGCAGATATTAGAGACGTGAATGATCAGACTGGTGTGAAAGAAGTAGTTTATGTATAACTGCTTTTCTAACCAATTTAAGGCAACGTTAAAATAAGATTTTACTCACCGGTAAATCTATTTCTCGTAGTCCGTAGTGGATGCTGGGAACTCCGTAAGGACCATGGGGAATAGCGGCTCCGCAGGAGACTGGGCACAACTAAAAGAAAGCTTTTAGACTACCTGGTGTGCACTGGCTCCTCCCACTATGACCCTCCTCCAAGCCTCAGTTAGGATACTGTGCCCGGAAGAGCTGACACAATAAGGAAGGATTTTGAATCCCGGGTAAGACTCATACCAGCCACACCAATCACACCGTATAACTTGTGATACTATACCCAGTTAACAGTATGAAATATAACTGAGCCTCTCAACAGATGGCTCAACAATAACCCTTAGTTAGGCAATAACTACATACAAGTATTGCAGACAATCCGCACTTGGGATGGGCGCCCAGCATCCACTACGGACTACGAGAAATAGATTTACCGGTGAGTAAAATCTTATTTTCTCTGACGTCCTAGTGGATGCTGGGAACTCCGTAAGGACCATGGGGATTATACCAAAGCTCCCAAACGGGCGGGAAGTTGCGGATGACTCTGCAGCACCGAATGAGAGAACTCAAGGTCCTCCTCAGCCAGGGTATCAAATTTGTAGAATTTTGCAAACGTGTTTGCCCCTGACCAAGTTGCAGCTCGGCAAAGTTGTAAAGCCGAGACCCCTCGGGCAGCCGCCCAAGATGAGCCCACTTTCCTCGTGGAATGGGCTTTTACTGATTTAGGATGCGGCAATCCAGCCGCAGAATGCTCCAGCTGAATTGTGCTACAAATTCAGCGAGCAATAGTCTGCTTAGAAGCAGGAGCACCTATTTTGTTGGGTGCCTACAGGATAAAAAGCGAGTCAGTTTTCCTGACTCCAGCCGTCCTGGAAATATAAATTTTTAAGGCCCTGACTACGTCCAGTAACGTGGAATCTTCCAAGTCCCTAGTAGCCGCAGGCACTACAATAGGTTGGTTTAAGTGAAAAGCTGATACCACCTTAGGGAGAAACTGGGGACGAGTCCTCAATTCTGCCCTATCCATATGGAAAATCAGATAAGGGCTTTTACATGACAAAGCCGCCAATTCTGACACACGCCTGGCCGAAGCCAAGGCCAATAACATGACCACTTTCCACGTGAGATATTTCAAATCCACAGTTTTAAGTGGCTCAAGCCAATGTGATTTTAGGAAACTCAACACCACGTTGAGATCCCAAGGTGCCACAGGAGGCACAAAAGGGGGCTGAATATGCAGCACTCCCTTTACAAATGTCTAAACTCCAGGCAGTGAAGCCAGTTCTTTCTGGAAGAAAATCGACAGAGCCGAAATCTGGACCTTAATGGAACCCAAGTTTAGGCCCATAGTCACTCCTGACTGTAGGAAGTGCAGAAAACGACCCAGCTGAAATTCCTCTGTTGGGGCCTTCCTGGCCTCACACCACGCAACATATTTTCGCCAAATACGGTGATAATGGTTTGCGGTTACTTCTTTCCTGGCTTTTATCAGCGTAGGAATGACTTCCTCCGGAATGCCTTTTTCCTTTAGGATCCGGAATTCAACCGCCATGCCGTCAAACACAGCCGCGGTAAGTCTTGGAACAGACAGGGCCCCTGCTGTAGCAGATCCTGTCTGAGCGGTAGAGGCCATGGGTCCTCTGATATAATTTCTTGAAGTTCTGGGTACCAAGCTCTTCTTGGCCCATCCGGAACCACGAGTATCGTTCTTACTCCTCGTTTTCTTATTATTCTCAGTACCTTTGGTATGAGAGGCAGAGGAGGGAATACATAAACCGACTGGTACACCCACGGTGTCACTAGAGCGTCCACAGCTATTGCCTGAGGGTCCCTTGACCTGGCGCAATATCTAGTTTTTTGTATAGGCGGGACGCCATCATGTCCACCTGTGGCCTTTCCCAACGGTTTACCAACAGTTGGAAGACTTCTGGATGAAGTCACCACTCTCCCGGGTGTAGGTCATGTCTGCTGAGGAAGTCTGCTTCCCAGTTGTCCACTCCCGGAATGAACACTGCTGACAGTGCTAAGACGTGATTCTCCGCCCATCGGAGAATCCTTGTGGCTTCTGCCATCGCCATCCTGCTTCTTGTGCCGCCCTGTCGGTTTACAAGGGCGACTGCCGTGATGTTGTTTGATTGGATCAGTACCGGCTGGTTTTGAAGCAGAGGCCTTGCCAGACTTAGGGCATTGTAAATGGCCCTCAGTTCCAGAATATTTATGTGTAGGGACGACTCCTGACTTGACCAAAGTCCTTGGAAATTTCTTCCCTGTGTGACTGCCCCCCAGCCTCGAAGGCTGGCATCCGTGGTTACCAGGACCCAGTCCTGTATGCCGAATCTGCGGCCCTCTTGAAGATGAGCACTCTGTAGCCACCACAGTAGAGATACCCTGGTCCTTGGAGACCGGGTTATCAGCCGATGCATCTGAAGATGCGATCCCGACCACTTGTCCAAGAGGTCCCACTGAAAGGTTCTTGCATGGAACCTGCCGAATGGAATTTTGCTTCGTAAGAAGCTACCATTTTTCCCAGGACTCGTGTGCAGTGATGCACCGATACCTGTTTTGGTTTCAAGAGGTCTCTGACTAGAGATGACAGCTCCTTGGCTTTCTCCTGCGGGAGAAACACTTTTTTCTGTTCTGTGTCCAGAACCATCCCCAGGAACAGTAGGCGTGTGGTAGGAACCAGCTGTGACTTTGGAATGTATAGAATCCATCCGTGCTGTTGTAGCACTTCCCGAGATAGTGCTACTCCGACCAACAACTGCTCCTTGGACCTTGCCTTTATAAGGAGATCGTCCAAGTACGGGATAATTAAAACGCCCTTTTTTCGAAGGAGTATCATCATTTCTGCCATTACCTTGGTAAAGACCCTCGGTGCCGTGGACAGTCCAACGGCAGTGTTTGGAATTGGTAATGGCAATCCTGTACCCCAAATCTGAGGTACTCCTGGTGAGGATGGTAAATGGGGACATGTAGGTAAGCATCCTTGATGTCCAGGGATACCATGTAATCCCCCTCCTCCAGGCTTGCAATAACCGCCCTGAGCGATTCCATCTTGAACTTGAATATTTTCATGTATGTGTTCAAGGATTTCAAATTTAAAATGGGTCTCACCGAACCGTCCGGTTTCGGTACCACAAACAGTATGGAATAGTAACCCCGTCCTTGTTGAAGTAGGGGCACCTTGACTATCACCTGCTGGGAATACAGCTTGTGAATTGCCTCTAGCACAGCCTCCCTGCCTGAGGGAGTTGTCGGCAAGGCAGATTTGAGGAAACGGCGGGGGGGGGGGGGAGACGCCTCGAATTCCAGCTTGTACCCCTGAGATACTACTTGAAGGATCCAGGGATCCACCTGTGAGCGATCCCACTGATCGCTGAAATTTTTGAGGCGGCCCCCCACCGTACCTGGCTACGCCTGTGGAGCCCCCGCATCATGCGGTGGACTCAGAGGAAGCGGGGGAAGAATTTTGATTCTGGGAACTGGCTGACTGGTGCAGCTTTTTCCCTCTTCCCTCGTCTCTGTGCAGAAAGGAAGCGCCTTTGACCCGCTTGCATTTCTGAAGCCGAAAGGACTGTACCTGATAATACAGTGCTTTCTTAGGATGTGAGGTAAAAAATTTTCTTCCCAGCTGTTGCTGTGGATACGAGGTCCCAGAGACCATCCCCAAACAATTCCTCACCCTTATAAGGCTCTATGTGCCTTTTAAAGTCAGCATCACCTGTCCAGTGTCGGGTCTCTAATACCCTCCTGACAGAATGGACATAGTATTAATTCTGGATGCCAGCCGGCAAAATATCCCTCTGTGCATCCCTCATATATAAGACGACGTCTTATGTTCGCAAAATAGTATCCCTGTTCGACAGGGTCACAGACCACGCTGCAGCAGCACTATCTGCAGGTCTCAGTCTAGTACCTGAGTGTGTAAATACAGACTTCAGGATAGCCTCCTGCTTTTTATCAGCAGGTACCTTCAAAGTGGCCGTATCCTAAGACGGCAGTGCCACCTTTTTTGACAAACGTGTGAGCGCCTTATCCACCCTAGGGGATATCTCCCAGCGTAACTTATCCTCTGGCGGGAAAGGGTACGCCATCAGTAACTTTTTAGAAATTACCAGTTTCTTATCGGGGGAACCCACGCTTTTTCACACTTCATTCACTCATTTGATGGGGGAACAAAACACTGCCAGCTTTTTCTCCCCAAACATAAAACCCTTTTTTAGTGGTACTTGGGTTAATGTCAGAAATGTGTAACACATTTTTTATTGCCGGGATCATGTAACGGATGTTCCTAGTAGATTGTGTATATGTCTCAACCTCGTCGACACTGGAGTCAGACTCCGTGTCGACATCTGTGTCTGCCATCTGAGGGAGCGGGCGTTTGAGCCCCTGATGGCCTTTGAGACGCCTGGGCAGGCGCGGGCTGAGAAGCCGGCTGTCCCATAGCTGTTACGTCATCCAGCCTTTTATGTAAGGAGTTGACACTGTCGGTTTATACCTTCCACCTATCCATCCACTCTGGTGTCGGCCCCACAGGGGGCGACATCACATTTATCGGCATCTGCTCTGCCATCACATAAGCCTCCTCATCAAACGTGTCGACACAGCCGTACCGACACACCGCACACACACAGGGAATGCTCTGACTGAGGACAGGACCCCACACAGCCCTTTGGGGAGACAGAGAGAGAGTATGCCAGCACACACCAGAGCGCTATATAATTAGGGATTAACACTATATTGAGTGAATTTTTCCCAATAGCTGCTTGTATATACAATATTGCGCCTAAATTTAGTGCCCCCCCTCTCTTTTTAACCCTTTGAGCCTGCAAACTACAGGGGAGAGCCTGGGGAGCTGTCTTCCAGCTGTACTGTGAAGAGAAAATGGCGCCAGTGTGCTGAGAGAGATAGCTCCGCCCTTTTTTCGCGGACTTTTCTCCCGCTTTTTTATGGATTCTGGCAGGGGTATTTATCACATATATAGCCTCTGGGGCTATATATTGTGATATATTTGCCAGCCAAGGTGTTTTTATTGCTGCTCAGGGCGCCCCCCCCCCAGCGCCCTGCACCCTCAGTGACCGGAGTGTGAAGTGTGCATGAGGAGCAATGGCGCACAGCTGCAGTGCTGTGCGCTACCTTGGTGAAGACTGATGTCTTCTGCCGCCGATTTTCCGGACCTCTTCTTGCTTCTGGCTCTGTAAGGGGGACGGCGGCGCGGCTCCGGGAACGAACACCAAGGCCAGTTCCATGCGGTCGATCCCTCTGGAGCTAATGGTGTCCAGTAGCCTAAGAAGCCCAAGCTAGCTGCAAGCAGGTAGGTTCGCTTCTTCTCCCCTTAGTCCCTCGATGCAGTGAGCCTGTTGCCAGCAGGTCTCACTGTAAAATAAAAAACCTAAAATAAACTTTCTTTCTAGGAGCTCAGGAGAGCCCCTAGTGTGCATCCAGCTCGGCCGGGCACAGAAATCTAACAGAGGCTTGGAGTAGGGTCATAGTGGGAGGAGCCAGTGCACACCAGGTAGTCTAAAAGCTTTCTTTTAGTTGTGCCCAGTCTCCTGCGGAGCCGCTATTCCCCATGGTCCTTACGGAGTTCCCAGCATCCACTAGGACGTCAGAGAAAAGCAGTTTTCCACTTTAGTATGTGGGTGTCTACACCCCCTCCCCCTTTCCCTACACTAATATGTTGGTGTGGGTCTTTCCCTTTTACAATGCAGTTGCGTACAGTGCTTAAAAGTAACGGGGACCTCTGCTGGAAGACTTCATTAATGATATAGGACTGCTGAAAGTTCTATGATGTTGGTAGAAATTAGAGTGATAACTGTACAGTGTTGTATAGACACACAGTATTATCTCATGGGGTGAGACACCTAATACCTGCCATTTATCACTGTTATGGCCACTGCTGTTAACCCTTGCATTACCACTGTGTTCCTGCTTCACCCTGCACCTGCTGTTTACCAATAAACCCAGCATCCTGGTTATGGACTCTCTATGTGGCCTAACAGTAACTTTCCAACCCGCTGTGCACCTATTGTACTAGCTAGCAAATAATAATCAAATGATTGCCTGAATACTCTCAATTAACCCTCATATGTGTGCTGCACATATGATCAGTCAATCCAGGTAATGGTGAATTGCGGATCGTACAATAGATTGTAAGCTGCAAAAGCACCTTACGATCTATTGTATGCCGGGGAGCTGTGGGGGAAGGAGGTGGGGTCATGAGATGACTCACATTCTAATGTGAGCCGTTCTAATGTATGGCCAGCATAAAGCTACTGCAAGAAGGAGAAGGTGGTGGTGATATTCCCTTTTACACACTCTAATTGGCTAAAGATTCTGTACTACTATTTACTTCTATTTTTGTTACATGTGCTAATGAAACGGAGCTGATGGAAAGTAACACAGAATCTGTTTGCTCAACTGAAATGTCAGCTGCGCCGAGATGAGATACAGATATTTTCTATCCACAGAGCGAAATGGAACTAAAATAAGAGAACAATTTTCAACCCTGAAATACTCCCTGATCTCACAAGTATGTATGACAACCTAATGTTTTCTTGTTTATTTCATATAACATGTTTCAGACCATGTTGGCATTGGGTTAGCGGATACACACTACATCACTGCTTAAGAATTTCTTCACAGGAGTAAAGACAGGTACATACTGTAAACCCCTTAACAGCTGAGGGCCGTCCAGTTAAACGTAACCAGTGACACACAATAAACTTAACATCTAAAATAAAGTCTCGGAGACGTGAACTTGGCAGAAAACTTGACGGCTATTTATTTATAAGTAGCAACTTAATATAGGCCTAACTACACAGCCACACCAATTAAGATCCTACCTGTCCGAAAGCTTCTAGAAAAGAGGCTGACTCAGACTACCTGATACAAATCAGCAACGAACCCATACCCTCTGTACCCATAGGACAAAAGACACTGGTGTTTTCCCAGGTCCGCCCCCAGACTGAGGGGTTTAACCCTCTCCAGTCCTATTCTGTCCTTTCGCTCCACTACTGAGATGAGATAGGCCCGATATGTCGTTTCCGGCCGAATCAGAATTACTTATCAGGCATATCATTCAGTGTGTATGTCCAATATGCGGGTGCTCGTGGTGGCTAGCAATGTCGCCCGGTGGTCGACCTAGACCCAGTGATCCACCCCCGTAATAAACAGTCTTGCCTATTACAGTGTTACACAGCAATGAGCGACACTACTAAAAGTTCAGTGGATTTATCATTTACAAGCGTTGCATTTTTACTACGGACTTACTATTAAGTGGAATACATGTAAGAGAGTTTAGAATTGTCTAATTGATTATCTGTTAAAAATGATTTTACACTACACAATAGTGGCCTTGCACCTTTCCTGCCAGGTGCATTTGGTATAAGGGTGTGATCACTGGGACAAACTCCTTTGAAAAGAAGATTACCGAGGAATCATAAGGGCTCAGGTCTCTTGGAAACCAGTCAGCGTCTGTAACAACAGCATCCAAGTCAAAGACACACCTCGTTATGTCCACATGTTGATCGGGTAAGCAATTTTACAAGAATAGTTTACAAGAACACTAAATAGTGTGCAGAATACTAATAAAGTTATCATTTGTCAGAGCAAACTAACTTTAGTCCACTTTGTGTGTGTTGTTTTTGTGAGATTGCATATAAAAGGCACTAAGGTGCATACACACGGAGCGATATAGCTGAGAGATTTTGACTATATAGTCAAAATCGCTCAGAAAGTTAGTACACAGCCAGCGATAGCGATGCGCGTCCCCGCCAGGTCGCTATCGCTGCTAAAAATAGACTGTGCAGGCAAGTCAATTTTGGCTAGGTCGCTGGAAAAGAAAAATCATCCCCTTGCCTAAATGAGTTAGTCAAAATTCGCCCATAGCCAAAATCGCTGGAAAAGTCAAAATCTCCTACTGCCAGTTCAAGGAAAAACGCTCAGTCAAAATCTCTCATAGTTAAAATCTCTCCGTGTGTATGCACCTTTAGTCCACTGCACTCACCATTCCTAGATATGGGGTAAATATGGCATGTGACCATTGTTTAAATAAACATCACAGAGGCTCTGCACTCACCATAATAACTTACCATAATAAATAAATAATGGGGTTTAGTTCATATATTGGTCAATACATTTAAGCTTGCAGCCCCTGTCAAGGAACACCATTTTTTGCAAGTCCTACGCTATCATTCAGAAAATGGGGTCCCTTAACGGAGGCAGCAAGCTTAAATGTACTGATCAATGCATGTACTAAACCCTTTTATTTATTATGGTGAGTTATTATGGTGAGCGCAGAGCCTCTGTGACTTTTATTTAAACAATGTGGCCACATACTATATTTAACTCCACATCTAGGAATGGTGAGTGCAGTGGCCTTTCATATGCAATCTCACAAAAACAACACACACAAAGTAGACTCACTATACCGCCCCTTTACCGAAGCAGACCGGTACAGTGATGAGATTGAGATGTAAGAACATCTAGGCTGCCAGAGAGGGAACCCCCCCTCCTCCCCCGATCCAGCTACAGCGCACAGCGCATCAGTTTAGTGCCGATGCTCTGTGTCTCCCCCCATCCCCCCCTCCCCCCCACACACAGTCGGCTCCTGAGTGCATGCACAAAATCTTGCTACTCTCGCGAGAACTCACTACTTTTGCCAAATCTCACATGCGGCCTGGAGCCGGAAGCCGCCACAGCCAGGGAGCGAACTGTCCCTGCATTGGAGATAGGGCAATGACAAATCACTAGCTGTGTACAATGTAAAAATTAATAGCTGCAGGTGTATATATATTTATTACGCGCATTCGTACACATATATAGGCAGACGTGGATAGAGTGCACTCCTTGGTGAAATATTGGTTGGGTGACAGAAATAGTTTGCATAATAGTTCATAATAAACAGCACTCCAAACAGAAAAAGAATGCATTATTTCAGATAGCAATATTTTGGACAATACAAGCCCTTATTTAAGCATATGCATACACGCACACGTTAAGCGTAAAAAAAACATATGCCAAAATGTGATAATAAAAGTTTCTGTTTATAATGATGTTGGTTCCCAGAAGATCTAGTGATGCTTTGTCCTGTCTTTTCCAGGGACCTTGTTTATACCAGGGACGTGCGGTGAGCTAAATAGCTCAGGAAGCACTGGCTAGCACCAGAGCCAAATATACATGCAATATATGAGCCAAAGGGTACTGGGCATTATATACAGGTGCAGCAGTATATACTTGTGGGCATTATACACAGGTGCAGCGGTATATACATGTGGGCATTATACACAGGTGCAGCAGTATAAACTCCTGGAAATTTGGTGAGTTTTGATCAGAGATGTGCGGAAAAGATACAAAGGTGAGGTGCTGCCCCACCTGCCATAGACATTTTACTCCAGAGTTTTGGCTATAATAATGATTAGAATAATACAAAGAAGCTATTTCAAACATTTTCTTTGTATTTTTCATATACTTTACACAGTCAAAACTCTGGTGCAAACGTTAGTATGACAGGAAAGGCTCTGCCACACCTGCCTCATCCAACCGCACATCACTGGTTTATACCCATATGAGTGTGGAAGACATAAAAGGAACACAATAGTGTTGTACCATATAAAAAGGTAGAAATAAAATCCTATGCTAAACATGTATATGGGGGTCATTCCGAGTTGATCGCACGTAGCAACTTTTTGCTGCCCGTGCAATCAACTAGACGCCGCCTATGGGGGAGTGTATTTCTGCATAGCAGGGCTGCGAATGCTTGTGCAGCCCTGCTATGCAAAAAAGTTTCCTGTAAAAGAAGACCAGGGTAAACATTACTTACCCTGTGCAATCGATCCAGCAATGCATGTCCCGGTATTGACGTCAGACATCCGCCCTCCAAACGCTTGGACACGCCTGCGTTGGACTCACCACACCCCGAAAACGGTGAGTTGCCTCCCGGATCCCCCTTCCTCATGTCAATCTTCTTGCGGTCACCGCTGCGACCGCTTTCTTCGGTAGCGGGGTCGCTGCCTGGCGGCGGCCATCGCCGGGCAACGACGCGCCTGTGCAATGCTGCCGCCGCGCAGTTCTGACCCGATCGCACGGCTGTGAAGTGTGATTGGGTCGTAATGACCCCCATGGTACGCAGTCTAATTTGCACATGATTTTATCTTCACTCTCTACACAGTATGGGTTCAGTATGAGTTACCGATGGACGAGATGCCGGCAGTCAGTATAAATAAGATTTTACTTACCGATAAATCTATTTCTCGTAGTCCGTAGTGGATGCTGGGGACTCCGTCAGGACCATGGGGAATAGCGGCTCCGCAGGAGACAGGGCACAAAAATAAAGCTTTAGGATCAGGTGGTGTGCACTGGCTCCTCCCCCTATGACCCTCTTCCAAGCCTCAGTTAGGATACTGTGCCCGGACGAGCGTACACAATAAGGAAGGATATTGAATCCCGGGTAAGACTCATACCAGCCACACCAATCACACCGTACAACTTGTGATCTGAACCCAGTTAACAGTATGACAAACGTAGGAGCCTCTGAACAGACGGCTCACAACAATAACAACCCGATTTTTTTGTAACAATAACTATGTACAAGTATTGCAGACAATCCGCACTTGGGATGGGCGCCCAGCATCCACTACGGACTACGAGAAATAGATTTATCGGTAAGTAAAATCTTATTTTCTCTGACGTCCTAAGTGGATGCTGGGGACTCCGTCAGGACCATGGGGATTATACCAAAGCTCCCAAACGGGCGGGAGAGTGCGGATGACTCTGCAGCACCGAATGAGAGAACTCCAGGTCCTCTTTAACCAGGGTATCAAATTTGTAGAATTTTACAAACGTGTTCTCCCCCGACCACGTAGCTGCTCGGCAGAGTTGTAATGCCGAGACTCCCCGGGCAGCCGCCCAGGATGAGCCCACTTTCCTTGTGGAATGGGCCTTGACAGATTTTGGTTGTGGCAAGCCTGCCACAGAATGTGCAAGTTGAATTGTGCTACAAATCCAACGAGCAATCGTCTGCTTAGAAGCAGGAGCACCCAGCTTGTTGGGTGCATACAATATAAACAGCGAGTCAGACTTTCTGACTCCAGCCGTTCTTGAAATATATATTTTCCAACCACGTCCAACAACTTGGAATCCTCCAAATCGTTAGTAGCCGCAGGCACCACAATAGGCTGGTTCAGGTGAAACGCTGACACCACCTTAGGCAGAAAATGAGGACGCGTCCGCAGTTCTGCCCTGTCCGAATGGAAAATCAGATATGGGCTCTTATATGATAAAGCCGCTAATTCTGATACTCTCCTGGCTGAAGCCAGGGCCAGTAGCATGGTTACTTTCCATGTAAGATATTTCAACTCCACCGATTTGAGTGGCTCAAACCAATGGGATTTGAGAAAATCCAAAACTACATTAAGATCCCACGGTGCCACTGGGGGCACAAACGGGGGCTGTATATGTAGTACTCCTTTTACAAAAGTCTGGACTTCAGGAACTGAAGCCAATTCTTTCTGGAAGAAAATCGACAGGGCCGAAATTTGAACCTTAATGGACCCCAATTTGAGGCCCATAGACAATCCTGTTTGCAGGAAATGTAGGAATCGACCCAGTTGAAATTCCTCCGTGGGGGCCTTCCTGGCCTCACACCACGCAACATATTTTCTCCAAATGCGGTGATAATGTTGTGCAGTCACCTCCTTCCTGGCTTTTACCAGTGTAGGAATGACCTCTTCCGGAATGCCTTTTTCCCTTAGAATTCGGCGTTCAACCGCCATGCCGTCAAACGCAGCCGCGGTAAGTCTTGGAATAGACACGGTCCCTGCTGAAGCAGGTCCCGTCTTAGAGGTAGAGGCCACGGATCCTCCGTGAGCATCTCTTGAAGTTCCGGGTACCAAGTTCTTCTTGGCCAATCCGGAGCCACGAGTATCGTTCTTACTCCCCTTTGCCGTATAATTCTCAATACTTTTGGTATGAGAGGCAGAGGAGGGAACACATACACTGACTGGAACACCCACGGTGTTACCAGAGCGTCCACAGCTATTGCCTGAGGGTCTCTTGACCTGGCGCAATACCTGTCCAGTTTTTTGTTGAGGCGGGACGCCATCATATCCACCTTTGGTTTTTCCCAACGGTTTACAATCATGTGGAAGACTTCTGGATGAAGTCCCCACTCTCCCGGGTGAAGATCGTGTCTGCTGAGGAAGTCTGCTTCCCAGTTGTCCACTCCCGGAATGAACACTGCTGACAGTGCTATCACATGATCTTCCGCCCAGCGAAGAATCCTTGCAGCTTCTGCCATTGCTGTCCTGCTTCTTGTGCCGCCCTGTCTGTTTACGTGGGCGACTGCCGTGATGTTGTCCGACTGGATCAACACCGGCTGACCCTGAAGCAGGGGTTTTGCCAGACTTAGAGCATTGTAAATCGCTCTTAGCTCCAGTATATTTATGTGAAAAGACATCTCCAGGCTTGACCATACTCCCTGGAAGTTTCTTCCCTGTGTGACCGCTCCCCAGCCTCTCAGACTGGCATCCGTGGTCACCAGGACCCAGTCCTGTATGCCGAATCTGCGGCCCTCTAACAGATGAGCACTCTGCAACCACCACAGAAGAGACACCCTTGTCCGTGGTGATAAGGTTATCCGCTGGTGCATCTGCAGATGCGATCCGGACCATTTGTCCAACAGATCCCACTGAAAAGTTTGTGCGTGGAATCTGCCGAATGGAATCGCTTCGTAAGAAGCCACCATCTTTCCCAGGACTCTTGTGCATTGATGCACAGACACTTTTCCTGGTTTTAGGAGGTTCCTGACAAGTTTGGATAACTCCTTGGCTTTCTCCTCCGGAAGAAACACCTTTTTCTGAACCGTGTCCAGAATCATTCCCAGGAACAGCAGACGTGTTGTCGGTGTCAACTGAGATTTTGGAAAATTCAGAATCCACCCGTGTTGTTGCAGCACTAATTGGGTTAGTGCTACTCCGTCCTCCAGCTGTTCTCTGGACCTTGCCCTTATCAGGAGATCGTCCAAGTAAGGGATAATTAATACGCCTCTTCTTCGAAGAAGAATCATCATTTCGGCCATTACCTTGGTAAAGACCCGAGGTGCCGTGGACAATCCAAACGGCAGCGTCTGAAACTGATAATGACAGTTTTGCACCACGAACCTGAGGTACCCTTGATGTGAAGGGCAAATTGGGACATGCAGGTAAGCATCCTTTATGTCCAGGGACACCATAAAGTCCCCTTCTTCCAGATTCGCTATCACTGCTCTGAGTGACTCCATCTTGAATTTGAATTTCTGTATGTACAGGTTCAAAGATTTCAGATTTAGAATAGGTCTTACCGAGCCGTCCGGCTTCGGTACCACAAATAGCGTGGAGTAATACCCTTTTCCTTGTTGTAGGAGGGGTACCTTGACTATCACCTGCTGAGAAAACAGCTTGTGAATGGCTTCCAATACCGTCGCCCTGTCTGAGGGAGACGTTGGCAAAGCAGACTTTAGGAACCGGCGAGGGGGAGACTTCTCGAATTCCAACCTGTAACCCTGAGATACTACCTGCAGGATCCAGGGGTCCACCTGTGAGCAAGCCCACTGTGCGCTGAAATTCTTGAGTCGACCCCCCACCGCTCCTGAGTCCGCTTGTAAAGCCCCAGCGTCATGCTGAGGGCTTTGCAGAACCCTGGGAGGGCTTCTGTTCCTGGGCAGGGGCTGCTTGCTGTCCTCTCTTACCCCTTCCTCTGCCCCGGGGCAGATATGACTGTCCTTTTGCCCGCTTGTTCTTATAGGACCGAAAGGACTGCGGCTGAAAAGACGGTGTCTTTTTCTGTTGGGAGGGGGTCTGAGGTAAAAAGGTGGATTTTCCGGCGGTTGCCGTGGCCACCAGATCCGATAGACCGACGCCAAATAATTCCTCCCCTTTATACGGCAATACTTCCATATGTCGTTTAGAATCCGCATCACCTGACCACTGTCGCGTCCATAAACTTCTTCTGGCAGATATGGACATCGCATTTACTCTCGATGCCAGAGTGCAAATATCCCTCTGAGCATCTCGCATATAAAGAAAAGCATCCTTTAATTGCTCTATAGTCAATAAAATACTGTCCCTATCCAGGGTATCAATATTTTCAGTCAGGGAATCCGACCAGACCACCCCAGCACTGCACATCCAGGCTGAGGCGATGGCTGGTCGCAGTATAACACCAGTATGTGTGTATATACTTTTTAGGGTAGTTTCCAGCCTCCTATCAGCTGGATCCTTGAGGGCGGCCGTATCAGGAGACGGTAACGCCACTTGTTTTGATAAGCGTGTGAGCGCCTTATCCACCCTAGGGGGTGTTTCCCAGCGCGCCCTAACCTCTGGCGGGAAAGGGTATAATGCCAATAACTTTTTTGAAATTAGCACTTTTCTATCTGGGTTAACCCACGCTTCATCACATACATCATTCAATTCCTCTGATTCAGGAAAAACTACAGGTAGTTTTTTCACCCCCCACATAATACCCCTTTTTTTGGTACTTGCAGTATCAGAGATATGCAAAGCCTCCTTCATTGCCGTGATCATATAACGTGTGGCCCTACTTGAAAATACGTTTGTTTCTTCACCGTCGACACTAGATTCAGTGTCCGTGTCTGGGTCTGTGTCGACCGACTGAGGTAAAGGGCGTTTTACAGCCCCTGACGGTGTCTGAGACGCCTGGGCAGGTACCAACTGGTTTTCCGGCCGTCTCATGTCGTCAACTGATTTTTGTAATGTGCTGACATTATCACGTAATTCCATAAACAAAGCCATCCATTCCGGTGTCGACTCCCTGGGGGGTGACATCACCATTATCGGCAATTGCTCTGCCTCCACACCAACATCGTCCTCATACATGTCGACACACACGTACCGACACACAGCAGACACACAGGGAATGCTCTTATCGAAGACAGGACCCCACTAGCCCTTTGGGGAGACAGAGGGAGAGTTTGCCAGCACACACCCAAGCGCTATAATATATATGGGAACAACCTTATATAAGTGTTGTATCCTTATAGCAGCTTAAATATATAAAATATCGCCAAAAAAAGTGCCCCCCCTCTCTGTTTTACCCTGTTTCTGTAGTGCAGTGCAGGGGAGAGTCCTGGGAGCCTTCCTCACAGCGGAGCTGAGCAGGAAAATGGGCTGTGTGCTGAGGAGAATAAGCCCCGCCCCCTATTCCGGCGGGCTTTTCTCACGGAGTTTGAGATATCTGGCATGGGTTTAATACATCCATATAGCCTCAAGGGCTATATGTGATGTATTTTTTAGCCATAAAAGGTATTATACATTGCTGCCCAGGGCGCCCCCAGCAGCGCCCTGCACCCTCCGTGACCTATGGTGTGAAGTGTGTGACAACAATGGCGCACAGCTGCAGTGCTGTGCGCTACCTTCATGAAGACTGAAAAGCCTTCTGCCGCCGGTTTCTGGACCTTCAATCTTCAGCATCTGCAAGGGGGGTCGGCGGCGCGGCTCCAGGACGAACCCCAGGGTGAGACCTGTGTTCCGACTCCCTCTGGAGCTAATGGTGTCCAGTAGCCTAAGAAGCCAATCCATCCTGCACGCAGGTGAGTTGAACTTCTCTCCCCTAAGTCCCTCGATGCAGTGAGCCTGTTGCCAGCAGGACTCACTGAACATAAAAAACCTAAAAACTTTTTCTAAGCAGCTCCTTAAGAGAGCCACCTAGATTGCACCCTGCTCGGACGGGCACAAAAACCTAACTGAGGCTTGGAGGAGGGTCATAGGGGGAGGAGCCAGTGCACACCACCTGATCCTAAAGCTTTATTTTTGTGCCCTGTCTCCTGCGGAGCCGCTATTCCCCATGGTCCTGACGGAGTCCCCAGCATCCACTTAGGACGTCAGAGAAAAGACAGCGGCATCCCATCCATCATAATCCCGACAGCCCCCCATTTAGCCCCCTAACCCTCATCTTTTCCCTATTCTAAACCTAACCCTCCCTTTCCCATTGCCTAAGCCTAACGCTCCCCGCTAGGTGCCTAACCCTAACTCTCCCTTTCACGTTGCCTAAGCCTAACCCTCCCCGCTAGGTGCCTAACCCTAACCCTCCCTTCCACGTTGCCTAAGCATAACCCTCCCCGCTAGGTGCCTAACCCTAACCCTCCCTTCCACGTTGCCTAAACCTAACCCTCCCCGCTAGGTGCCTAACTATAACCGTCCCTTCCCCATTACCTAAACCTAACCCTCCCGCTAGGTGCCTAACCTTAACCCTCCCTTCCATGTTGCCTAAACCTAACCCTCCCCGCTAGGTGCCTAAGCCTAACCCTCACTTCCCCGTTGCCTAAACCTAACCCTCCCTGCTAGGTGCCTAACCCTCCCTTCCCCGTTGCCTAAACCTAACCCTCCCCGCTAGGTGCCTTTTCCTAACCCTCCCTTCCCCACTGCCTAAACCTAACCCTCCCCGCTAGGTGCCTAACCCTAACCCTCCCTTCCCCGTTGCCTAAACCTAACCCTCCCAGCTAGATGCCTAACCTTAACCTCCCCTTCTATATGCCTTACTCTAACCTCCCCTCCTCAGCCCCTAACCCTAATGTTCCCGTGCCTGCACCCTAAGCCCCCCCAATGGTAGAACACTTTTGTGGTTCTTTCATATCTTCCACACTCACATGGGTGTTAACAAAGTACACGGAGAAGAAGCCTCACTAGAACTTTTGGGAACCTACATTTTTATGTACGGGTAAGCCAGTTTTAATCACATTTTGGTAGGTGTACACTTGCCCTCTTCTGTCTGTATTTATCTAATCAGAAAGTACACTGCATCCGCTTTGATTTTAAGCTGCAGGACATGAAGGGTCATTCTGACCCAATCGCATGCTGCAATTTATTGCAGCGGTGCGATCGTGTCAGTACTGTGTATGCGCCAGTGCCGCAGTGCGCCGGCGCATGCTAGATGGCCGAAGGCCGTCGTTGCCTAGCGATCACCTGTGCCTGATTGACAGGCAGAGGCGGTCGATGGGTGGGAGGGGGCGCGGTCCGGCCAACGCAGGCATGGCCGGACCATTGGGGGGGCGGGCCGCGACGGCTGCGTGACGTCACATGCAGCCGCTGCGACCCGGGCAGTGAAGAGGTTCTCCTGGCCGGGAGCTACTCCTGAAATGCAAAAGCATCGCCGCTGTGAAATGCTTTTGCACTTCTGGGGGGGGGGGGGGGGGGGGTGCGGCACTGCCATGTGGGGTAGACTAGCCCTGTGCTGGGCGTGCCTGATCGTAGCTGTGCTAAATTTAGCACAGCTACGATCAACTCGGAATGGCCCCCGTGTTCAGAATAAAATTGTGTATGCGAGATAATCATGCTCAGTATATTCTACAAACAGTAGGTCAACTCTATCGAATGCTAATCTAAAGAATAGAATCAGATTTATAAATATTAATAAACTGGAAGCAACTCTTTTAGTATTTGACTGCTGGCAAGTATGATGTCATAAAACTGAACACAGGACTCACAAAAAAACTAAAAAAAAGCTCAATGTTTTGCTACAGCAAGATACACAGCTTACTGTGCTCCTGTATGGAATCAGTTTCTGGGAATAGACTGTTCCCATCCAACTTAGAATGGGCGTACTATACACTTACTGTGCCACAGCATGAAAAGGACTACTACAAATAAAGGGCTGTGCTCCTGTTTGGAAAAGTATTACTGTACGATTTTCCTGTGCACACCAGTAGTCAGGACTGTATCATCTTGACTGTACATTATGGGGGTCATTCCGAGTTGCTCGCTCGCAAGCTGCTTTTAGCAGCTTTGCACACGCTAAGCCGCCGCCTACTGGGAGTGAATCTTAGCTTATCAAAATTGCGAACGAAAGATTCGCAATATTGCGAAAATACTTCTCTGTGCAGTTTCTGAGTAGCTCGAGACTTACTCTGCCAGTGCGATCAGTTCAGTGCTTGTCGTTCCTGGTTTGACGTCACAAACACACCCAGCGTTCGCCCAGACACTCCTCCGTTTCTCCAGCCACTCCCGCGTTTTTCCCAGAAACGGTTGCGTTTTTTCACACACTCCCATAAAACGGCCAGTTTCCGCCCAGAAACACCCACTTCCTGTCAATCACATTACGATCACCAGAACGAAGAAAAAACCTCGTAATGCCGTGAGTAAAATACCTAACTGCATAGCAAATTTACTTGGCGCAGTCGCACTGCGGACATTGCGCATGCGCGACTAATCGCTCCGTTGCGAGAAAAAAATAACGAGCGACCAACTCGGAATGACCCCCAATGTACAGAAAATACACAGGAATACAGGAACATGATCTATTATCCAGAAACCTGTTAACTACAAAGAAAAAAATAAATAAAAGAAACATGAAAAAAACCTCATTACTGTTTAGTGGTCATTTTTGCACTCACATGGTCATCAGTGATTTCTCCCGCAGTCACTGTAAAGAGTGCAGCTAAACAATTTGACCAGGCAGCAAATGACAGAGAGTGTAGGGAGTGAAAAAGGATATTTTGTATTAGTGAAGTATATTTAAGATATTATGCCAGAATAACCTAATATCCCACAATTTCATTATCTGTTGACAACACTACCATCTCCTCTAATCACAATTGCACTGTCTTGGAGTTATTCTGGTCTTCTCCCTCTCCCTTAAACCACACATTCTGTACCTTTGCAGTCTTACAGTTTCCATCTCAAAACAATCTCTAGGATCAGACTCTCTCACCCTAGAGGCAACTAAGACCCTCATCCACTCACTGGTCATCTTCAGATTGGACTACTGTAATCTCCTCCCTGTCTCCCACTGCTCTTCACTCCAGTCTGTCTTCATTGCTGCTGACCAGCTCATCTTCCACTTCAAGCTTACTACATCCTCCTACAAGATCCACACAGTTCTCATACATCTTGCCGCAATACGTTACGCAGCAAGGCATCGTTTTTTGCCGAAAATGTGTCTTATTTGCATCGCTATACTCCTTACTATGTTAGTAGGACGCACAAGCACACTTTGCTGATTAAAATGATATGCGGCATGCCTATATTCTGTGTGCTTCTGTGGCTGTATCTGCATACAAAATGGCACGTTAGTGTTTACTAGGAAAACACTGTAATGTACCATTGCGTATATCATTTTAATCAGCATAAGCTGCGTATGCGTCCTATTTGCATCATCTTGTGAATAAGATGCATTTTAATGGAAAAAGTCAAGCATAAAGACGCTCAGCGCTACCGAGTGACGCCACGGTATGGCGTGACTAGAAGGGCTGTTTAAGGTATGCTAGATGTAAGTAGACACATCTGTTGAACGCTCTTCTTCTCCCTATCAAACTCTCCATCTCTCTAAAAAAAACTTCAAGTGGGCTCTCAGGGCCCACTTATTTACCAAAGCTTTACTGCTCACTGTTTCACTCCTATGTGTCACCTCTGTCTGTCTGCCCCATTCCTTCAGATTGTAAGCACTGATGAGCAGGGCCTTCTTCCCTCATGTGCTTTTCCTTCCCTCACTTATACCATCATCTCCTCCCCATTACCGACAATGACACCTACAGTATCTCTTGGGTTCTGTTGCCCTGTTGCTTATTCGGGTATTAGGACTGCTAAAGTAGCAATGTTTTCAGACCATGTCCATGTCCTGCAATGTTTTAATGTTTTGGCTACAAAGTAACTTTTTCTTGTTTTGTTCACACTACTTCTGCGGACCCCTTGTGGCAACATATCATTTAAGGATAATTATATAAATTATGTATGTATATATATATATATATATACACACACACACACACACACACACACAGTTGTGCTCATAAGTTTACATACCCTAGCAGAATGTGTGATTTTCTGGCCATTTGTCAGAGAATATGAATGATAGCTCACAAACTTTTCTTTCACTCATGGTTAGTGGTTGGGTGAAGCCATTTATTGTCAAACAACTGTGTTTACTCTTTTTAAATCATAATGACAACAGAAACTACCCAAATGACCCTGATCAAAAGTTTACATACCCTGGAGATTTTGGCCTGATAACATGCACACAAGTTGAGGTCAGTGAGTTTCTGGACTCCTGAAAGACCCTTGCATCTTTCATCCAGTGCTGCACTGACGTGTCTGGATTCTGAGTCATGCGGAAAGCAAAAGAATTGTCAAAGGATCTGCGGGAAAAGGTAATTGAACTGTATAAAACAGGAAAGGGATATAAAAAGATATCCAAGCACTTGAGAATGCCAATCATCAGTGTTCAAACTCTAATTAAGAAGTGGAAAATCAGGGATTCTGTGGAAACCAAATCACGGTCAGGTAGAACAACAAAAATTTCAGCCACAACTGCCAGGAAAATTGTACGGGATGCAAAGAAAAATCCACAAATATCTTCAGCTGAAATACAGGACTCTCTGAAAAAAAGTGGTGTGGTTGTTTCAAGATGCACAATAAGGAGGCATTTGAAGAAAAATGGGCTGCATGGTCGAGTCGCCAGAAGAAAGCCATAACTACGCAAATGTCACAAAGCATCCCGCTTACAATACTCCAAACAGCACAGAGACAAGCCTCAAAACCTCTGGAACAACGTCATTTGGAGTGATGAGACCAAAATTTTACTTTTTGGCCACAATCATAAACGTTACATTTGGAGAGGAGACAACAAGGCCTATGATGAAAGGTACACCATTCCTACTGTGAAACACGGAGGTGGATCGCTGATGTTTTGGGGATGTGTGAGCTACAAAGGCACTGGAAACTTGGCCAAAATTGATGGCAAGATGAATGCAGCATGTTCTCAGAAAATACTGGAGGAAACTTTGCACTCATCAGCCCAGAAGCTGCGCATGGGACGTACTTGGACGTTCCAACATGACAATGATCGAAAACACAAGGCCAAGTCGACTTGTCATTGGCTACAGCAGAATAAAGTGAAGGTTCTGGAGTGGCCATCTCAGTCTCCTGACCTCAATATCATTGAGCCACTCTGGGGAGATCTCAAACATGCAGTTCATGCAAGACAGCCCAAGAATTTACAGGAACTGGAGGCTTTTTGCCAAGAAGAATGGGCAGCTTTACCATCTGAGAAAATAAAGAGCCTCATCCACAACTACCACAAAAGACTTCAGGCTGTCATTGATGTTAAAGGGGGAAATACACGGTATTAAGAACTTGGGTATGTAAACTTTTGATGAGGGTCGTTTGGGTAGTTTCTGTTGTCATTATGATTTAAAAAGAGTAAACACAGTTGTTTGACAATAAACGGCTTCACCCAACCACTAACCACTTGTGGAGGCAAAGTATATGGGACAGCACACCAGATGTAGCAGAGAAAATTGTTAATTCATCAAAGAGTAGTTTTAAAATTTCTGGTATAGCAAACCAAAAACATTGGCATATCAAAAAGTATAAAAAATGCAGTTGGGGCAAAATACAGTCGACCATCCATAATTAAAATGCTTGAACACCTTCATCCTGGACATCAGTATGGCAGCTATTAGTGGTTGTTGGAGCAGTGCTGCGATTAGAAAAAAAGACCAGATCTGTGGCGGGTGGCCCTCTCAGGTACTTGCCCCCTGTGCCCCTCCCCTTTCCTTAATCCAACCCTACGTAACACTGCCATCCAAAAATTCCAACAGTATTTGCATGCATAGACGTTATCCTAAGGGAGAACAATACAAAAATGTTGCCTAGCCCTATACAGTAGGCTGCGGTGGCTAACATATCTAAAGATTGTGTTAACTTATGAGACATAGGGGTCTACAGTTCCAAAAAGTGACGATTTTCAGAGCTTGGTGAATTGCTCCAGACTGCAGTTCCACAGTATTGCGAGTAATTGTGACTGTGGTATCCAATGTTAGCTGAGTTGATGCAGGTGATATTAGATATCTACTGCTTTGGTAAATTACAGGGACACTAAAATCATGTGGAAACTGAAGATAATCTTTTAAATACAGAGTTTTAGGTTTACATATAGGATTATACATTGAGTAGGGTGCAAACTATTCACTTTATATATCTAAGGGGGTGGCTGTCAGTGCCGGGCACCCAATGCAGCAATTCAACTGTTGCTCCGTTTGGCCGCTCACAGCTGCCAGCACTGGTATTTCTGCTCACAGACCCAACCATGCTAGCAAGCAAAAATGTGGGAAAACTGCCCCGTTTGGTTGCCTAAATGGCACTTTTTGTGTCAGGCCCAGCAATTTATTTGGGTTTAGCCACTTTATGCGACTAAACCTGGCACTGAAGGTTACGATCAGCGCGTTAAAACCCACCAATTGAAAAGCACCCACCGATCTCCCGTCACTTTAGACAGGAGAACAGGTGCGCATACAGCATTTAAAAATTGCACCCTATTAATGTTATTATGAAACGATTTAGGGGTTTTGGGGGCCTTTAAGTAGTCAGCTTGTATGTTAGGTGTAGTTGTGCTTTGAATGTGTAGAAATAGTGAAAAAATGTCTAACACGTCAGTACCCCTGTGCCCAAGAAACACATTTTCTTGTGCCAAAAACATTGTCATGTCAAAAAGTATCAAAAATGCAGTTGGGGAAAAATATACAGTAGTCAACCATCCACAATTAAAGTGCTTCAACATCATCACCATATTGTAGTCGACAGAACCGTTTCGATGTAGTGAACACCTTCATCCTGGACATCAGTATGGCAACTATTAGTGGTTAATTATTGGAGCAGTGCAGCGATTAGCGAAAAAGACTAGATCTGTGGCGGTGCCCCTCTCAGGTACCAGCAGGTAGTCCCGTTGCGGGCTCGCTGCACTCGCCACGCTGCAAGCCCAGTGTCTATTCCTACTTGGTTGGTGGCATGGACCTACCAACAAAGTGAGAATTAGGAGCGGGTGTCGGAATGCCGGCTGTCGGCAAAATGGCAGCTGCCAGGATTCCGGTGTTGGTCTCCTGAACGCCGGCATCCCGACCGCTGGCATTTTGACTGCATCGCAACAGAAGACTGCATAATAAGAGACAGAGCAAGACGTAAGTGGGCCTTGTGCACAAGTTTACAATCGACATGAGAATGGGAATTGAAAAAATTAAGATGTTTCTTCTTTTAATAAAGAATATGAAACTTATCTTAAATAATAATAATCAGCCTTTATACAACTCCTTTTATGCACCGGCATCCATTCACATTCAGTGTGACCTCAAGGTTGAAGATTTTTATCGCACACAATGTTTACTTTCTTCTTCATATTTATCCTGTTTGATTTGATGTTTACAAACCTTATATGTGGTTCTTAGTACCCAAGCAGTCGTTTTGACAAATATTTAAAAAAATAAAAAATCTCTCCTTCCGTAGCCAAACAGAGAAATGTTTTGCTTCAGGAAATCGTCCAAGGGATTCTGACCTTCCTGTGTACACTAGACTTACTGTGCATGGAGCATCCACTGGATCCCGCAAAGGAAAACCGGTGAAATCCCTGGCTCAAAATGAAAAAGCATCTCTCTGGTCCTGAAGTACAGAGTAGACGCAATGTGGTTTGTGGCACCCTGGCTTGCTTTTAACTTTTATGCTTGCTTCAAACATCACAGAGCTGAGAAACACCTAGATCTGTACATATTTACTGGAGGAAAACCTCTGATGGGTTAGAATCAACACCTATGACTAAAGTTTAGGACCTACAACTTTTGGCTAGAAGTTACAGGAACATGACTACACATTAATATACAGATGTGTCCTCATACATCTTTGCTGAAGTTGCACCAAATAGCCCCTCATGGCACGCCATGTCCAAGGAGACTCTGCTAACGTCAGAAGTCTCTTTTGCCGAAAATCCATCTTAGTTGCAACTCAATTCAACCACGATGCACCAGAAGATTGTGCTGATTAATTTGATATGCAACATAGGGGGTAATTCAGAGATTTTGTTGGGTTATTTTGTTTCTGTGCAGGGTAAATACTGGCTGCTTTATTTTTACACTACAATTTAGATTTCAGTTTCAACACACCCCACCTAAATCTAACTCTCTCTGCACATGTTATATCTGCCCACCCTGCAGTGCACATGGTTTCGCCCAACTGCTAACAAATTTGCTGCAGCGATCAACTCAGAATTACCCCCATAATCTCATACGAAGTGCTACAGTAAAATGCAGCAGCCACAGCTTTTTTTCCATGCATAGTTCTGTTGTGCTTAATATACATACTCACCGGTAGATGTATGATACCGGCACGAACCATAGCAGAGCCTTATTTAATGTTATGCCCAATAGTAGTGCTCTAGTTTCTTTTATGAATCACAGTAGTGCTTAAGTTCACCCTATGTCACGTTTCAGATCTGCCACAGTACCCCCAATTCACATTATGATATATAGTGCTCCTCGTTCATATTGTACCTTATTACAGTGCCCCGGTTCATATTATATAACATTAAAATACCATCCAGTTAATTTTATACCACACTACCATGAGCAGGTCCAGGGGCATTTCTAGATATATTGCAGTGCTAAAACAGGAGGGAAAAAAACGGTTTTAACAAACAAACGACACGACATGTCGACCGCATTGATACCGACACACACTAAAATCAGCCCAAACTAGCCAAAAATCATTCCTGCACATGCTGGAGGTACACCAATGCAAAAGCAAGACCCAAAAAGTCATTTTAAGAAAAAAAAACGTGAAAAACTACCCAAAACACAAAACTCCACAAAAAAATGCAGCAGAACAAGCAGGAGCTATACACATACCTGCACACATACCCAAACACCCTATGTACACCTCATGGCAACCCCCACTACACAAACCCATACATGCAACACCAGACCCAAATGTGGTACTTACCTACAAATGTAGTAATAGCTCCAAAAACGACTCTCCTCCGGGGTAACAGGTATCCTCCTGTCTGTCCTGGAATAAAGCCTGCTGGGTGTCCAAACGATACCACAGCAAACAACCAATTTGCTAGCTCTGCACCTCCTCACACCTCTCTGCAGGTTCACAAAATGGCTGCTGAGCACGCAGCAAACAAGCCCTAATAAAGGGCTGCAAACGGCGGGAAGTCGAATTCAGGACGCCCACTACTCGCCGATTGGTCCGTGATCCGCCAAGGGGAGTGTCGAATCCATTTTGCATTGCATATGGTGAATTCATGGTCCCGGCGGCAGCGCTGCGGCTGTCGAGTACAGGCGAATTTTTAAACGGACGAAAGAACGGCGCGATTCGACCGCAATTGCATATACCCCTTAGTATTAAATGTATGCAGAGAATAAAAAGTAAATGACAAGGTAATATGTATTGGATCTCTTGACATTTAATGACAAAATGATCATTAATGTTTATGGTAAATGCAGCCTTTTAAAGGAATTACATTTTAAAATACAATATTTAAAATAATACTGATATGTAAACAGTCTTTAACAAATCCAATAGTGTAATTCAGCGATAATCAATTTAGTGCATTATAGCAGTTCAGTATCTAATGTGCAATACTTTGCAGTTCAGGGAACAGTCTGGGGCCGGCTGACTTCATGCATAGTTCTGCCAAGCCAAGGAGAAAACAATTCAGTAATCTGCATGTTTTATTGATAAGTGAACACTGTTTGATAAATTTCAGAGTGCATAATAAACTTCATGTTTAGCAAACATTGATTTGAAAGGCTGGAAATAAGATGATAAACGGTAGAAGCAAAAGTAGAAAATATATGTACACACAAGGAATGTTAAAGAGCATTTATTCTCCTAAATATGGAAAAAAATACTACTAGAGAAAGGCAATGATAAACTTATGATTCCCCCTATCCTGACACCCCACATCATGAAATCCAACTTGCTAATGCATCAATTATACCAATTTGTGCCACTTTTCATCGATTCATTTTCCTAGAACGTACATTTTCATTTTCTTTATAATTACAGAAGGGCAAAGCTAGTGGGAGATATCAGAGCTTGTGCCATTGTTGCTAGATGTGAGGGGGCGCCTACAGAGACTCAGGCAGGGGGGTAAGGCATGAGGATATCGAGGTCAGGAAACCCGAGATTTATAATGGGTCTATTTACTAAGCCATGGATGGAGATAAAAGTAGATGGAGATAAAGTACCAGCCAATCAGGTCCTAGCTGTCATTTTTCAAACACAGGCAGTTAGGAGCCGATTGGCTGGTACTTTATCTCCGTTGACTTTATCTCCATCCAAGGCTTAGTAAATAGACCCCATTAATTAGCCTTAAAAAGTCCAGGAGTGGAGGTAGCAATCCCGGGATTTTGAGATCAGTTAAATGTAAAAATAGGATTTTAATTACCTTCCGGTAAATCCTTTTCTCGTAGTCCATAGAGGATGCTAGGGTCCACATTAGTACCATGGGGTATAGACGGGTCCACTAGGAGCCATTGGCACTTTAAGAGTTTGAGAGTGTGGGCTGGCTCCTCCCCCTATGCCCCTCCTACCAGAGTCAGTCTAGAAACTGTGCCCGAGGAGACGGACATCTTCGAGAGAAGGATTTAACACAGATAGTGGCGAGATTCATACCAGCTCACACACAGAAAGCAAACCAAGCTAACAAGCTTGGAAACTCCACAATCGCTGAAACAGTACTTACCAAGTAACAATGCAGTACGCAACTAAAACAAAGTTGTACTGAACCAGAAAACCACTACAGGAAAACGAAGCGCTGGGCGTGTGCCCAGCATCCTCTACGGACGACGAAAAAAGGATTTACGGGTAGGTAATTAAAATCTTATTGCTGGGGTCCACATTAGGGAGGGAGAGTGCGGAGGCTCATGCAGAACTGATTGACCAAACTTAAGGTCCTCAGAGGCCAAAGTATCGAACTTGTAGAACTTTGCAAACGTGTTCGACCCCGACCAAGTAGCCGCTCGGCAGAGTTGTACAGCCGAGACACACCCGGCAGCCGCCCAGGAAGAACCCACCTTACGAGTAGAGTGGGCCTTAACAGACATAGGACACGGTAAGCCTGCCATAGAATACGCATGCTGGATAGTGAACCTGATCCAGCGAGAGATCGTCTGCTTAGAAGCAGGACACCCAATTTTCTTGGGATCATACAGGATAAACAGAGAGTCTGATTTCCTGTGACGAGCAGTCCTCCGGAACATAAATTTTTAGAGCTCTTACAACATCTAAGGACTTTGAAGAAATAGAGGAGTCAGTCGCAACTGGCACCACATTAGGTTGGTTGATATGAAATGCAGACACAATCTTCGGACGAAACTGCTGACGTCTGTCCGAAGCTCTGCTCTATCTTCATGGAAGATCAAGTATAGGATTTTACAGGACAAAGCCCCCAACTCCGACACACGCCTAGCAGAAGCTAAGGCCAACAAAGTGACAGCCTTCCACATGAGAAACTTGATCTCAACCTCCTGTAGAGGCTGAAACCAGTCCAACTGGAGGAACTGCAACACCACGTTAAGATCCCAGGGTGCCGTAGGTGGTACAAAGGGAGGTTGGATGTGCAGAACTCCCTTCAAGAAAGTCTGAACCTCAGGGAGGGCAGCCAACTGTTTCTGGAAGAAAATGGATAGGGATGAAATTTTGACCTTTACAGATCCTAACCTCAGGCCCATATCCACACCGGCTTGCAGGAAGAGGAGAAAACGTCCCTGTTGAAACTCCGCCATAGGAAAGCTCTTGAACTCACACCAAGATACATATTTTTTCCAAATACGATGGTAATGTTTAGACGTTACTCATTTCCTAGCCGGTATCAGGGTAGGAATAACCTTGTTCGGAATGCCCTTCCGAGCTAGTATCTGGCGTTCAACCTCCATGTCATCAAACGTAGCCGTGGTAAGTCTTGATAGGCGAACGGCCCCTGCTGCAGCAGGTCCTCCCGAAGAAGAAGAGGCCTCGTCTCTTCTAGCAGTAGATCCAGAAGATCCGCGTACCAAGACCTTCTTGGCCAGTCTGGAGCAATGAGGATCGCTTGAACCCTTGTTCTCCTTATGAGCTTTAGCACTCTTGGAATGAGTGGGAGTGGTGGAAACACGTACACCGACTGGAATACCCAAGGAGTCACAAGGGCGTCCACCGCCACTGCTTGCGGGTCTCTCGATCTGGAACAATATCGCCGAAGCTTCTTGTTGAGACGAGAGGCCATCATGTCTATTTGGGGTACACCCCAAAGATCTGTTACCTCCTTGAACACCTCCGGATGGAGACCCCACTCCCCTGGATGGAGATTGTGTCTGCTGAGGAAGTCCGCTTTCCAGTTGTCTACTCCCGGAATGAAGATTGCTTACAGCGCCAACGCGTGTTTTTCTGCCCGGAGGATGATTCTTGTTACCTCTGACATTGCAGCTCTGCTCTTCACTCCGCCCTGTCGGTTTATGTAAGCCACTGTTGTTACATTGTCCGACTGCACTTGAATGGCCCAATTTTTCAGAAGATGGGCCACTTGGAGAAGACCGTTGTAGACAGCTCTTAGTTCCAGAATGTTTATCGGCAGGCCGGCTTCCAGACTTGACCACCTTCCTTGGAAGATTTCCTCTTGAGTGACTGCGCCCCAGCCCCGGAGATTTGCATCCGTGGTAAGAAGGATCCAGTCCTGAATCCCGAACCTGCGGTCCTCCAGCAGGTGAAGCAATTGTAGCCACAAAGGAGTGAAATCCTGGCCTTTGGCGACAGACGTATTCTCTGGTGCATGTGTAGATGAGATCCCGGCCACTTGTCCAGGAGATCCAGTTAGAAGGACCGAGCATGAAACCTACCGTACTGCATAGCCTCGTAAGAGGCCACCATCTTCCCCAGAAGGCGAATGCACTGATGAACCGACACCCGGGCTGGCTTCAGTACATCCCGAGCCATTGTTTGTATCACCAACACTTTTTCCTCTGGAAGAAACACCCTCTGCACTTCCATGCAAGGATCATTCCCAGAAAGGACAACCTCCTGGTTGGTTCCAAATGTGATTTTGGAAGATTCAGGATCCACCCGTGTTCCCCGAGAAGATGGGTCGTGAGAACTATGGACTGTAACAGCTTCTCCTTGGACGATGACTTTATCAGCAGATCATCCAGATATGGAATTATGTTCACCCCCTGTCTGCGGAGGAGAACCACCATTCGCCATCACCTTGGTGAATATCCTCGGTGCTGTGGAGAGGCCGAATGGCAGGGCCTGGAATTGAAAATGACAGGCCAACAGTGCGAATCGGAGATAAGCTTGATGCAGCGGCCAAATCAGAATGTGGAGATACGCATCCTTGATATCAAGGGATACGAGGAATCCCCCTCCTCCAGACCTGATATCACCGCCCTTAGAGACTCCATTTTGAACTTGAACTCCCTCAGGAAGGGGTTTAGCGATTTTAAGTTCAGAATGGGCCTGACCGAATCATCCGGTTTCGGTACCACGAAAAGGTTCGAATAGTGACCTTTGTTTTAGATATGGGGAGGAACTGGTACAATAACCTGTGCCTCCACCAACTTCTGGACGGCTTCCTGTAGGATAGTTCTGTCTGACAGCAAAGCTGGCAAGCCAGATTTGAAGAACCGGTGAGGAGGGAGATTTGAAATTCCAGCCTGTACCCCTGGGACACAATATCTTGCACCCAGGGATCCAGACCGGACAACACCCAGACGTGACTGAAATGCCTGAGTCTCGCCCCCACCGGTCCCACCTTCAGGCCGCATGGTCCACCGTCATGCTGAGGACTTTGGCGTACACGAAGTAGGTTTCTGATCCTGGGAACCCGCCACGGCAGGTTTCTTGGATTTTGGACGACCTCCTCTAAAGAAGGTGTTAGACGGCTTGGCCTTTCTTGCTTTGGCAGTCCGAAAGGACTGAGAAGCAGCTGAAGAAAAGGGTTTCTTCATAGCAGGTGCAGCTGAGGGAAAAAAAGGAGACTTATCCGCTGTAGCCGTGGAAACCCTCGCATCCAACGCTTCCCCAAAGAGAGCCTGACCTGTATAGGGTAGGGTCTCCACACCTCTCCTGGATTCCGCGTTGGCAGACCACTGGCACAGCCAAAGTCCCCTACGAACTGAGACAGACATGGAAGATATCTCTGCAGCCATGGAACCCAGGTCTTTCATGGATTCCACCATAAATTCTGCAGAATCCTGAATGTTACGTAAAAACAATTCAACATCACTTTTATCAATTGTATCCAAATCCTCAAGTAATGTGCCTGACCACTTTACTATAGCTTTGGAAATCCATGCACAGGCAATAGTAGGACATAAAATAGTAGTAGATCTTGGCGCAGTATTAAAGAATAGATAGAAAAGAAAATACAGAAAAATGCCAGACTGAATAAAATTAGAACACATTTAATAACAATTTAAACCTAAAACTTTCCAGGTGCATAAATGACCATCCGAAAATTACAAATGCACAATACATATATAAGGATTGGGCCGTACACACAATTCATATGCATAAACTTTTTGCCGGTACCAATATATTATTAATTCAGTAAGAAAAAGTCATCCAGAAAGTCACAGCCTAATCGGCCCTGAATGTCCTGAGACCTGTTATCCTTTGCCACACGGGCTTTCAATAGATTTGACCAAACTGGTCTTTCAGGATGGTATGTTTGTATTAATGTTAGGATTTCTTTGATTAATACCTTTGTGGGTAAGTTATCCAAAACAGTAAAACCTCTCACACCTTATTTGAAATCCTATGTTTTGCAGAAGTTCAGGCTTCAGTGTTCTCTCGGCCTGCTAGGCCTCACTCTACATCACAGCCTAGTCTAGAGTACTCACATGACAGTGACTGTTCACCTGACCCAGAGCTGTCCAATCCTCTGCCAGCCTGAGACTCTCTGCATCACCTAACACTGCTCACCAATCACCAAGGACCAGGAAGTATAAGTCGGGAGACTGAGTTGGAAACTGGGCCAGTTCCTCATGTCACACACAGCTCTGTGTGAGCTTTGAAGCTGAGCTCCCTAAAGGTAACCCTTGTACTTTAGTTCCTGTGAAAACTCTGTTCCTTTGTTACCCAGTTTGGTTTACCTTTGTGTTGCCACTGATATTCACTATTTCCACGAGTCTCAACGTAAAGGCACAGCTGCAGTGGTTCATCTTAAAGGCACAGTACAGTATTCCATAGTCTCAACTGAAAACCACAGCTGCCGTGTTTCATCTTTACTGCTGTTGTAGTTGTGATCTCCAGAGCTCCCGTATACCTGTGGCTTCAGTGCTTCCAAGCACCTCCGTGCCTCCAAGCACCTCCGTGCCTCCAGGCACTTCTGCACCTACAAGCACCTCAGTGCCTCCAGGCACTTCTGCACCTACAAGCACCTCAGTGTCTCCAAGCACTTCGGCACCTACAAGCACCTCAGTGCCTCCAAGCGCCTCAGTGCCTCCAAGCGCCTCAGTGCCTCCAAGCACTTCTGCACCTACAAGCACTTCAGTGCCTCACAAGCGTAGTTGGTGTCTCCAGCATCCGGTACTCCTTCATTCATTCCTCAGCACCTTTTCAAGTTCTGTCTTTCAGGAGACCTCCAGCATCCATACGTGCCTCCTGTCTGCCGACCAAATCTTGCATGAGGAAAACCTAGATTCGGCCACCTCTGCTGCGGTCCAGCTGCGGTTCCTTTTCCCGGTCACCGGGGGCGTCTGGGCTGAGGACACAGACGCCCCTCCTTCCCGGTCACCGGGGCGTCTGGGCTGAGGACACGGACGCCCCTCCTTGGGCTGAGGACACGGACTCCCCTCCTTGGGCTGAGGACACGGACGCCCCTCCTTGGGCTGAGGACACGGACGCCCCTCCTTGGGCTGAGGACACGGACGCCCCTCCTTGGGCTGAGGACACGGACGCCCCTCCTTGGGCTGAGGACACGGACGCCCCTCCTTGGGCTGTAGACACGGACGCCCCTCCTTGGGCTGTAGACACGGACGCCCCTCCTTGGGCTGTAGACACGGACGCCCCTCCTTGGGCTGTAGACACGGACGCCCCTCCTTGGGCTGTAGACACGGACGCCCCTCCTTGGGCTGTAGACACGGACGCTCCTCCTTGGGCTGTAGACACGGACGCTCCTCCTTGGGCTGTAGACACGGACGCCCCTCCTTGGGCTGTAGACACGGACGCCTCTCCTTGGGCTGTAGACACGGATGCCTCTCCTTGGGCTGTAGACACGGACGCCCCTCCTTGGGCTGTAGACACGGACTCCTCTGTGACTCTAAATGGCTTGAACATTCTTCTCTGGACACCCAACTTGGGATAAGGTCTTTTAATCACTGGACCCCAGTCATAAATTTGAGTCTCTTTCAGAGTAGCCTTCTTTATACCCCCGTCAGCAGTAGCAGGATCGGCTATTGTGGATGACTTGTAGACATGAGCACTATGATACTGAGATTTGTCACCATTCCCTGGCTTGCGAAGAATGCAGTCTTTAACAAAATGACCGGAATTTCCACAGTAAAGACAGAGGTGTAGTCTACAACACTCCCAAACCAGGTCAGTGATAGTATTCACATAGTCCTCCAGTCGCCCGCACAGACTTCACTAACACCGGGTTCACAAAACCACAGTCATGACATATTTTTCTAATTGAGGAGATTGCGCAGATAATACCTTCTTTATTAATAGTAGGACATAGTATCGCCCCTGAAGCCGTGTATATGGATTTGAGCGTAGTGTCGATTTTGCGATCAGCCGACTCTTTTAAGGCGGTAGATCCTGGAACAGGTAAAAACACCTTTTTTGAGAGTCTGGATACAGAAGCGTCAACTATGGGTGGGTTTTCCCATTTTTTCCTATCCTCCTCAGGGAAGGGGAAAGCAACCAGAACCTTCCTAAGGATCTGGAATTTTTTCTCCGGGTTTTCCCATACTTTCTCAAATATAGCATTTAATTCTTTAGACGTAGGGAAGGTTAGCGAGGCTTTCTTATTGTCAGTGAAGTAAGCCTCCTCAACCTGTTGTATCAGCAATATCCAACACATCCCTACTAGCCTCTATCATCAACTGCACCCCTTTTGCAAGAGATGCCGCCCCCCATAGCACATCCCCCTCACCGTCTGACATGTCAGAATCGGTATCCGTGTCATCTTGCATAATCTGGGCAAGAGAACGTTTGTGGGAACATACAGTAGGGGGTCCTGAGGTAACAGGACCGGGCCAAACTGCCATAGAGTTCTGTAAAACCTGAGTTGCCGATTCATTCTGTGCAACACTAGTAGAAATCTGAGAAACCATAGATTTAATAGAGGATAACCATTCCGGCTCCCTTGCTGGTATCTGCGCTAAGACAGTGCAATACTGATTACATGCAATGGGATCATCCTGAGAGGACATATCCTCTGCAGCATATGACACAGAGTCCCTGGACATAGCTTAATGGAGACAACAGACAATCCACGCACACACAGGGGAGGACAGACAGAGTTTCACCCCCAAGAATGGCAGAGAGCCAACCCACACACAGCGCTTTTAAGGTATAGGGAGACCCCCAACCAGTGCATATTGTGCAACTTAATAGGTTACACAGTCTTTATACAGCCTCCCCCCCCCCCCCCCCCTTCTACAACCCCCTGGTACTGTAAGAGATAGCTGGAGTTGAATTGGAGGGACAGCTCTTCACTGACAGCGCTTCTGCAGGCAGGAAAATGTCGCTGAATGCTGCTGGGTCCGCTCTGAGAAGCTCTGCCTCCTTCATGGCACTGTCTTCCCGCTCTTCTGGTGATTATACTGGCCTGAGGAATTGTGCTGGCAGCGATCCTGGAATCCTGACAGGCTTGGAGGTCAGTGTAGGGAGTAGGCGCTGGCTCAGGGCGCCCCTCAGCTCCTAACTGTCATTTTTCAAACACATACCGCACTATGTACTGCTGAGCCCTGGAGCGCAGTTAGTACTGCGCTCCTACCCTGTTGCCGCCATCTTCACACCGGCCCCCCGCTTGCTAGGGGGGCCGGTGACTAACTCGCCACCCATCTTCTGGCTCTGTAAGGGGGTGGCGGCATGCTGCTGGGGTGAGCGATCCCCTGTGGCGGGGAACGTTCAATCCCCTCAGGAGCTCAGTGTCCTGTCAGCGGAGATAGTGGCTCAGACCCCGCAGGGGGGACACTACTCCCCCTTCCCCCCCTTAGTCCCACGAAGCAGGGAGGCTGTTGGCAGTAGCCTCCCTGTAAAATAATAAACTCTAAAAAAATACTTTTACCAGAGAAGCTCTGTAGAGCTCCCCTAGCTGTGACGGCTCCTCCGGGCACATTTTCTGAACTGAGTCTGGTAGGACGGGCATAGAGGGAGGAGCTAGCCCATACTCTCAAACTCTTAAAGTGCCAATGGCTCCTAGTGGACTTGTCTATACCCCATGGTAATAATGTGGACCCCAGCATCCTCTAGGACGTAAGAGAAAAGAAATTGTCAGACAGAAGCCACGGTGGCAGTTGCTGAGCCAGGGCTACAGTGCAGTCCAAAACAAAGAGTGTGGTGCTGGACAACATGCCAACACCACACTCACCCCCAAATGCTGCCCAATACTGCCGGGAGTCAGCGGGAACAACAAGCCCACACCAGCAGTAAATCAGTGTGTTCACACTCACACTCTCGTGCCAACCAGCTCCCAATGGCTAGCTAATTATCTGCTCCCCCCTGCGACAGCTGTGTCATGCCCAGGGCTATTTCTAGGAATTAATTAAGATGTGTGTCACAACTCTCGGATAGATGATATGGATGTTTGACCGTACTTAATACCCTGAACAGAAGCGTAGAGTCTACCTGGTGGTTTTCACCAGGGACTCCTGCAAGGGGGTTTGGGCTTTGCTGCGCCCAGTATGCACGTCGCAGTCCCACTGACTGGGTTAGTTTTGTATGGGGCTGGTGGACTCAGGGGGCACTGAGGCAGGCAGACAGGCTGCCATTAGGCTTTCTGTAGCATAATCTACAGAACCAGTTCAGAGCCAGACAGGCAATGCAGTACCAGGAGATGGGCAGAATCAGCTCACAGGGATAGCCAAAAGTCAAAACCAGGAGAATCAGCACCAAAAGAGCAGGCAGGTACAGGTCACTTGGAACGCGACCGTAGCCACTTGGACTTTAGCTACTGTAACTAGGTTGCATTCCACGCTGCACCCCCCAGCTTCAAAGGTGGAAATCCGTCCTGCTCGACCCTCTCCCCTTGTAGTGATGTGGCAATCTGCGACTGCCAATATCACTGCCGCAATCACGCCTCAGAATGTTGTGCGAACAGAATCTGGAGTGCATGCGCTTGGGACAAAAGTGCAAGAACGGAAACTTAGGCCCAAATGCATTAAGCCTTAAAAAGTAATAAAGTGAAGAGTGATAAAGAGTACCAACAAATCAGCTCCTAACTGTCATTTTTCAAACACATACTGTAATATGGCAGTTAGTAGCTGATTGGCCTGTACTTCATCACTCTCCAATTTTATCACTTTTGAAGGCTTAATACATTGGGCCTTAATCTCGTTCCTGTCCCCCAGCACTATTTGTCTTCTGATCTCTGCAAGGGATTTACTGTAGCATGGGGAACTGATCATCTGTTCCCTCTTATCCACGCCCTGCTGCGCTCTGCATGTGGGGAGGGGTAATGCCCCATGGGGGTGTGGTTTCTATTAGCACTGGGGGCTGGAGGTGGATGTGTACACCATAAAAAAAAAAAAAAATTGACACTGGTGCTTGGAGAGTTTTAAAATAGTTAAAAATAACAATGGAGACTGGGGTGGGGGGTCCAGGGGGGTCCATTACATGGGTGGGAGCGATACTGCTAATGGAAAGCATTTGCCATTGAATGGGGTATGGGTCTAGTGCCAATGGGGTTGGAGGGTAATTTTACAATAGGGCCTATGGACATGGATCATGCGAGACACCTTATTTTAATAATATTTTTTTAATAAACTATTTGAATTTATTTTTTTTACTTAAATAAATGGAAAAAAGTAACATTTTTGAGTCCCATATCCAAGTGGCTGGAACAGGATTACATAAAATTTCTAGTTGAGAGAAGAAGGCTAACTGGCAAAATAATGTAAACTGTATTTCTGCAGAATATTTTGTAACAAAGACTTGTCTAATGTCTTACCTGTACCACTGGATATGGTACCAAGATGTTCCACAAGTATTCCCACATCTGCCTGCATTTGGCCTGACTTTGCATCCAGTAGCGGATCTTGCCACGGTCAAGCAGGCTTTTTTCCTGGGGCGCCACTGTCCCGAGGGCGCCGCCACCGCCGCCGTGGCAAGATCCGTTACTGGTGCCGTACGGTGCGCAATGACGTCAGGCGCACCACACGGCATTGTGGAAGCAGGTATAGACGCTAGAGGTCATAATTGACCTCTAGTGTCTGTGCGGTGCTATGGGAGAGACGTCATGACATCTCTCCCATAGATCCAAGGAGTGGTGCCGGCGGCCGAAGACGGAGGGCAGCAGCGGTTGGGAAGCAGGAGCGGGGCTGGTGAGTATTTTAATTTTTTTGTATGCAGCGCTACGAGGGGCATTAATACAGGGAGCACAGCTACATGGGGCACAGCTACAGGGGGCACAGTACTGGGGGTAAAACTAATGGGGGCACAACTAATTGGGGCAAAACTGAGGGCAAAACTACTGGAGGCACTGCTACAGGGGGCACAGCTACAGGGGGCACAGTACTGGGAGCAAAACTACTGGAGGCACAACTACTGGGGGAACAGCTACAGGGGGCACAACTACTGAGGGCACAACTACAGGGGGCAAAACTACTGGAGGCCAAAGGAAACTTTCGCCCTGGGCGCCACAAGGTCTAGAACCGGCCCTGTTTGCATTACACAATCAATGCACTTCAGGACAAAATACTCTTTTTTCCTCCAGTACTTACTGTAAGTTTGTCCAAGACCCACAACCGCACAAACTGAAAACAAATCCTTTTACACCCTTAGAAGCAATCCATGAGAAAGAGGCAGCATCAAAAGGGTTAATTACTGCAGAGTTGCCAGCATCAGTTATGTCAGGGTGAAAGGTCACTGGAGATTGGGACTTTAGTGCAAGTCTGCAGGATATATTGAGAAGAGGGTACCTGTTGGATGGGATAATGCACACAGTAGTGGATTCTTCGATGTGCGAAAGGTGACATGTGGAAACATCTGATCTATAATTCACTTATGCATGCATGTGTGAAGACTGAACGGACATGTTGTGGAGTAACTACACCCAGCATCACCTGGTATGTGAAACTTATTATATTGCTGTAACCTTTCATGCTTAAGACTGTGCTGGAGGCATTGACATGAATAGATCTTTGCTAAAGAAGTTTGCAGAAGTTTGAATCTATTTCCACTATAACCAACTCACCCTAAAGGTCAGGGAGACTCTTCAAAATAGTAGCGATCTCCCTGACGAGTCTAGAAATCTCCCCTCACCTTACCCCATTATGTAACAGTTATAACTTCAGAGATACAATCCATACTAACCGATTTTTCAGGTAGTCCTTACTCCTTCTAGGGAAAAGGGCAGAATAACGAGATAATGGGGGACTCGCAGGCCAGCACAGAGGGAGCTATAATTATGTGAACAACTGCCATTTTAGCCCCGCCCCTTCCATGAGAACCCTCGATTTGCAGGATTTACCATGGTCGGGGCAGGGCCTAATGATGTGGGAGCCTGGCCATGCCCCCCAAAGTGTCCAGCTGCTTTGAAATGTCAGCAAGTATGATATACATATTCAAATGGGATCATTTCCCTGCATTGCTTATAAGCCACAATGATCCCTGTGGAAAAACAAAACACAATATTGGACTATAGACAGGTTGTAGCGCATAGAGCTATTTTTTGCTGTACAATGATCTCTATGCCTATATACATTTTTAAATAATGTTTCCTATGGCCAGTGTATACATGTGCCAAACTATAACTGCTTAGGCCAGGGCTCTTTTACATTTGGATGTAAATCAATTTTAAGACGCATAGCAGGCAGTGTATGTCCACTTTAACGCTGGACTCATAAGTGTTGTTTTCACAATCTCCCTGAAATGCTTTTCCAAAAGTAGGCAAGTATGATTTTAACCATTTACTCTTTACCTGCTGATGTTTGTATTGGCGAAGCACTAGCCAGCATGATTATTGTGCTGGACATAGAGTCATTTAATAAAGTTATTCTGCTGCTTTAAACTTGAAACTTGTCCGACACCCAACATTTATTTGTGCACTTGTCATTTTGGGGGTCATTCTGACCCGATCGCACGCTGCAGTTTTTCACAGCGTAGCGATCGGGTCAGATCTGCGCATGTGCCGGAGTGCGCTGGCGCATGGCCGCCCGTCGCTACACTACGATCGCCTCTGCCTGATTGACAGGCAGGGGCGGTCGATGGGCGGGAGGAAGCGAAATGGCGGCGTTTGGCCGCCGTTTCGTGGGCGCGGTCTGGACAACGCAGGCGTGGCCGGACCGTGCGGGGAGTGGCCAGCAACGGCTGCGTGACATCACACGCAGCCACTGCGGGTCGGGGAGCGCAGAGTAGCTCCTGGCCAGCACGCTAAAGCCGCGCTGGCCGGGAGCTACTCTTGAAGTGCAAAGGCATCGCCGCTGTGCGATGCCTTTGCACTTCTGAGGGGGGAAGCCAGCACTGACATGCGGGGCGGAATAGCCCTGTGCTGGGCGTCCCCCCGCATGTCTGAGTTCATGATCGTAGCTGTGCTAAATTTAGCACAGCTACGATCAAGTCGGAATGACCTCCTTAGTGCTAACGCCAGCGTATACTAAGGCCTTCTGGTCACAGATGTCACAAGCCATTAGCACACCAGAGGGATCACAGATCTGCGAGTATACAGTATATAAAAGTGAGACTTTTTTCAGTTTGTTTTAGTACATTCATTGTACATAGAAAACCAAAGAACATCAATTTCACAGCTCCTGGTTCGACACTAAAGTAGATTTAATAATGGAATACAAGTTTAAGCGATTGTATAACATTAAATTAAAAACATTTTCTGTTTAATTTCTTAAATGTGATTAATTTTTCCACCAAGTTGTTGTTTTTTTAAACAAGGAACAATTACTGTACATTTAGAGCAGTTTCTTTAAATTCTATAATGAAATTAATGTAAAGAAATCCTGTCCAGGGGGTGTGGCCTGGCTACGGAAGGAGGAAGCAGCACATCGAGAAAGCTCCGGAGTTTTGGGGATAATAAACCCTTCAAAAACCCCTCAATAACCTGCTCCTGCCCGCCCTTATATTGTTAAGGAGCCCCCCTGGCTGTCCTGCCCCTCAGGTGTGCTCTGTAGTAGCCGCGGAATCGGGGAGCAGCTTGTAGAGCTCCCGCGGGTTGCGGCCTACAGACGACCGCCAGACCGGGGCCTGGATTTTCCTCCCGTGCCGGCGCACACTTCCAGGAACGCGGGAGGGCACCGCGTACCTCTCTCCTGCCCTCTGGAGCCCTACTCACCCCTGGACCTGCTGGGGGAACGTTTCCGTCCGCCACCGGCCGTTACGGGTGTCCATGATCGCTGGAGGTGCCGGAGGCTGACGGAGCCGCGGTTAGCCCAGCGGCCATTTTGGAGCAGGCTCTCGGCCAGCGCAGGAGCTCGGAGGCACACAGTGGTGGACGGGGGACGGCTGCAAAATACCTCAGAGCGGAATCTCCAGTGGGGGGTAAATGACCTGCTGTTCCAGGATCACAGTGGTGCCCCCTCACCATAGTAAAAGTCTGGACTGTGGCTTAGCTGACAACTGGGGAGGCTGCATTTCTCCAGGGCTCCTGCCTGCACACACATAAAAAGTCCTGTTTTCAACCTCCCTTATGCCCTCCGTCCCCCTGCATCTATACCCCGATCTCACACCCTGCTCTCCTGCGTCAGTGAGGGGGTGCCGCGGAATCGGGGGGAGGTTTAGGCCGAATCTGCGCTGCTCCGGGGCGGCCGTCTTTCTAGCGTCTTTCTAGTGGTCACCGGCACCAACACAGCCTGCTTACCAGGGTTGTATGACGATCAGCTGGAGGACATAACCAACCTTCCTCTGTATGCTGTCATGCTGCTGACCCCAACGCCCACCGATGCCTGCCTGATGTGTATTCTGCTATAATGTGACCGGGCCGCGCAGAGGGGATAACGTGGTGCAACACTTGCTGGGATATGTCCTGATATTTCCTTTCACGAGGCACTGTTCTGGATTCTGTTCTCTCCACTCAGAGAAATGACAAGGCGGCGCCGCTCTGGCAACTCATCAAAAGTAAATCCGCAACCTCGCAAGCTGCAGCCTTCCGTACTTTATTTGGCACTCCCGTACCCGACCCCATTGCCTCTCCGCTCCTCCCTGAACCCTTGTCATCAAACATCATGGAGGATACTGGGGCCCTGACCTCTTCCCCAAAAAAACGCCAATCTGGATCTGCCAGCAAAGATTCCGCCGACATGGCGGCAGTCCTTATACAGCTACGCTCTCTTCCGACCCGCCAAGACATTCAGCAGGATTTATCCAACATGGAGAAGCGGATCCACGATTCTCTTCAGGCAAGTCTCTCTGCCATCCAATCCGATCTCACGCAAGTAGCGAATAGAGTGGTTGACCTAGAGGATCACAGAGATGAAACGGACTCTAAGCTCGCTGACTTACATGACCTTGTATCCCGATACTCACGTACCACCACTGAAATGAGACGTAGATTGGATGATATAGATAACAGGGGTAGGCGGAACAACCTGAGGGTCAAAGGTCTACCGGAAGATGTTCCTCCTCAGGGCCTGGCTGCGGCGTTATCTACAATATTCAACGGCCTTCTTGGTGCAGACCCCAGCTCTCAAATAATGTTTTAAAGAGCGCCTCGGGCTCTCCTACCAAAAGGAGTGCCCACAGAAAGGCCTAGAGACGTCATCTGCCGTCTGCACTATTTTCAGGTGAAAGAGACTATCCTACAGAAGCCCAGACAAGCCCCCGAATATAGACTTTAACGGCCGTCACATACAGATTTTTCAGGACCTTTCATGGGCAACTCTACAGCAGAGGCGTCTTCTCCACCCCCTTACGGAAGCTCTTCGGAAGAAGGATATCAGGTTCCGCTGGGGGTTCCTTTTAAGTGTCCAAGTGACCCGCGACGGGACTTGTTATGTTCTTGAGGACTATGCAGACGTTCCGTCGTTCTGCTCTGCACTGGGACTACCATTCATATCACTACCTAATTGGACGGACCCCTTGCAACTTCCCACTACATCACTTTCCCCGCAGGGAGCCTTGGAGAAAGGTGGGCAACTCCAGACGACGCAATCGAGCTGGCAGGACTGATGATGCCTCTGAAGCCTCGTGACTGCAATCATCACTCTAATTTGTGATATCCTTTTTTTCTCTCTCTCGCATTTTCTTACTGAAAGCTCACATTGATTTTCTTACTGTTTGTTTAATGTATGGGCTTAACCTGTTTTAGGAATGCTTACTGCTATTTTAATGGTTGAGGTTACATTCAAACTTTGCTTAGGAAGTTCCGTGTATGTTACATGGACTGAGTGGCGGGGAGGGAGATGGCGATTGTCTCCCTTTTCTTCGCTCACCTCCTTCCTGACCATGACGTATCCCTCTAAATTACCCATTTAATCAATTCTCATAAGATTGTTGCGCCCGTTATCACCCTTTGAACCCCCTTCTCTGCTGTACATTTCTTAGACCATGGGATGCTTAGTTATTACCCATGGCTTTCAATGCAGAGATTGCTATAATATGTTGTTTTATATGTTTTTTTTTTCCTTTCTCTACGTTGAGCTATCCGTGTCCTCCTTTCTTTCCTCCTGTGTTTCCCCACCCACCCCTTCCCTCACATACTACCGCCAACTTCAGGTTATTCTTGGTGCTAAAATATATTGGAGCTATAGCTATGGTATATCGTTCAGTGAGTCAGTTCCTACATTCCTTCCATTATGGCTAGCTTAAAAATCGTCTCTTACAATGTGAAAGGATTAAATATCCCTGAAAAGAGGTCAGGCCTACTACATACCTTGCATACTGATGGGGCGGAGGTTGTTTTCTTACAAGAAACACATTTCAAGAGGGGGGCCTCTCTGGGTCTCCGCTCTCGCCACTTTCTAAATGGTTACTTTAACGAATACTCCGGAGCGAAGGCTAGAAGTGTCGCCATTCTCTTTGCCAAGCATCCGAGACTGACGGATGTTTCCGAAATGCTAATAGGTGATGGGAGAGGGATCCTGGTCAGAGCTACCATAGCCCATCAGACATTCACTTTTGTTAATCTCTACCTTCCTAACCAGGGCCAAACCCGGTTTCCCAGGGACTCCCTGGAGCTAGTTGAGCAAAGCCTGGTGGGTACTTTGGTGTTGGGAGGGGATCTTAACTGGGTCCTTGAACCCCGCTTGGATTCCTCTTCTGGGTCTCCGAGGACTACTCTTAGAGAATCCAGATGGTTTAGAGCTGTCTTACATGATTTTCAACTGGTTGATGCTTGGCGTCTTCTACACCCATCAGATAGGGATTTCACCTTTTACTAATCCCCACACAACTCCTACTCCCGGATAGATTACCTCTGCGTGAGCCATGCACATCTAGACCTACTGACTGATACTACCATCGGCCAAATTGCACTATCCGACCACGCCCCAGTCACGCTCACACTTTCTCTCCGGCATCCACCTTCTAAGCACTGGCGCTGGCGGTTCAATGAACAACTCCTTCGGGACCCCGTATCCCGAGCCAAGACTGAGAAGGCAATAGAGGATTACATTTCTTTAAATGCCACTGGCGATGTCTCTCCGGTGACATTGTGGGAGGCGCATAAATGTGTGATAAGGGGTAAGTGCATACAACTGGGCACACGCCTGAAAAAAACAAAAGGCTGAGTGTAGAAACGCCCTGCTAGAGAAAATAAAAAAAAATTAGAATTGGCACATAAATCCACATTAGCGTCCGACACTTTTGCTGAACTCCAAACGGCGAGACAAGCTCTTAATACTTTGCTCAGCGATGGTACCCACAGGGCATTTCGTAAATGTCGCCATAAATACCATAGATGGGGAAACAGACCCGGTAAACTTCTGGCACGTGCTCTTAGAGCTCAGAGATCCTTAACGTATATATCTAAACTCACATAGGCTGACGGGCTGTCCCATGCCTCTGATACGGAAATAGCTGGGGGGTTTCATACTTATTACTCGGCTTTATATAATCTGACCTCTACACGTACATCGTCTGCACGCATAGCTCATAAACACGACATACAGGTATTTCTAGACGAAATTACTTTTCCGACTATCCCAACAGGCGTTGCACAGGCCCTAGACGATCCTTTCACTGAGGAAGAATTGCTGGCCGCCCTAAAGTCTTCCCCCAATGGTAAAAGCCCAGGACCGGATGGTTTCCCGGTCACATATTATAAGGCCTTTCAGGATAGGCTCCGCCCCCTTCTCCTGCAGGCCTGCAATGCCATATCATCAGCGGTCCCTCTGTCGGGCCAGTCCCTGAGTGCCCATATTACTGTCATTCCGAAGGAATCCACAGATCCGACACTCCCTTCCAGCTATAGGCCGATATCGCTGCTGAATGTAGATATCAAATTATTTGCAAAACTTATGGCTAATCGCCTTAAGCCATTATTACCAGATATAGTACACCCTGACCAGGTAGGCTTTGTTATGGGCAGAGAGGCAAGGGATAATACTATCAGAGTCATTGATCTGATAGCGCACGCACAGGCAAATGATGTCCCTTTTATGCTCCTCTCCACAGATGCAGAAAAGGCCTTTGATCGGGTGGACTGGGACTTTATGGAGGCGGTGCTTAGACGCCTGGGTCTGGGAGATGTTTTCTTGCAGAGGATTCTCTCATGGTATAGAGCTCCATCTGCTCGGGTTAGGGTGAATGGCGTTCTTTCCGAGTCAATACCGATATCCAATGGCACGCGCCAGGGCTGCCTGCTGTCACCTTTAATCTTTGTCCTATGTATGGAGGCCCTGGCCCGTGCGATCAGATGTAACCCTAACATTGTGGGCCTGCAGGTGGGCAAGATTGACCACCGATTGGCCCTCTTCGCAGACGACTTATTGGCGGTCATAACGAACCCCTTAATTTCTCTACCCAGCCTTATGAAAGAATTTACGCGATTCGGAAACCTATCAAATTTGAAAATTAATTATTCTAAGTCTACTGCAATGAATATTACGCTCCCACCTGCTACGGCTTACCTTTTGGCGCAATCATTTCAATTTACATGGCAGAAATCCCATATTACATACCTAGGGATTCAAATCCCCTCGACGCTCAATGCCATAGTTGCTATTAACCACACCCCTCTCCTCCGCAAACTGCGTCAGGAGATGGCGTACTGGCTCACGCAGAGGTTCTCATGGCTAGGCCGTATAAATATAGTGAAGATGAACATTCTTCCTAGGCTGTTATATCACTTTCAAACCATCCCTCTGAAACTCCCCCCTAAATTTTTAGCTGAAGCACACAAGGCGATAAGCCACTTCATTTGGGGTGGGCGGAAACCTAGGTTCAAGCATAGCCATCTATCTAGACTGAAATCTCAAGGCGGACAACGACTGCCTATGATTTCTGCATACTATCATGCCACACTACTGCATAGGATTGTGATTGGTCCCGCCCCAGTCCATATATGAAACAGTGGGTTGATCTGGAGGCTTCTTCCACTAATCTTAATTTACAGGCAGTGCCCTGGTCTCCTAAAATTAGCCGCTCACTCCATCCTACTGTGGGGCCCACTTTAGCTTTATGGCGGACATTTCGTTATAAGATGGGAGTCTCGTCTAGACAGACATCCCTAATACCTATTTTCGATAACCCGCTGTTCCCCCCGGGAGGGTCCAATACGATTGCTTCTAGATGGGAGAGAGCGGGTGTGACAAGGGTGGTTCACCTGCTTGCACATGGCAAACTCAAAACGTTCTCCGAGATACAGGCAACGGGCGATATACCCGCTAAGGACTACTGGTTCTACCTCCAGGTGCGCCATTTCATTACCTCGCAGAAAGGAGCGATAGACCTTTATAAGGTTCTTACTCCCTTTGAATCCATGTGCAATCAGGAGATGGCCCCATCACATGTAGTGTCGGGTATTTACAAAATCCTACTGCAGGGCTGCTTCCCTGCTGTCCCTTCTTTCTGTGATGCCTGGGATAAAGACTTACTACATCGGGGAATCAAGATCCATTGGGATACACATTGCAAGGTTATGGCACAATACTCCACTAGCCTGGAGGTAGTGGAAACACAATACAAATTATTGACGAGATGGTACAGGTGCCCGTCTCTTCTTCATAAATTTTAACCTTCAGTCTCTCCCCTGTGCTGGCGATGTGGTAGGGATACTGGTACGTTGATCCATATTTGGTGGGACTGCCCGTCTATTGCCCCCTTCTGGAACACAATTATTAAACTATCAGCGGAGATTCTGGGAGGCCCAGTGCCAACGGGCCCGGATTTTTGGCTTCTCTCACACTCAAATGTCCCCCTGTCTCACTACAAGAAGTCCCTCCTTAAACACTTAAATAACGCGGCGAGAGCGGTGGTCCCAGTACATTGGCGGTCCGTTAACCCGCCGACAATATGGGAATGGTTCCAACGCACTGATTTCTATATGCATATGGTGGATGTTTACTCTGCCGCCTTAGATAAATACTCCGACTATATAGCCACTTGGCTTCACTGGATAGAATTCAAGACCACTAAGAACTATGCTGATTACGCACCCCTGAATACACACTGAGGATGGAACTTGTTGATACCTCCTCTCTGGTTTCTGAATGATTTACATATGTGACCTAACCCACTTCCCCCCCACCCCCCTTTTTTCCCTTTCTTCCCCTTGTCCTCCCCTTTTAATTGTTAATTGTTTCCAACTGTTTGCTACCTCAAATATTATATGGCTACTATGTTAATGAGTGATACTGTTACGAGGCGCTCTTTATTCCAGATATTATGTCTTCTGTTGCATGATGTACAGCGAAGGATGACATATATATGTCTGTTAACCCTTTTTTCTTCTTTCTCTTTGTTGACATCCTTGTAACTACAATCACCATGCTATGAGACTAATGTCTACGTTTTATTTTTGGACATATGTACTGCACTATATGGAAACTGTTTCAATTTTCAAAATGAAAAATAAAGAATATAAAAAAAAAAAAAAAAGAAATCCTGTCCAGTACTATAATAAATCTAAATTATGTTGATAATAAAGTCAATATAAATAAAAGTCATCATTAAACTATTAAAAATTAAATGTTATTACCACTATTTGTCCAAGTAAATAGTGGTCTTATTATTACATCAGGTTAGGGACACCAGACATCATGTCCTGTCTTTTAAGCATAACATGGAGGAATCAGAACTGTGTGGTCACTGGCCCATTACACCCCATCCAATCTTGACATTTTCACCTTACAGCAAGTGAATTGGATTAACAAACCTCTTCTTTTTATGCCTTCTGAGAAATCACCACTTTAGTGATTTGGCTCTATCCAAAAACTCTCCACACTGTGGCCAGTGTATGTCCGTAAGCAACTCTTGGTTTGTAGACAAATTCTCTGGTATGTCTAGGCCAACAATCGTCCTCTTTGATAAATGTCCAAGCTTTAAGATTCCAGAATTCTATTTTAATTTGGGTCTGTACCCAGCACTCGTTAGCTTTGGCTCTCCTTAGCTGGCATCCATACAATTATCATAGCTGAATTCCTTCTGGGGAAAGGAGCGAGACGTGTGTTTTAGAGGTGTCTTCAATAGTATTGTTGGCTGTGTCTTTCACTAACATTGCTGGTGGCATAACTGCAAGGTTCCTATTTGCTTAAAAGAAAAAAAAAATAAGAATTTACTCACCGGTAATTCTATTTCTCGTAGTCCGTAGTGGATGCTGGGGACTCCGTCAGGACCATGGGAATAGCGGCTCCGCAGGAGACAGGGCACAAAATTTAAAAGTTTGACCACTAGGTGGTGTGTACTGGCTCCTCCCCCTATGACCCTCCTCCAAGCCTCAGTTAGGATACTGTGCCCGGACGAGCGTACACAATAAGGAAGGATTTTGAATCCCGGGTAAGACTCATACCAGCCACACCAATCACACCGTACAACTTGTGATCTGAACCCAGTTAACAGTATGATAACGTAGGAGCCTCTGAAAAGATGGCTCACAACAATAAACAACCCGATTTTTTTGTAACAATAACTATGTACAAGTATTGCAGACAATCCGCACTTGGGATGGGCGCCCAGCATCCACTACGGACTACGAGAAATAGAATTACCGGTGAGTAAATTCTTATTTTCTCTGACGTCCTAGTGGATGCTGGGGACTCCGTCAGGACCATGGGGATTATACCAAAGCTCCCAAACGGGCGGGAGAGTGCGGATGACTCTGCAGCACCGAATGAGAGAACTCCAGGTCCTCCTTAGCCAGGGTATCAAATTTGTAGAATTTTACAAACGTGTTCTCCCCTGACCACGTAGCTGCTCGGCAGAGTTGTAATGCCGAGACCCCTCGGGCAGCCGCCCAAGATGAGCCCACCTTCCTTGTGGAGTGGGCATTGACAGATTTAGGCTGTGGCAGGCCTGCCACAGAATGTGCCAGTTGAATTGTGCTACAAATCCAACGAGCAATCGTCTGCTTAGAAGCAGGAGCACCCAGCTTGTTGGGTGCATACAGTATAAACAGCGAGTCAGATTTTCTGACTCCAGCCGTCCTTGAAATATATATTTTCAATGCTCTGACAACGTCCAGCAACTTGGAATCCTCCAAATCGCTAGTAGCCGCAGGCACCACCATAGGCTGGTTCAGGTGAAACGCTGATACCACCTTAGGCAGAAAATGAGGACGCGTCCTCAATTCTGCCCTGTCCGAATGGAAAATCAGATATGGGCTTTTATACGATAAAGCCGCCAATTCCCACACTCTCCTGGCTGAAGCCAGGGCCTTTCACAAAAGTCTGGACTTCAGGAACTGAAGCCAATTCTTTCTGGAAGAAAATCAACAGGGCCGAAATTTGAACCTTAATGGACCCTAATTTGAGGCCCATAGATAATCCTGTTTGCAGGAAATGTAGGAATCGACCCAGTTGAAATTCCTCTGTCGGGGCCTTCCTGGCCTCACACCATGCAACATATTTTCTCCAAATGCGGTGATAATGTTGTGCAGTCACCTCCTTCCTGGCTTTGACCAGGGTAGGGATGACCTCTTCCGGAATGCCTTTTTCCCTTAGGATCCGGCGTTCAACCGCCATGCCGTCAAACGCAGCCGCGGTAAGTCTTGGAATAGACACGGTCCCTGCTGAAGCAGATCCCTTCTTAGAGGTAGAGGCCACGGATCTTCCGTGAGCATCTCCTGAAGTTCCGGGTACCAAGTCCTTCTTGGCCAGTCCGGAGCCAGTAGTATCGTTCTTACTCCCCTTTGCCGTATAATTCTCAGTACCTTGGGTATGAGAGGCAGAGGAGGGAACACATACACTGACTGGTACACCCATGGTGTTACCAGAGCGTCCACAGCTATTGCCTGAGGGTCTCTTGACCTGGCGCAATACCTGTCCAGTTTTTTGTTGAGGCGGGACGCCATCATGTCCACCATTGGTCTTTCCCAATGGACTACAATCATGTGGAAGACTTCTGAATGAAGTCCCCACTCTCCCGGGTGAAGATCGTGTCTGCTGAGGAAGTCTGCTTCCCAGTTGTCCACTCCCGGGATGAACACTGCTGACAGTGCTATCACATGATTTTCCGCCCAGCGAAGAATCCTTGCAGCTTCTGCCATTGCCCTCCTGCTTCTTGTGCCGCCCTGTCTGTTTACGTGGGCGACTGCCGTGATGTTGTCCGACTGGATCAACACCGGCTGACCCTGAAGCAGAGGTTTTGCCAGGCTTAGAGCATTGTAGATTGCTCTTAGTTCCAGTATATTTATGTGAAGAGACGTTTCCAGGCTTGACCATACGCCCTGGAAGTTTCTTCCTTGTGTGACCGCTCCCCAGCCTCTCAGGCTGGCATCCGTGGTCACTAGGATCCAGTTCTGTATGCCGAATCGGCGGCCCTCTAACAGATGAGCACTCTGCAACCACCATAGCAGAGAGACCCTTGTCCTTGTCGACAATTTTATCCGCTGATGCATCTGCAGATGCGATCCGGACCATTTGTCTAGCAGATCCCACTGAAAAATTCGTGCATGGAATCTGCCGAATGGAATCGCTTCGTAAGAAGCCACCATTTTTCCCAGGACTCTTGTGCATTGATGCACAGACACTGTCCCTGGTTTTAGGAGGTTCCTGACGAGTTCGGATAACTCCCTGGCTTTCTCCTCCGGAAGAAACACCTTTTTCTGAACAGTGTCCAGAATCATCCCTAGGAACAGCAGACGTGTCGTCGGGATCAGTTGGGATTTTGGAAAATTCAGAATCCACCCGTGCTGTTGGAGCACTACTTGAGTTAGTGCTACTCCGACCTCCAGCTGTTCTCTGGATCTTGCCCTTATCAGGAGATCGTCCAAGTAAGGGATAATTAATACGCCTTCTCTTCGAAGAAGGATCATCATTTCGGCCATTACCTTGGTAAAGGCTCTGGGTGCCGTGGATAATCCAAACGGCAGCGTCTGAAACTGATAATGACAAATTTGTACCACGAACCTGAGGTACCCTTGGTGTGAAGGGCAAATTGGGACATGAAGGTAAGCATCCTTGATGTCCAAGGACACCATAAAATCCCCTTCTTCCAGATTCGCTATCACTGCTCTGAGTGACTCCATCTTGAACTTGAATTTTTGTATGTACAGGTTCAGAGATTTCAGATTTAGAATAGGTCTTACCGAGCCGTCCGGCTTCGGTACCACAAATAGCGTGGAGTAATACCCCTTTCCCTGTTGTAGAAGGGGTACCTTGATTATCACCTGCTGAGAATACAGCTTGTGAATGGCTTCCAATACCGTCGCCCTGTCTGAGGGAGACGTTGGCAAAGCAGATTTTAGGAACCGGCGAGGGGGAGACTTCTCGAATTCCAACCTGTAACCCTGAGATACTACCTGCAGGATCCAGGGGTCCACCTGCGAGTGAGCCCACTGTGCGCTGAAATTCTTGAGGCGACCCCCCACCGCCCCTGAGTCCGCTTGTAAGGTCCCAGCGTCATGCTGAGGCCTTTGCAGAAGCCGGGGAGGACTTCTGCTCCTGGGAAGGGGCTGCTTGCTGCAGTCTCTTACCCTTTCCTTTGCCTCGGGGCAAATATGAATGTCCTTTTGCTCGCTTGTTCTTATAGGAACGAAAGGACTGCGGCTGAAAAGACTGCGTCTTTTTCTGCTGGGAGGGGACTTGAGGTAAAAAGGTGGACTTCCCGGCTGTTGTCGTGGCTACCAAATCCGATAGACCGACCCCAAATAATTCCTCCCCTTTATACGGCAATACTTCCATATGCCGTTTGGAATCCGCATCGCCTGACCACTGTCGTGTCCATAGACTTCTTCTGGCAGATATGGACATCGCACTTACTCTTGATGCCAGAGTGCAGATATCCCTCTGTGCATCTCGCATATAAAGGAATGCATCCTTTAATTGCTCTATAGTCAATAAAATACTGTCCCTATCCAGGGTATCAATATTTTCAGTCAGGGAATCCGACCAAGCCACCCCAGCACTGCACATCCAGGCTGAGGCGATTGCTGGTCGCAGTATAACACCAGTATGTGTGCATATACTTTTTAGAGTATTTTCCAGCCTCCTATCAGCTGGATCCTTGAGGGCGGCCGTATCAGGAGACGGTAACGCCACTTGTTTGGATAAACGTGTGAGCGCCTTGTCCACCCTAGGGGGTGTTTCCCAGCGCGCCCTAACCTCTGGCGGGAAAGGGTATAACTTCTTTGAAATTAGCAGTTTTTTTATCAGGGGTAACCCACGCTTCATCACACACGTCATTCAATTCCTCTGATTCAGGAAAAACTACAGGTAGTTTTTTCAGACCCCACATAATACCCCTTTTTGTGGTACTTGCAGTATCAGAGATATGCAAAGCCTCCTTCATTGCCGTGATCATATAACGTGTGGCCCTACTGGAAAATACGTTCGTTTCTTCACCGTCGACACTAGATTCGGTGTCCGTGTCTGGGTCTGTGTCGACCGACTGAGGCAAAGGGCGTTTTACAGCCCCTGACGGTGTTTGAGACGCCTGTACAGGTACTAACTGGTTTGCCGGTCGTCTCATGTCGTCAACCGACTTTTGCAGCGTGCTGACATTATCACGTAATTCCATAAACAAAGCCATCCATTCCGGTGTCGACTCCCTAGGGGGTGACATCACCATTACCGGCAATTGCTCCGCCTCCACACCAACATCGTCCTCATACATGTCGACACACGTACCGACACACAGCAGACACACAGGGAATGCTCTGATAGAAGACAGGACCCCACTAGCCCTTTGGGGAGACAGAGGGAGAGTTTGCCAGCACACACCAAAGCGCTATAATTATATAGGAACAACCTTATATAAGTGTTGTTTCCTTATAGCTGCTTAAATATATATAATATCGCCAAAAAATGCCCCCCCTCTCTGTTTTTTACCCTGTTTCTGTAGTGCAGTGCAGGGGAGAGCCTGGGAGCCTTCCTAGCAGCGGAGCTGTGTAGGAAAATGGCGCTGTGTGCTGAGGAGATAGGCCCCGCCCCCTATTCCGGCGGGCTCTTCTCCCGGTTTTTCTGAGACCTGGCAGGGGTGAAATACATCCATATAGCCTCATGGAATATATGTGATGTATTCTTTTTAGCCAGAAAGGTATTAACATTGCTGCCCAGGGCGCCCCCCCCAGCGCCCTGCACCCTCAGTGACCACCGGTGTGAAGTGTGCCTGAGCGCAATGGCGCACAGCTGCAGTGCTGTGCGCTACCTCATGAAGACTGAAAAGCCTTCAGCCGCCGGTTTCTGGACCTCTTCTTACTTCGGCATCTGCAAGGGGGTCGGCGGCGCGGCTCCGGTGACCCATCCAGGCTGTACCTGTGATCGTCCCTCTGGAGCTAGTGTCCAGTAGCCTAAGAAGCAAATCCATCCTGCACGCAGGTGAGTTCACTTCTTCTCCCCTAGGTCCCTCGTTGCAGTGAGCCTGTTGCCAGCAGGACTCACTGAAAATAATAAAACTATCAAAACTTTTACTCTAAGCAGCTCTTTATGAGAGCCACCTAGATTGCACCCTGCTCGGACGGGCACAAAAACCTAACTGAGGCTTGGAGGAGGGTCATAGGGGGAGGAGCCAGTACACACCACCTAGTGGTCAAACTTTTAAATTTTGTGCCCTGTCTCCTGCGGAGCCGCTATTCCCATGGTCCTGACGGAGTCCCCAGCATCCACTAGGACGTCAGAGAAAAAGGGATGAAAAAGGTTGATCTAATTCCGAACACTGCTATGAAACAGAACAGACTGGGGGCAATTCATTTGCTTTACCCCGAGGCTACCACTAGGGGGCCCAAAACGGAAAATTAAATTGTTGCTCTATTTAGACGTCCATTAGCCGCGGAGAAGACATTTCTTCTCGCAGCCTCCTAGGGTGCGAGAAGAAATGTGTGCAAAGTTCATGGTTTAGGCGCCCTGATGCCCTAAACCTCATCTATTTGGCCAATAGGCACCCGATCAGAGCACCTGAACTGCTCTGATGGGCACCCAAAAAAACATTTCAATTGCCCATAATCATGAACTTCCTTTTATGTTTTCTTTAGTATGAAGACATCCATAGATCTCGGACTGTTTTCGAAAGAGAGCAGATCTAAGCAGATCTATACCAGAGTGTCAAAGAATGGCATAGCAGAAGGGGTAGCCGCAGAAGCAAAAGTTGATAAGGCATGTGTGATTTGTGCATACCTATGGAAATGGCTCGCTGTGGTGGGCACATTCCAAGATGGCTCAGATTTTGCACTGGCTTCTTTTAGGTTGTGTGGGGAGGGTTAGGGGTTTAGGCTGGGGCCCCAAGGGGTTAGGTTTAGGCTGCGATGAGGCGGTTCGGGGGGGTTAGGTTTTGTTTAGGCAGCGGGGAGGGGTTTAGGTCTAGGTACCACTCCAGAGGGTAAGGGTTAGGCTTCAGGGAGAGAGGGTTAGGGTTATGGGAACAGGGATGGGGAAGGGGGGGTAGGTATACTTACATTCCCCTGTCAGGATTCCAATCTTTGGGGTGCCGCAGTTGATATTCTGACTATCGGCATCCCGACTGCAGGCAAATCATGCCCAACCCATATACAGAGTCAGTTACACACAATGGGGTCTATTCATTCATGTGGTATACAGGGCTTTTCTCTGCTTTAGGCTATTCACAGAGTGGATTACCATGGAGAAGTTCCTGATTTCTCCAGCAATAACCCCATTCCGTGCCTGAATCACAGCACCATACGCATCTGTTTTTATATGCATAAATAGGTCTCTTCCTTTGTTATTACTAAACTGATAGAACGTACGCAAAGCTTGAGTCTGCAGGTATACAAAGCATACCCCAATGTGTTAGGAAGTAAGCAGATTCGTGCACTCAAGTACATGCTAATGATTGCACTGTTTTAACCATAGTGTACATTTCACATATTGTTTGTGCCTAGTTGGCACTGCAGGTGCAGTGACATTGTCACACTACACAGGACCATGCCCACGCAACATATTGTCAGCTTATGCTTCACAGTAAGGATACCCATGGGTGTACCATTGTAACTATTAGTGTGCCATGTCACTTGTGGGTTGACCCAGTTCTTTAGAAAACTCCCTTTTCCTACCTAAAAAAAAAACCCTTCAGTGCCATCCTGGTCCATGAGATGGAGAGCAGGGAGGTATGTTTTAACTGTACAATTTCCAAAGACATAAAAACACTCCATACCAAGCACCCCAATGGCAAAGTGAGGCCAAAAATAAAATCTGCTGAATAAAAAGCCCTGAAACGGGATCCGATCAGAAGGTCGACGGTAAACATGTCAACAGTCATAAGGTTAACACAATGTCAGATGTTGCCATGTAAAAGGCAACATTCTGAGGATGTCAATGGTTAAGGTTAAGCGCCAAATGGGAGGGTTAGGGGTAGGCTGTAGCAGGATGGAGGGAGGGGGGGGGGGTTAGGGTTAGGAACTAGGAAGTGTGAGAAGGTTAGGGATAGGGGAGAACTATTTACCAGCATGCCACTTCTCAGATGCCTGTGCCAGAGTTGATGCTCACTTGACCGCCGCAGCCACTGGGACAAGGTAAGACACTGCTAGACCACCAAGGAATGTTTGTCGACAGTTCATCATGTTGACATATCATCCTGAGATAAACAGAGTAGTCTGTCCCAGTCTCTTATGAGAGAGACTAATGCTTTCAAGGGTAGTCTGCAGACTCATTAAAAGACAGGGTTTGTCCTCACGGGTGGTATTCATGTGACCGGCAGTCAGCAGATCGACGGTCACATGACCTCTCCCAAAATCCCGTCCCCTCACTATCCCGATGGTCGGCATGCCGACCAACAGGGACTATTTCCATTTGTGGGTGTCCACAACACCCACAGAGTGGGAATAGAACCCGTGGCGACTGCAGGTCGCCGCCGAGCCCGCAAGCGGCTTGCTGCACTCGCCCCTCCCCGGGATCCCAGCGTCGGTATGGTGCTGGGATCCCGGCATCGGTATGCTGACCGGCAGTCAGGAGATCATTGGTCAGCCATACCACACCCGTCCTCACATATCCCTGCACATAGAGCACAGCTACACAGGTGAATCACATGGGTATGATTAATTAGCTAATGAGTGTCTGGGAGGAGGTATAAGTGGATTGTCTTGTGTTGGCGATGGGATGACAAACACTGGACTAGCCGGCTGGCCACTAGCTAGGTGACAAGTGTATAGCAAGAAGCAGGGTCGTGGTACACTGTAACTACAGTACCTTATGGGTGTGACTTCTGGATCCAGACCTAGTGCTGTCTGTATCATACTGAATATCCTGAATAAACTAAAGCAAGCTGATTGTTAATATAGAACCCCCAAGTGATTGTTTATACCCCCAGTCCAGTCCTTATCAGCAACATAAGTACTGGACTGGGGGTGTAAACAATCACTTGGGGGTTCTATATTAACATAGCTTTTATAATAAAGTATAATATTTTTTACCACTTACTGAGACAATAAAATAGGACTTATTGCTGCAACTTATTATTTTATGGCAGCTCTATATCCCACTTTGCTCTGCTGAACATGTGCAGGGACCTGGCGCTCTGCTGAGCATGTGCAGGGACCTGGCACGTACATACAACAGCTCAGTGTTTATGCTCTGATGCTATGTTATTCATCCCTTCCCCACTACCCAGATAGGTGAGAAGATTTATATACTGAGGGCAATGTAATAGTACCATATATCCTGAAAATAAGATTTTACTTACCGGTAAATCTATTTCTCGTAGTCCGTAGTGGATGCTGGGGACTCCGTAAGGACCATGGGGATAGACGGGCTCCGCAGGAGACATGGGCACTTTAAGAAAGAATTTAGGTTCTGGTGTGCTCTGGCTCCTCCCTCTATGCCCCTCCTCCAGACCTCAGTTAGAGAAACTGTGCCCAGAAGAGCTGACAGTACAAGGAAAGGATTTTGGTAATCCAGGGCAAGATTCATACCAGCCACACCAATCACACCGTATAACATGAGTTTATAACAACCAGTCAACAGTATGATAACAACAGAGCATCAGGTCCAACCCTGATGCAACCATAACATAACCCTTATTGAAGCAATAACTATATACAAGCATTGCAGAAGAAGTCAGCACTTGGGACGGGCGCCCAGCATCCACTACGGACTACGAGAAATAGATTTACCGGTAAGTAAAATCTTATTTTCTCTAACGTCCTAGTGGATGCTGGGGACTCCGTAAGGACCATGGGGATTAGACCAAAGCTCCCAAACGGGCGGGAGAGTGCGGATGACTCTGCAGCACCGATTGAGCAAACACAAGGTCCTCCTCAGCCAAGGTATCAAACTTGTAGAACTTTGCAAAAGTGTTTGAACCTGACCAAGTAGCCGCTCGGCAAAGCTGTAATGCCGAGACCCCTCGGGCAGCCGCCCAAGAAGAGCCCACCTTCCTAGTGGAATGGGCCTTAACTGATCTTGGCAGCGGCAATCCAGCCGCAGAATGAGCCTGCTGAATCGTGTTACAGATCCAGCGAGCAATAGTTTGCTTTGAAGCAGGAGCACCAAGCTTGTTGGAAGTATACAGGAGAAGCAAAGACTCTGTTTTCCTGACCCTAGCCGTTCTGGCTAGCTAAACCTTCAAAGCCCTGACCACATCAAGCAACTCGGAATCCTCCAAGTCAGTAGTAGCCACAGGCACCACAATAGGTTGGTTTATATGAAAGGATTAAACCACTTTCGGCAGAAATTATGGAAGGGTCCGCAATTCTGCTCTATCCGCATGGAAAGCCAGATAGGGGCTTTTATGTGACAAAGCCGCCAGCTCTGACACACGCCTAGCCGAAGCCAAGGCTAATAGCATGACCACCTTCCATGTGAGATATTTCAACTCCACCGTTTTGAGTGGTCCAAACCAGTGGGTTTTACAGGAAACTCAACACCACGTTAAGATCCCAAGGTGCCACTGGAGGCACAAAAGGGGGCTGAATATGCAGCACTCCCTTTACAAACGTCTGAACTTCAGGAAGAGAAGTCAACTCCTTTTGAAAGAAAATGGATAGGACCGAAATCTGGACCTTAATGGAACCCAATTTTAGGCCCAAATTCACTCCTGACTGTAGGAAGTGAAGGAACGGCCCAGCTGGAATTCCTCCGTAGGGGCATTCCTGGCCTCACACCAAGCAACATATTTTCGCCATATACGGTGATAATGTTGAGCTGTTATGTCCTTCCTAGCCTTTATCAGCGTAGGAATGGCCTCATCCGGAATGCCTTTCTCTGCTAGGATCCGGCGTTCAACCGCCATGCCGTCAAACGCAGCAAGTCTTGGAACAGACAGGGCCCCTGTTGCAACAAGTCCTGTCTTAGAGGAAGAGGCCACGGGTCCTCTGTGAGCATTTCTTGCAGATCTGGATACCAAGTCCTTCATGGCCAATCTGGAACAATGAGTATTGTTCTCACTCCTCTTTCTCTATCGTCCTTGTGGATGCTGGGGTTCCTGAAAGGACCATGGGGAATAGCGGCTCCGCAGGAGACAGGGCACAAAAAGTAAAGTTTTCCGATCAGGTGGTGTGCACTGGCTCCTCCCCCTATGACCCTCCTCCAGACTCCAGTTAGATTTTTGTGCCCGGCCGAGAAGGGTGCAATCTAGGTGGCTCTCCTAAAGAGCTGCTTAGAGAAAGTTTAGCTTAGGTTTTTTATTTTACAGTGAGTCCTGCTGGCAACAGGATCACTGCAACGAGGGACTTAGGGGAGAAGGAGTGAACTCACCTGCGTGCAGGATGGATTGGCTTCTTGGCTACTGGACATCAGCTCCAGAGGGACGATCACAGGTACAGCCTGGATGGTCACCGGAGCCGTGCCGCCGGCCCCCTTGCAGATGCTGAAGTAAGAAGAGGTCCAGAATCGGCGGCTGAAGACTCCTGCAGTCTTCTAAAGGTAGCGCACAGCACTGCAGCTGTGCGCCATTTTCCTCTCAGCACACTTCACACGGCAGTCACTGAGGGTGCAGGGCGCTGGGAGGGGGGCGCCCTGGGAGGCAAATGAAAACCTTTTTTGGCAAAAAATACCTCACATATAGCCCCCAGAGGCTATATGGAGATATTTAACCCCTGCCAAGATTCACTAAATAGCGGGAGACGAGCCCGCCGAAAAAGGGGCGGGGCCTATCTCCTCAGCACACAGCGCCATTTTCTCTCACAGAAAGCCTGGAGAGAAGGCTCCCAGGCTCTCCCCTGCACTGCACTACAGAAACAGGGTTAAAACAGAGAGGGGGGGCACTGATTTTGGCGATATTGAGATATATATAAAGATGCTATAAGGGAAAACACTTATATAAGGTTGTCCCTATATAATTATAGCGTTTTGGTGTGTGCTGGCAAACTCTCCCTCTGTCTCCCCAAAGGGCTAGTGTGGGTCCTGTCCTCTGTCAGAGCATTCCCGGTGTGTGTGCTGTGTGTCGGTACGTGTGTGTCGACATGTATGAGGACGATGTTGGTGAGGAGGCGGAGAAATTGCCTGTAATGGTGATGTCACTCTCTAGGGAGTCGACACCGGAATGGATGGCTTATTTAGGGAATTACGTGAGAATGTCAACACGCTGCAAGGTCGGTTGACGACGTGAGACGGCCGACAAACTATTAGTACCGGTCCAGGCGTCTCAGAAACACCGTCAGGGGCGTTAAAAACGCCCATTTACCTCAGTCGGTCGACACAGACACAGACACGGACACTGAATCCAGTGTCGACGGTGAATAAACAAACGTATTTCTCATTAGGGCCACACGTTAAGGGCAATGAAGGAGGTGTTGCATATTTCTGATACTACAAGTACCACAAAAAAGGGTATTATGTGGGAGTGAAAAAACTACCTGTAGTTTTTCCTGAATCAGATAAAATAAAATGAAGTGTGTGATGATGCGTGGGGTTACCCCGATAGCAAATATTGGCGTTATACCCTTTCCCGCCAGAAATTAGGGCGCGTTGGGAAACACCCCTTAGGGTGATAAGGCGCTCACACGCTTATCAAGTGGCGTTACCGTCTCCAGATACGGCCGCCCTCAAGGAGCCAGCTGATAGGAAGCTGGAAAGATATCCTAAAAAGTATATACACACATACGGTGGTTATACTGCGACCAGCGATCGCCATCAGCCTGGAGATGCAGTGCTGGGTTGGCTTGGTCGGATTCCCTGACTGAAAATATTTTATTCATATAGAGCATTTAATAGGATGCATTCTATATATATGTACGTGAGATGCACAGAGGGATATTTGCTCTCTGGCATCAAGATAAGTACGTTGTCCATATCACCCAGAAGATGTCATGGACACGACAGTGGTCAGGTGATACAGATCCCATACGGCACATGGAAGTATTGCCGTATAAAGGGAAGGAGTTAGTTGGGGTCGGTCCATCGGACCTGGGGACCACGGCAACAGCTGGGAAATCCAACCTTTTTACCCCAAGTTACATCTCAGCTGAAAAAGACACCGTCTTTTCAGCCTCAATCCTTCCTTTCCCATGAGGGCATGCAGGCAAAAGGCCAGTCATATCTGCCCAGACATAGAGGTAAGGGAAGTAGACTGCAGCAGGCAGCCCCTTCCCAGGAAAAGAAGCCCTCCACCGCGTCTGCCAAGTCCTCAGCATGACGCTGGGGCCATGCAAGCGGACTCAAGGTGGGGGGGTAGTCTCAAGAGTCTCAGCGCGCAGTGGGATCACTCGCAGGTTGACCCCTAGATAGTACAAGTATTATCCCAGGGGTACAGATTGGAGAGTCGAGACATCTTCTCCTCGCAGGTTTCTGAAGTCTGCTTTACCAACGGCTCCCTCCGACAGGGAGGCAGCATTGGAAACAATTCACAAGCTGTATATCCAGCAGGTGATAATCAAAGTACCCCTCCTACAACAAGGAAAAGGGTATTATTTTTCCACACTATATTGTGGTACTGACGCCAGACGGCTTGGTGAGACATAGTCTAAACTGAAATCTTTGAACACTTACATAAAAGGTTCAAATCGAGATGGAGTCACTCAGAGCAGTGATAGCGAACCGGAAAAAAGGGGACTATATGGTGTCCCTGGACATCAAGGATTACCTCCATGTCCAAATTTGCCCTTCTCAACAAGGGTACCTCTGGTTCGTGGTACAGAACTGTCAATATCAGTTTCAGACGATGCCGTTTGAATTATCCACGGCACCCCGGGCCTTTTACCAAGGTAATGGCCGAAAAGATGTTTCTTCAAAGAAAAAAGGCATCTAAATTATCCCTTACTTGGACGATATCCTGAAAAGGGCAAGTTCCAGAGAACAGTTGGAGGTCGGAAGAGCACTATCTAAAGTAGTTCTACGACAGCACGACTGGATTCTAAATATTCCAAGAATCGCAGCTGTTTTCCGACGATACGTCTGCTGTTCCTAGGAATGATTCTGGGCATAGTCCAGAAAAAGGTGTTCCTCCGGGAGGAAAAAGCCAAGGAGTTATTCGACCTAGTCAGAAACCTCCTAAAACCAGGCCAAGTATCAGTGCATCAATGCACAGGAGTCCTGGGAAAAATGGTGGCTTCTTACGAAGCGATTCCATTCGGCAGATCTCAGGGGATTTGCTGGACGAATGGTCCGGATCGCATTTTCAGATGCATCAGCGGATAATCCTGTCTCCAAGGACAAGGGTGTCTCTTCTGTGGGGGCTGCAGAGTGCTCATCTTTTAGAGGGCAGCACACTCAGCATTCAGGACTGTGTTCTGGGGACCACGGATACCAGCCTGAGAGGCTGGGGAGTAGTCACACAGGGAAAAAATTTCCAAGGAAGTGTGGTCAAGTCTGGAGACTTCTCTCCACATGAATATACTGGAGCTAAGGGCAATTTACAATGCTCTGAGCCTAGGAAGACTCCTGCTTCAAAGTCAACCGGTGCTGATCCAGTAGGACATCATCATGGCGGTCGCCCACGTTATCAGACGGGGCGACACAAGAAGCAGGAGGGCAATGACAGCAAGGATTCTTCGCTGGGCGGAAAATCATGTGATAACACTGTCAGCAGTGTTCATTCCGGGAGTGGGCAACTGGGAAGATTTTCTCAGCATAAATGAATTCCACCCGGAAAAGTGGAAACTTAATCTGGAAGTTTCCACATGATTGTAAACCGTTGGGAAAGACCAAAGGTGGTTATGATGGCGTCCCACCTGAAGCGCCAGGTCAAGAGACACTCAGGCAATAGCTGGGACGCTCTGGTAACACCGTCGGTGTACCAGTCGGTGTATGTGTTCCATCCTCTGCTTTTCATACCCAATGTATTGAAAATGATAGGAAGGAGAGGAGTAAGAACTATACTCGTGGCTCCGGTTTGGCCAAGAAGGACTTGGTTCCCGGAACTTCAAGAGATACTAAGAAGGGTCTTGATTCGGCAAGAACCGTGTCTGTTCCGGGACTTACCGCAGCTGCGTTGACGCCAAGGCGGGTGAACGCCGGATCCTAAGGGAAAGAGGCATTCCGGAAGAGGTCATCCCTACCCTGGTCAGAGCCAGGAAGGAGGTGACCGCACAACATTATCACCACTTAGGTGAAAATATGTGCCAGGGTGTGAGTCCAGGAAGGCTCCACGGAAGAATTTCAACTAGGTTAATTTCTACATTTCCTGCAAACAGGAGTGTCTATGGGTCTCAAATTGGGTCCATTAAGGTTCAAATTTCGGCCTGTTGATTTTCTTCCAGAAAGAAATTGGCTTCAGTTCCTGAAGTCCAGAAGTTGTTAAGGGAGTACTGCATATACAGCCCCTTTGATGTCTCCAGTGGCACTGGGCGATCTCAACGTAGTTTTGGGATTCCTAAAAAATCACATTGGTTTAAACAACTCAAATCTGTGGATTTGATATATCTCACATGGAAAATGACCATGCTGTTGGTCCTGGCCTCGGCCAGGCGAGTGTCAGAATTGGCGGCTTTATCTCACAAAGCCATATCTGATTGTCCATTCGGACAGAGCAAAGCTGCGGACTCGTCCCCAGTTTCTCCTTAAGGTGGTGTCAGCGTTTCACCTGAACCAGCTTATTGTGGTACCTGCGGCTACTAGGGACTTGGAGGACTCCAAGTTGCTGGATGTTATCAGGGCCCTGAAAATATAGTTTCCAGGTTGGCTGGAGTCAGGAAATCTGACTTGCTGTTTATCCTGTATGCACCCAACAATGCTGGGTGCTTCTGCTTCTAAGCAGTCGATTGCTCGTGGGATTGGTAGCACAATTCAACTTGCACATTCTGTGGCAGGCCTGCCACAGTCTAAATCTGTTAAGGCCCATTCCACAAGGAAGGTGGGCTCATCTTGGGCGGCTGCCCGAGGGGTCTCGGCATTACAACTTTGCCGAGCAGCTACGTGGTCGGGGGAGAACACGTTTGTAAAATTCTACAAATTTGATACCCTGGCAAAAGAGGACCTGGAGTTCTCTCATTCGGTGCTGCAGAGTCATCCGCACTCTCCCGCCCGTTTGGGAGCTTTGGTATAATCCCCATGGTCCTTTCAGGAACCCCAGCATCCACAAGGACGATAGAGAAAATAAGAATTTACTTACCGATAATTCTATTTCTCGGAGTCCGTAGTGGATGCTGGGCGCCCATCCCAAGTGCGGATTATCTGCAATACTTGTACATAGTTATTGCTAACTAAATCGGGTTATTGTTGTTGTGAGCCATCTTTTCAGAGGCTCCGCTGTTATCATACTGTTAACTGGGTTCAGATCACAGGTTGTACAGTGTGATTGGTGTGGCTGGTATGAGTCTTACCCGGGATTCAAAATTCCTCCCTTATTGTGTACGCTCGTCCGGGCACAGTACCTAACTGGAGTCTGGAGGAGGGTCATAGGGGGAGGAGCCAGTGCACACCACCTGATCGGAAAACTTTACTTTTTGTGCCCTGTCTCCTGCGGAGCCGCTATTCCCCATGGTCCTTTCAGGAACCCCAGCATCCACTACGGACTCCGAGAAATAGAATTATCGGTAAGTAAATTCTTATTTTTTCTTATTATCCTCAGCACCTTGGGTATGAGAGGAAGAGGAGTGAATACATAGACCGACTGGAACACCCACGGTGTCACCATGGCGTCTATAGTTATCGCCTGAGGGTCTCTTGACCTGGCGCAATACCTCTGTAGCTTTTTGTTGAAGCGGGATGCCATCATGTCCACCTGTGGCAGTCCCCACCGACTTGTAATCTGTGCGAAGACTTCCTGATGAAGTCCCCACTCTCCCGGGTGGAGGTCGTGTCTGCTGAGGAAGTCTGCTTCCCAGTTGTCCACTCCCGGGATGAACACTGCTGACAGTGCGCTTACGTGATTCTCCGCCCAGCAAAGAATTCTGGTGGCTTCCGCCATCGCCACTCTGCTCCTTGTGCCGCCTTGTCGGTTTACATGAGCCACTGCGGTGATGTTGTCTGACTGAATCAGAACCGGTTGGTCGCGAAGCAAGTTCTCCGCTTGACGCAGGGCGTTGTATACGGCCCTTAGTTCCAGGATGTTGATGTGAAGGCAAGTCTCTTGACTTGACCACAGACTTTGGAAATCTCTTCCCTGTGTGACTGCTCCCCACCCTCGGAGGCTTGCATCCGTGGTCACCAGGACCCAGTCCTGAATGCCGAATCTGCGGCCCTCTAGAAGGTAAGCACTCTGCAGCCACCACAGAAGAGACACCCTGGCCCTGGGGGATAGGGTGCTTAACCTATGCATCTGAAGATGTGATCCGGACCACTTGTCCAGTAAGTCCCATTGAAAGGTCCTCGCATGGAACCTGCCGAAGGGAATGGCCTCTATGATGCCACCATCTTTCCCAGGACTCGAGTGCAGTGATGCACTGACACCTGTTTTGGTTTTAATAGGTTCCTGACCAGTGTCATGAGTTCCTGAGCTTTCTCTATCGGGAGATAAACCCTTTTCTGGTCTGTGTCTAGAATCATGCCCAGGAAAGGCAGACTAGTCGTAGGAACCAACTGCGACTTTGGAATATTTAGAATCCAGCCGTGTTGCCGTAACACTTCCAGAGAAAGTGCTACGCTGATCAGCAACTGCTCTCTTGATCTCGCCTTTATGAGGAGATCGTCCAAGTATGGGATAATTGTGACCCCTTGCTTCCTCAGGAGTACCATCATTTCCGCCATTACCTTGGTAAATATTCTCGGTGCCGTGGAGAGACCAAACGGCAACCTCTGAAATTGGTAATGACAATCCTGTACCACAAATCTGAGATACTCCTGATGAGGTGGATAAATGGGGACATGAAGGTATGCATCCTTTATGTCCAGAGACACCATAAAATCCCCCCCCTTTCAGGCTTGCGATGACCGCTCTCAGCGATTCCATCTTGAACTTGAACCTTTTCAGGTATATGTTCAGGGAATTTAAATTCAATATGGGTCTGACCGAACCGTCCGGTTACGGGACTACAAACATGGTCGAATAATAACCCCTTCCCTGTTAAAGGAGGGGAACCTTGACCACCACCTGTTGAAGATACAATTTGTGAATTGCAGTTAACACTATTTCCCTCTCGTGGGGGGAAGCTTGTCGGGCCGATTTGAGGTATCGGTGAGGGGCATCTCTTCGACTTCCAGCTTGTATCCCTGAGACACAATTTTTATTGCCCAGGGATCCACCTGGGAGTGAACCCACTTGTGGCTGAAATTTCGAAGACGTGCCCCCACCAGGCCTAGTTCCGCCTGTGGAGCCCCAGCGTCCTGCGGTGGATTTTGTAGAGGCCGGGGAGGACTTCTGTTCCTGGGAACTAGCTGTGTTGTGCAGCTTCTTTCCTTTGCCCCTGCCTCTGGCAAGAAAGGAAGCACCTCAGACTTTCTTGCTTTGTGATCGAAAGGACTGCATTTGATAATGTCGTGCTTTCTTAGGCTGTGTGGGAATATAAGGCAAAAGATCAGAATTACCAGCTATAGCTGTGGAGACCAGGTCCGAGAGCCCTTCTCCACACAATTCCTCAGCCTTGTAAGGTAAACCTTGCATATGCCTCTTTTAATCGGCATCACCTGTGCATGTTCCACAGGACACGTCTAGCAAAAATCGACATAGCGTTGACTCTAGAACCCAGTAGACTAATGTCTCTTTGGGCATGATATATATATATATATATATATATATATATATATATATACTAGGGTCTCCATGTCCACGCTGCTACAGCGCTATAACCCCATGCCAACACAATCGCCGGTCTGAGTAGTGTACCAGCATGTGTGTAAATGGACTACAAAGTACTTTTACTGCATGCTATCTGCAAGATACCTGAGGATAGCTGTTAAGTCAGCGCTACCTTTTGGGTAAACGTGACAAGCTTTGTCCACCCTAGGGGAAGATTCCCATCGTATCCTGGCCCTAGTAGGGAAAGGATACTCCCTGAGAATTCTTTGTGGGAAGCTGCAGCTTCTTGTCTGGAGATTCCCGCTCTTTTTCTTCATGAGAGGAGGGAAATTTACCTCAGCTTTCTTCCCCTTAAACATGTGTACCCTTGTGTCAGGGAAAGAGGAGTCATCAGTGATATGCAAAACATCTTTCATTACAATAATCATATATTGAATACTTTCCTGCCATTTTGGCTGTAACTTTGCATTATCGTAGTCGACACTGTAGTCAGACTCCGTGTCGATATCAGTGTCTATTATTTTGGATAGTGAGCGTTGTGAGACTCCGAATGTCTCTGCGACATAGGGACAGACATGGGTAGATTCCCTGTCTGTTCTCTAATCTTTTGTGCAATAAATTTACCTCAGCACTTAATTTCACATATCCAATCAGGTGTCGGCGTTGTCGACGGAGACACCACACACACACACACACACATTTGCTCCATCACCTCCTTAGGAGAGCCTTTTACCTCAGACATGTCGACACACACGTACCGACACACCACACACTCAGGGAATGCTCATCTGAAGATAATTCCCCCACAAGGCCCTTTGGAGAGACAGAGAGAGAGTATGCCAGCACACACCCCAGCGCTATATGACCCAGGAAAAAACACAGCAATTTAATGTTTACCCAGTAGCGCTGTTATTATCTGCGCTGAATTATGTGCCCCCCCTCTTCTTTAAAACCCTCTCTTCTACCGTGGTATAAGCAGGGGAGAGACCGGGGAGCTTCCTCTCAGCGGTGCTGTGGAGAAAAAACATGGCGCTGGTGAGTGCTGAGGAAGAAGCCCCGCCCCCTCGACGGCGGGCTTCTGTCCCGCTTAAATATACATTTTCTTGGAGGGGGCTCATACATATATACAGTGCCCAACTGTATATATGTTTACTTTTGCCAAAAGGAGGTCCAAATGCTGCCCAGGGCGCCCCCCCCTGCGCCCTGCACCCTTACAGTGACCGGAGTATGTGAGGTGTGTGGGAGCAATGGGGCACAGCTGCAGTGCTGTGCGTTACCTCAGTGAAGAACGGAGTCTTCTGCCGCCGATTTTGAAGTCTTCTTGCTTCTCATACTCACCCGGCTTCTGTCTTCCGGCTCTGCGAGGGTCGCGGCGGCGCGGCTCTGGGATCGGACGGCGAGGGTGAGATCCTACGTACGATCCCTCTGGAGCTAATGGTGTCCAGTAGCCTAAGAAGCAGGACCTAGCTTCAGAGAGTAGGGCTGCTTCTCTTCCTTCAGTCCCACGATGCAGGGAGTCTGTTGCCAGCAGAGCTCCCTGAAAATAAAAAACCTAACAAAATACTTTCTCTCAGCAAACTCAGGAGAGCTCACTGAAAAGCACCCAGCTCGCTCTGGGCACAGTATCAAACTGAGGTCTGGAGGAGGGGCATAGAGGGAGGAGCCAGAGCACACCAGAACCTAAATTCTTTCTTAAAGTGCCCATGTCTCCTGCAGAGCCCGTCTATCCCCATGGTCCTTACGGAGTCCCCAGCATCCACTAGGACGTTAGAGAAAAATAAATTAACCACATCAATTATTTTTTTTCTTCAGTCTATTATCAGTGAATGCCATCATGATGATATTGGCTAAAAGAACAGGTACAAAGGACCACATGTAACACTTAATAAATTGGCTTCCCATACTTATCCATGGTAAAGCTTTTGCCAGGGAAAGCCAGCAATACCTATGTTAATGGAGTTATAACTGTGATAGAGATGGCAGTAACCCCTTACATGTTTAATAAGGCTGAGCGAAATAGGCCATTTCATAAATGTGACCCATTTTCTTTCTGTTCCCTAGACCTCGTGAACATTATGTACAATGCAGACATGTTGTATGGGGCTGTAGTCACAATCCCGGCGGTCGGGATCGTGACACCCACGAGGGCTATTCCCACTCGTGGGTGTCAATGACACCCATAGAGTGGGAATAGAACCTGTGGCGAGCGCAGCGAGTCTGCAATGGGCCACATTGCGCTCGCCCCCCTGCCGGCGTTCTAGCATCTGTATGATGACCGCCGGGATTCCGAACCCAAACCGTTATATGCCAATGCATTCTGCAGCTGCACTCCTGTCCTCAGCCGCCAGGATTTGCACTCACACCCACAGGCAGCTTCGCAAATCTAAGCAACTGCGTAAAAAGACGCAGCACTGCTCACAGATCATTCCATTGTCAGTCTTGAGTCACTCTATGGCACTGGTGCCATTTTTTCTGCATACGGGATTGCAGGCTGACACGCCCAGAAAATGGTTGTGACACACCTGCATTTTTGCCGCCACTCCCCGTCACCCCCCCCCCTACAAATGGTCCCTGTCTGTAAATCTCTTCGCGAATAAATACGCTCTGCAATATGAATCGCTAGTAACTCGATGTGCATGCGCAGTGTGTCCGGGGTACAAGTGCAGTTGGCCAGTAATCGCTCAGTATCAGGCCTATAGAGCACCAAATAACCAAACCCTTAGACCAGTGATAGGCAACCTGATGCACTTCAGGGGCCACAGTGGACAACTGTTTCACCTTCAAGGGCCACATTTTACTATCATATTAGTACCTTAAATTAATACACTGGCAGAAAGAGACTCCTATATGCAATAACATATCAGCAGGCTTTTTATAAAACAAAAAATATTACAAGCTATAGCAAACAAATATAGAAGCAACACAGGAACAAGCGAGGGACAGCAAGTGCAGGCTTGGTGGGCCACCTGTTGCCCATCACTGCTCCCGCATGCACGTCACATGGTGGCGTCAGAAGGAAGTTAAGACACCACATCCAGAATACTGCCAGGCTCACCCCATTGTGAGTAGACAGCGAGTACACCTTAAATAGCCGTTAGCAGGGCCGAAACTAGGATTTTTGTCACCCGGGGCAAGGTAGTCATTTGACACCCCCCCCGCAAAAAAAAAAAAAAATATTTTACAATAAATAAATAAAAATAATAAAATAAAATAGAAAAAATAAAAAATAAATGAATAAAAATATTATATATATATATATATATATCTCTCTTTCAGAACTTTTTTACCTGAGAAACTGCCTTTTCTAACATAAATTTCATATCCAGGAAAAAGTGTCCCCATTTTACACAGTACGACAGGCAAGTGTCCCCATTCCCCATTTTACACATTGCGGCAGACAGGTGTCCCCATTTTACACATTGCGGCAGGAAAAAGTGTCCCCATTTTACACATTGCGGCAGGCACAGGTCCCCATTTTACACAGTACGCTGGCAAGTGTCCCCATTTTACACATAGCGGCAGGCACAGGTCCCCATTTTACACAGTACGCTGGCAAGTGTCCCCATTTTACACATTGCGGCAGGCACAGGTCCCCATTTTACACATTGCGGCAGGCACAGGTCCCCATTTTACACAGTACGCTGGCAAGTGTCCCCATTTTACACATAGCGGCAGGCACAGGTCCCCATTTTACACAGTACGCTGGCAAGTGTCCCCATTTTACACATTGCGGCAGACAGGTGTCCCCATTTTACACATTGCGGCAGGAAAAAGTGTCCCCATTTTACACATTGCGGCAGGAAAAAGTGTCCCCATTTTACACATTGCGGCAGGCACAGGTCCCCATTTTACACAGTACGCTGGCAAGTGTCCCCATTTTACACATAGCGGCAGGCACAGGTCCCCATTTTACACAGTACGCTGGCAAGTGTCCCCATTTTACACATTGCGGCAGGCACAGGACCCCATTTTACACATTGCGGCAGGCACAGGTCCCCATTTTACACAGTACGCTGGCAAGTGTCCCCATTTTACACAGTACGCTGGCAAGTGTCCCCATTTTACACATTGCGGCAGACAGGTGTCCCCATTTTACACATTGCGGCAGGAAAAAGTGTCCCCATTTTACACATTGCGGCAGGAAAAAGTGTCCCCATTTTACACATAGCGGCAGGCACAGGTCCCCATTTTACACAGTACGCTGGCAAGTGTCCCCATTTTACACATTGCGGCAGGCACAGGTCCCCATTTTACACAGTACGCTGGCAAGTGTCCCCATTTTACACATTGCGGCAGGCACAGGTCCCCATTTTACACAGTACGCTGGCAAGTGTCCCCATTTTACACATAGCGGCAGGCACAGGTCCCCATTTTACACAGTACGCTGGCAAGTGTCCCCATTTTACACATTGCGGCAGGCACAGGTCCCCATTTTACACAGTACGCTGGCAAGTGTCCCCATTTTACACATAGCGGCAGGCACAGGTCCCCATTTTACACAGTACGCTGGCAAGTGTCCCCATTTTACACATAGCGGCAGGCACAGGTCCCCATTTTACACATAGCGGCAGGCACAGGTCCCCATTTTACACATAGCGGCAGGCACAGGTCCCCATTTTACACATTGCGGCAGGTGGTGGAGGGAGAGAGAGAGAGAGGAAGGGAGAGGGGCTGACTTACATTTGAAGCGGTTCTCGCCGCTCTTCAGCCGCCTCTCCCTCCTCGTCTGCGCGGCTCCAGGCTCCCCCTTCTCCCTCCTCCGGCGGGGTTTCGTGGAATGACGCGTTTGCGCCGTGACGTCACGACGCAATCGCGTCATTCTGCGAAACCCCGCCCCCCGAACTGGGCACTCGGGAGAAGGGGGTTTTTAAAAGTAAGTGCCGCGGCGGGTGTTAGGGGGTCTCGGCGCCCCCTCCAATCTGGCGCCCAGGTCGCCTGCCCCCCTAGCCCCCCCCTAGTTTCGGCCCTGCCGTTAGCGGTCATCTTGATGTTAACCAAGTACTGCAAGAAGTGGAGCAGAGCATTATTATTGTGTTGTCTTCCTGCAACAAAACAGTTCCGCACTTTCAGTCCACTTATGTTTTACTTATTTGATTTTAAGCTTCACTGACTGAAATATATCTAACATGATTTACAGAATACGCATTACTCCACAGCTCACTATTCTCGGCTTAAAGTCAGATATTTCCATTAAGATGTCAATTATATTTGTTCGCTAACACAACATCTATTCCTTCTTCAATAGATGTCCCTCTCGGAGGACTTTACTCAGTATACTGGAATAACATCAATCCTAGTTATTTCCAGCAATAGACCTCAGAGGGATTTGTTTTCCATATGTATCCTCCTACAGAGCCAAGTGTTACTATAAGATGTCCCAGTCTCTGGGAAAAAAATGGATGCCAGCCACTACCTTTCCTCTTGGCAGTTACTTTCTTTGGTTAACCAAACTGTCCACTAAAGCGATATATCTAGTACAGGAGAACCACATAAGTCTGTTCTAATTACATTAAGGAGTTTCATTAGTTACACATAAAAGCAGATTATTATTTGCCCAATTCCAGCTGCTCCACAACGTGTGCTGCATTCAGAGATGCTCAGCTGAACTTACTACCGCAGACAGCGTATTGTCAATGGACAACATGCTGCCTGTATGGAAGAGCATGTCTCCAAAGAATACAGCAAAGTTCTTTAATACCTGCGAATGGACCAGGGATTACTGTACAATACAATATAATGACAGCTGAATGTCAAGATGTTGAAAATAGGGGTTTAGCGCTAGATACCCCTTATCATTCAGGGGCAAATGTATCAAGCCTTGGAGAGAGATAAAGAAGAGTGAGAAAAAGTACCAACCAATCAGCCATTTTACAGGCTGTGCTTGAAAAATAACAGTTGAGAGCTGATTGGCTGGCACACTGGGACAAGAGGAAGTAAATATTACCCTGGTATCTTCACATACAGGCATTAACTATTAGCAAGGACAGCTTCCACTGAGTGCAGCAAAAATTGGTACAGTCAGAGAACACAGCTAAGCATCTATATTTAGCTCATGAAATGCCAACTAAAACTACATTTTTATCCAATATCCAGCCTGCACGTCACTATGAAGTGGTGAACTCAAGTGTTTGTGAGGCCACTGGTTATTTGTCAAATGGGAGGTTACTTTCTCAAAAAAAAGTTGTATTAGCCCACAAAGTGGCTGCTTGCACTGCATGTACTTTAATATAACATGCTATACTTTATATAACATGTTTATACATGCACATATATTGCTTTAGAAGTATACATCTAAAATTGTCTAATTTAAGATAGCAATAATGAAGGATGACTTAAATATACAGGGATGCACTAACCCTTGCCAATACATCCCGCCACACATCGCATTGATACTAATCGCATATGCACTAACATATGTGATTAGTACCGCAAAGAACAGCGCTCCCGATAAGAACTGTCCTTTGCAATCAGCGACCGCCACTGGACTTCCAGGTTTATGGCCCAAGAGTCTGTCTGCGCATGCGTAGAGTGACGCAGTGGCTGCAGGGGGCGCTGGGAGGGATCCAATTGGATCCCTCTGACAGCGCAATGCGGAAAAAAGCCCATAGACATCTATAAGGTAACGTCAGAAAAGCTGGCATTACCCTCCACACCGAAGCCCTGGCAACCAGGGCTTAGTACATATAGAAGTGCGGTAAAAATCTCTACATTTTTCCTTTAGTGCATCCTGCTGATACTCTGCATGCCTGCAGATAGTGAAATAACAGATAAGAAATATGCCCACGTATGGATTTACCTAACATGGTACCAACTGTGTGGCAATTGTAATGGCATATATGAATACAAAACAGACAATTGTTGTCAGCGCTGGTTGCTATCACTGCAAATCTGTTTGTTTCTAGAAATTAAAGCATGAAGAATTTGTTCATATTTGATGAAAACATTTAAGCTTTTAGCCTAATGTTAAGGCATTTTCATTTTCTGAAAGTTACTATACAAAACATATAAAATGTACGCACCTCCCAGATACAGAGGCTTAGACAAGGGCTATATTGTGAGGCCCACCCTAAAGAGTTATTATTAGAAATATTAGACTGTTGTAAATAAAATAAAGTTTTCTCATACAGTTTAGCCACAGACAGGTTATGATACTGAAAACGTTTTGCAATTATCAGTAACCAGTTACATGAAAACCCCATCTTGTAGATTAATTGAAATAAATGTTTAATATGTGAATCCTGAATAGATCTGTATCATTTCAGTAAGCTATGAATGTCCTCATATGCTAGACCAGGCCTAATGAAGGGCTGCTCATTAACTAGTGATCTGACTTGAATCAAGATAGATGACACCACAATTTACATCAAAGATCTCTTACATCACAGCCATCACTGTATCCTGAAGGATCATGTAAATTTTATGTTACTGTGGTGATGCAACACTTTAATGATCTGCTACTATTCTGGAAATGGCAGACATAATACTGTTTTCCTGGGGATTAGGCCACGAAGACTGATATCCCAGATACATTTTTTAAACGAAGTATCCCCTGAATATACTATGGTGGGGCCGCAACACATATCTCCATATCTGCCAGTGTTCCTCCATTTTTGAGGTCTCTATGGGGTCTGCAAAGCGGTCATATTTACCTTTGCATTCTGGAGTTTGGCCCTGGCAGCTAACACTATCTGTAGATGGCATTGTCCCATTGGAGGTTAAATTCTACACTTTGCAATAACTACTGGGAGAGGGTTTCTCCGGAAGCCTTTCCGGGCAATATGTACAGACGGTAGACCATGCATACGCAGTCCCGACAGAGGAATGAAGAGACCGCTGATACAGTCACTTCACACTGAACACACCACAAATGTGGACCTGCTGGATAAGATTTCTAATAGAGTCTGACTTCCCAGCTGCCAATCATCTATTGCATCTCCAGCTATTTTGGCACATATGTGAGGGCTCAACTGAGACGCAGCATATGCAGTGCTATGGTGTACATGGCAGCCTATATTAGAAGAGTTTAAACAGAATAATTGAGGAGGTGTTTCCCTGTCCTAGCCCAGGGCTAATTGGCATATCTATAATGGATGAAGGGTGTGCACACACTGCACACCCTGCATCCATATAATTCTACTTACCTCTGCAGAGTCCCATGTCAGCTGGCGTTGCAGTGGTGCAGCAATCACAGGGAAAATGGCGTGGCAGAAATCTCCTGGTGATTTTTGCACTGGCGCTATGTTCCCAGAGACCTGTGCATGCTCACAAAGCCAGAGTCTACTGTGCTGTCAGAAAGGAGGGGACCTGCACAGAGTTTGCACATGGGCCATCTCCTCTCTTAAACCGCCCCTGCCAGGGCTGTTCAAGAAGGTACCAGCCCAGGGGGGCAGATGTCCTCCTACTTCCTGACCCAAACTGCCTCTGTTTAATTTGTGCACAGCAAGACGTTTAGAGGAAGACAGTTAGTAATAGAGTCACAATGATGAATTTAGGCTCTGGCTAGAAAAAAATTATCCATCTTCAAATCTACAGTATCTTCCTGAGGCTCTCAAGTACTGTTATGAGCACGTACAAGGATTATCACATAAGAAGCCCCACAAGCATGCTCAGAAGAGTAGAGCGGGCTGTCAGTTTCGGACAACCTCCATAACCTGACTTCACACGGCTGCACAATAGATATTGTTTTAAGAAATTAATGTGTCATTTTAATTTCTAAAAACATTGCTAGAAATATATCACCGGTAGCCTGGCAAGATCATCATCTGAGTGCAGGTTAGTCAACGCCCAAGGGTCCATACGCACTGCACACTTTTCACCTATTATAGATAGGTCCCTGCGGCCACACCCTCTGCAGTGGTTGTAGCTCTGCCACTGCAGAGTACACAAGACTAGTTCTGCTCTTGCAACAACAAAAAAATCAGCTTTTAATTGTAGCTTTTAACTCTAGTAAAAGCTAATGAACGCCTATGGGATTCATTGGTTGTATTGGTTCCAGTGACTGCTTGTGCCTACGGTCAGGAGTGGCAGCTAAACATGGTTTGGACACTACTTGCCCTATTCACTTGCAACTGAATGTAAAAGATGGTAAATAGTGTCTGCCCATGCTCAGAAAGTGAACCCACGGATATGCGCAATTGCAGACTGGATGATGGGTAGACAGTTACCAGTCTGGTGCCAATGAGATGTGTACAGCTCTGCATATTTGTTCTTGCATGTAGTTTTTTATTTTGCAGAGTAATTTATGTCCATTTTGCAAACAACTCTACATCAGCTCCCACATGCCTAATAAAATGCTGATTGACATGTTACATAATGCACATAACCTACACCCTAACTGCATAAATAAATCAATTGCTTAAATACAGTAGCTTACATGAAAGGACTTGTGGTCACTCAGCCACCTAGTAAAGCAACAATTTATAGGAAATAATTAATATACTGTATGATCCATCTACAATTAAGTATTTTATCAAATATAAATTCCTACCAACAATTGAGCATATGCGGTCCTTGGTAATAAAACCACGGACAACATGATCATAAACCATTACCAGTTACTCACAAAGATTTCTTTTCAAGTTGTTAATATTCCGAATACAATGAAGAACTACAAGAATGATTACTTGCAATCTCCCAGAAAATATGTGTGGAGCTTTTGTTAATGTCCTTCCTGATAAAATGGAAATCAGTAACAGCGTAAAAAATGTAAAAAGATGAATAAAACATGAAGTGATTGTTCAGGCTGATTAAAAAAAAAAAAGTTTCTTGTAAAAAAAATAAATCAGCTGCTGGAATAATTTATATACTTTGGTTAAAGAGCACTTACTGTAGTAGTGGATCTTAGTTCTTAGAGCCTCTGCAGTCTCACCTGGGCCAGCTTCCTACCCTTTCCCCTGTGTCTCAGGTCAGTCTCCCCCTATCTTTTGTCAAGTTTTATATTCAACTCCCCTCTTGCCTCTGTAGTCATATTTGTTAGTCACATTACCACTTGTATTTTTGGGAACAATCTCACATAAGGCTCAACCACCTTTACGTTAACTATGGTTGAAGTCCTTGGTATCTTCATTTTAAGAATGATTTTGGTTTGCACACAATGCAAAATCTCTCTATACCCGTTTAATAGGCCATGTTGGAGATTAAGCTGTGATGGTTCCTATGGTCCTATTCAGCCCTGGCTAATTAAGTAGGTAACTAAAGGTAAAATGTATATACATATTATACAATACATAAAACATTTTCCAAGATTGTAACAAAGAGTATGTGACTGTTATTAATAATATGCATTTTTCCTGGCTGTCAGATCAGCTCTGTTTAAACCCATTTGACACTGCTGCAATAACTCAGGTTATTGGCGGGCTAACCCAGGTTGTGGCTCGGTGTGAAAGGGTTCCCTGAAAAATAACCCAGGCTGGACACAGGAAGAACATTGGTTAAAGGACAGTATAAACGGGTGACCCAGGTTTTTCCGACCCGGGTTCGGTTTACAGCATAGGGAGAGCCAAATCCCCAATGCTTGGAGATGATGTCTCAACCTTATGGCCACATATATGCTGTATATGCTGAGAAGCTACCAAAGAAGATTATAGAAATTAAACAGAACCATCATACAGCAGCTCAACATAGTTTTCCTTTTCAGTCTACGTTGTCTATGGATTCTACAGCCACACTTTTGACTTTTAAAATGTATATAGAGCATGCTGCATGTGCCCTGATAAAGACACGATACGCATATTAAAGTTTTAAATAGTAGATCTGCAATACCAGTTCTCCTTAGACCCAAAGCAAAATAAGCAATCCAGCCCTGTTCTCAAAGAATTGTGTAAACTTGCATGCATCATTACGGGACTATGAAATTCACATTTTCTTGCTGGATGGTAGGGTTGCCTAGGCTAACTGATGCATACCCTCAACCTATTACTCTGCATTTCTGCCCAAAAAATAAAAGATGTACTTATTGCAACATCAAAGCAAATCTGTGCCATGTTAGACAATGGGAGTTATTCAGCGATTAACGCAGATCGCTGTATACGCAGCCAGATCTGCGTTAATATCTTCACATGCTGGGGGTCGCCCAGCACAAGGCAAGGCCGCAAAGCATGTGTGAGACCGCCTCCCGATGCATCTGCAATTAGATTGTAGACCCATCGGAACTAAGGTTGACCCCTGGCAGCACAGGCAATCGGCGGCTATTTTATTTAATGGAGTGGCTGCGCAGCTGCCTCGAAAACATTCCCGGCCCACCCCCAACACCGCGACGATGCCCTCCCTTCAGCCGCCGCTATCAATCACACTGCGGCCACATCCTTCCTGGATGCGGCTGCAATGTGTAAGGTCACACACGCGCACAATGGTCGGTGCGCAGACCACTGGATGCGGCAGCTGCGAGCGACCACGTGGCTGCATCCAGGTCTGAATTAGGCCCTATATGTACAATAAAGTTGTAAATGTGCCATGTGTGGTAAAGCAAACATATAGTATACAAAGCTTCACATGCTATGATAGAGCCTCGCAGGCCCTCAGTAATGGCTCATATATGTCTGCATAGTCCCATATACCGCTTTGTATCGTGGACTCACTCAGCAAGTATTACAGTTTCTGCTAAAAAGCAGTTGCTGCAATCAAATAGTTGCTGCCCAGAAAGAGAGAAAGAACGCCCATTGCAGAAATTGCAAATGTATCGCATTGTGCATTCTGATCGCAAAACCATGCACAATTACCAGAACATCAAAGATTTTTCCCATCTGCGCCAGGCAAGGTTGTCCACAATTTTTGCACTACAAGAGGCTGGAGGTTGTCATCGCTGACGTCAGAGGCCATCCTTGAAAATGCCTGGGCACGCCTGCGTTTTTTCAGACACACCCAGAAAACGGCAAATTTCGGCACAGAAACGCCAGCTTCCTGTCAGTCAAACAGCATCTGCATTACGATCTGTATGCAATTTCTGTCATTATTTCCCCCTCGCGCATGCGCAATCATTCAAAAATCGGCCGGATTGCGATTCTCAAATTTTGCAATCTGACATGAATAAGGTCCCTGTGCAGTATAGACTTTATTCACATTTTATGGTCTTTCATACTTAAGAAAACAAAATGATCCATTTGACTGGATAGCTAGCAACTGTTAGCATTACTAGTCCATACAGTGTGCACTACATATGCATTTTTATCTTTTTTGCTTTTAACTTTGAATGAACATATATATGGCTATTATTGAATAAGACGCTTTCCTCCTTGGATGCATACATCATCAGTGTGGGACTCTATAGCTGATTACACCTGTATTTTCAATGGTTTAATCTGACCTGGATTGGGTGAGTGAGGCCACAATTTATTTGATTCAATGTAATTTTATTTATTTTAAACACCAGAGGACAATATGGGGGAATTCAATTATTTCTACCCATGGCCGCCACTAGATGGTGCCCAACAATACATTTACTGCATTGCTCATTTTGGACGCGATGAGCCGCGGCGAGACACATTTCAGCTCGCAACCCCCCACATGCTGGCAAGATGCCGTGCGAAAAGTGACACATTTGGGAGACTAAATGGCACTTTTCATGTCACGCCCAGCACTTTGGTTGGGTTTAGCTGTTTTAAGTGGCTAAACCCTGCCTATCGGGGCACGATCAGCATGAGCGCGGGGCTATAAACAATGGAATTGCCTTTTCGGCCTATTTCAGAGCTACATGTGGATTTCACAATCTTTCGCAACTGTGCGTGTGTCAGAGTCAAGCACACACATCTCTGAGCAATTCATAGTAGTACGCCTCTCCATTGTAGATGAATCGTACATACTGAACATACCTCAATTTCTTCCTAGGTCACTAAGCTATACAATAGTGAAAACGCAATCCACATTCATCCAGTAGTTTCTGTGTGATGACGGAACGAATAGATAGACAAAAATTCCAAAAAAGTGGGCATGTCATGGGAGGGAAATGGCGTGTCAATGCAAATGACTGCTGCAACATATAGTATTAGCAGCCACTCCATGTTAATGGTGGGTACACACCCTGAGCGATAACGTAGAGTGTGCTCCTTTCCCTCCAGGGCCGCCTGACATAGGTGGTCATTCCGAGTTGTTCGCTAGCTGTTTTTGTTCGCAGCGCAGCGTTCAGGCAAAAATGCGGCACTTCTGCGCATGCATATGCGGCGCAATGCGCACGCGCGACGTACTTTCATAACAGCCGAAGTAGTTTCACACAAGGTCTAGCGAAGTTTTTCAGTCGCACTGCTGGCCGCAGAGTGATTGACAGGAAAGGGGCGTTTCTGGGTGTCAACTGACCGTTTTCAGGGAGTGATTGAGAAAAAGCAGGCATGCCCAGAAAAACGCAGGCGTGGCTGGCCGAACGCAGGGCGTGTTTTTGACGTCAAATCAGGAACTGAACAGTCTGAAGTGATCGCAACCGCTGAGTAGGTCTGAAGCTATTCTGAAATTGCACAAAATTATTTTGTAGCCGCTCTGCGATACTTTTGTTCGCACTTCTGCTAAGCTATCATACACTCCCATAGGGCGGCGGCTTAGCGTTTGCACGGCTGCTACAAACTGCTAGCGAGTGAACAACTCGGAATGACCACCATAGTGCATACACACTGAGCAATACCACAAACGATATCGCTCAGTGATGTCACGCCGCGGCCGGCCCGTATATGCTGTTTTGGCCAACACAGCCAAAACTGACCTGCATGCACGGCCGACAGAGGGGGTCGTTAATTAATGATCCCCGGGAACGTGCATCGGCCGTCATTTGCGGCATACACACTGCGCGCTATTTTAGTCAATATTGCTCAGAAGGGGGAAAATTAGCGATATTGACTAATATCGCACAGTGTATATGCACCTTTAGCACTATGTAAGAATTAATCTTTGCTAGTACATTATAAGAGGCGACGTGTGCTAGTACTGTCTGAGATATAATATCTAATACTGTTTGAGAATCAATGGGATCTATTCATTATCCCTTAATTTCTACAAAATTAGTTGAAAATTTAAATTTTTACATACTTTATTAGAAATTAAGTAATTGGGCCATTCACTATAAAAGTAAGCAAGAGATATCCTGGATATCTCCTTCTTGCCCTTCAGTCCCGATATGGCCCACTGGGGGATAAAAAAAATCATCAAGCACTGAAAATACAACTCTCCCTCCCCGGACCTATAGAAAAGGGATTCTTAAATATGTCTTAACCCCGTTCGGCTTCCTCCACTGAATACTAGCTTCTTCGTGTTCATGCCTGAACCCCAGCTCACTCATGCGCCACAGCACTACCAAGTCAGACGTGATATTGCTGAGTTTCACTGCTACCAGGAATGTAGGGGCAAATGATGCAATGTTAAATTGCTTCAGTGTTTTACATAGTATGTACTCCTGCTACTCGCAGCAAGTTGGATACTGCCCGATTCTGAATCACACACAGGAGCGGCTGCGTCTTCTGCCACAGGACCGTCTCTAGGCTAATGCCTCGGCCGATGGCTGTAAAACTGAAATGCCCACATCTAGCACCTTGCACCTGTGGAAATCCATCTTTATGTGTCTATTGACTATCGGAAAAACTATCGAATGTTGCACTACCCTAAGGCAAGTGCATTTTTTCTGTCTGAGTATGGCTTACTGCGTGAGTGGTTATGAGTCTTTAGATGCAGCCACTGTCAGCAATATGCACGCGTCCCTTGTTACCTCTCAGTAACACCAACTAAAATCCACACTCCCTGCATCCAAATTTGTTCAATGTCTCCATGTGGTAATAATCGGCATACATGCAAAGTGTAACGTCGACCAACTGCGTGCTTATCGGCTTAACATGCAACTCAGAATGAGGCCCAATGTGTACTGGTACTGTATAAGACTCAATGGTGGTCATTCCGAGTTGATCGCTCACTACCGTTTTTCGCAGCGCAGTGATTAAGTGAAAAAACGGCAATTATGCGCACACAAAACTTTGTAGTTTTAGAGAGGCTCGAGCGACGTTTTTCAGTCGCTCCAGTGTTCATAGTATGATTGACAGGAAGTGGGTGTTTCTGGGCGCAACTCAGCGTTTTCAGGGAGTGTGCTAAAAAACGCAGGCGTGCCAGGCAAAAACGCAGGAGTGGCTGGCCGAACGCAGGGCGTGTTTGTGACGTCAAACCAGGAACTAAACTGACTGCAGTGATCGCAAGATAGGAGTAGGTCTGGAGCTACTCAGAAACGGCATGAAATTTTTTAGTAGCAATTCTGCTAATCTTTCGTTCGCACTTCTGCTAAGCTAAAATACACTCCCAGAGGGTGGCGGCCTAGCGTGTGCACTGCTGCTAAATGCAGCTAGAGAGCGATCAACTCGGAATGACCACCAATGTGTGCTAGTACTGTATATACAGCACTGTGCAAAAGTACACCATGCTTTTACATGTTTTACAGATCTCCTAATTGGTGGACACGTGTAGCAATTACTGGCAGACACATTTCAAGAGATAAACCGGTGGTACCAATTATTTTATTTGTAATACTAAGGAGATCTTTAAAACATGCAGCTCTAGTAAAATTGTATTATATAAAATTGTTATAGTGGGCATGGTGTGGGCTAGAGAGGGGGGTTTCCAGGCAACTAGAACCCCTTCCCCTCGTGTTTGCCTATGATTTTCCTGTTCATAATAAAAATAAATTTTTCCATTTGTCTCCCTGGCTGTAGGGATATCCAATCCATGTTGTCTAGTATAGGGCTGTGTAGAATTTTTAGGGGAAAATCCCGCCATCCGATTTTAGAGTTAGGGTTAGGAGGAGGGTTAGGGTAAATTCAGCTGCACGCCACTGTTGAGATTATGGCAGTCGGAATACTGGGGTCGGCATCCCATATCCCAACCCAACCAGGACCCGACAATCCCAGCAAGCCCTGACAGCTACAATCTGCTTGCGTTTGCTGCTCCCTGAGGAGAAAAAAAACCCACCTACACTACAATATACATATGAATGACTGCAAGTAAACCATAAAACATGTCTACTTTGTCTGATTACAGTGTGAGAAAGCTCAGATTGGCTCTTTCAGGATGTACAGTACATGACTATATCATTGATGCATTTTAGAATTAAAGTTCATTGACAAAATTAAGTTTATTCTTGTCCTAGTTTTGGGGGTCGGGGGGGTCTGTACTTAAATAGCCAATCAGCTGCTTTCTCATGTACAGTAGGTGCTTGGGTTCATTTGGAGGGTGCCTTTATCATTATTTTCATTTTCATCTTGTACAGTAATACTGCAAAGCTTTGAGCTGATTACGATCAGTGGCAGAACAGATATTTTAATTTGCAAGAGATACGAATGGCAACAGGTGTATATAGAGAGATGGCCTACTCGGTAAAAGACGCATCTGTTTGCACACCATTACTATACTTCAGGTGCAATCGCATGCCCCATTTCCACCTCTCCAGACGCAACTCTTCTACTACGTACACCAGAGGTTCCCAAACACAGTACTCAAGGCACTGTGTAACGTTACAGGTTTTAAGTATATCCATGCTTGGCCACAGGTGACTTAATTAGTACCTCAGTCAATTTGATTTAACCATGTGATGAACCATGGATATACTTAAAACCTGAACTGTTGGGGTGCCTTGAGGACCATGTTTGGGAACCTCTGAGATACACAATGCTCTGTTCCTGGACTTGCCACTTAATTTACAATTGTATTTTCCTGTGTTGAACTAATTCATGGAGGAGAAGCATGTTTTTAACATGGGTGACTGCTATAATAAATTAAGTGATAAATCCAGGAGTAGGGCATTAGGGGACGCATTTTTTCCCCCAGTTTATATCGCAGAGGATATAGACATTTTTTTCATGAATGACCTGGCTATGTTCTTACAGTTTCTACAGGGTCACTGCTTTCAATAAGGTGATGTCCCTGTGAAATACGTCCCGGCACATTGGAGGAGTTAATGGGGACTGTTATCTACAGTGCTAGTTAGCCTTTTGCAGAAGATGTCTGTGAAATCTCCTGCATTAGGCTGTTGTTACATACAAGTGATATATAGCTCTATACAGAAACTGTAGTTTCTGCATAATTTTCTTTAATCCGGGCTAAATAAATATGCCCCATAGTACCTAGCAGTGACGTGCGGTGATGTGAGGCAGAGCCTTTCCTGTTATACTAATGTATACGCCAGAGTTTTGACTGTATAAAGTATATGAAAAATACAAAGATTATATTAGAAATCTCTTCTTTGTATTATTCTTATAATTTTTATAATCAAAACTCTGGAGTAAAAAGTCTATGGCAGGGGAGGCAGGGCTTATCTTTTCCACACCTCATCAAAACTCACCAAATTTCAAGCAGTATATACTGCTGCACCTGTGTATAATGCCCACATGCACCCTTGGGCTCATATATTGTGTGTAAATCTGGCTCTGGTACTAGCCAGTGCCTCTTGAGCCATTTACCTCACATCCCTGGTACCTAGTGCAAGGTGTCATGTCAGAGGGCATGCGTGCATAGGGGAATGCGGTGGCTACTTAGCTAATTATTGCATTCCATGTACTGTGCTGTGCATGTACTACGTATGCACAATAATACCCCTTTCACATCGCAAGTGCCGGGTCCCACCCGATAATTGGAAATGGGTCCTTACCAGATAGGACCCGGAATTTGACCCTAACAACTGGCTCCCAGACCTGGCAATATGCCGGGTCGGGTTGCCATAGCGGTGGAGGGCGGAGTCGGCACCAGGGGCGTGGGCGGCCCTGGGCAATCAGCTCATCTCCGCGCTGCCTCTCCCTATGTAGCAAACGGGTCCCGGGTAGCATCGATCCGGCAACCCGTTCACACTGCCACTGACCTGGTATTCAACCCGGAAATAACACTGCTTTATTCCAGCATTAAATTACCGGGTCAGGTGACCTCGGAATTCGCCATGGGCCTTTCACACCACACAGCGACCTGTGTCGACCTGGCAATATACAGGTACGATACCAGGTTATTTGTGAGTTGTGAAAGGGGTATTAGACAAAGGAATTATTCACATGAAAGTTGGACACATGTTAAACTATACATGAGCCCCAGTCAGTGAACTATCCTGTATTCTCTGACACACGCTGCTTCATTTTTCCTAGTTTCTTTTTCAGACAGAGATTATCAGTGAAAAGCGGATTAGGAGCATTTGGTGAACTAAGAACTATAGAACTAAAACCAATAGCATGATCTGGCAAACATTATACAACATCTGGAAAATCGCAATTTTACCCCTTTCGCACTGCACAACTAACCCGATATATTGCCGGGACGACGCAGGACAATGTGCGGTGTGAAAGGGGTTAAGTCCTGAATTCCCGGGTCGTCTGACCCGGTATTTCTACCCAGGAATAAAGCAGGGTTATTCCCGGGTCAGGTGTGGTGTGAATGGGTAACCCAGGTCTCAGTATGGAGAGGCGGCATGGAGATGATCTCATCTCCAAGCGCCGACTCCGCACTCGTCCCCTGATGACACCACCGCCGCCTCCGTCCCTAACCCCGACGGCAACCAGACTCAGTATATTGCCTGTCGCATTGCCAGTCTGAAAGGGGTTTCATGCGGGTCGCACCCAGGAAGGACCAGTGTACAATTCCCGGGTGCCACCTGCACTTGCGATGTGAAAGCGGTATTTGTGTAACATAACATATTTAACCTTGTTTTGCACAAAAAAAAAAAATCAGCTATGATGATGACTGCCGTGTGTTTACTACAAGGGCAACATTTAATTGCCTGCACAGAAATGGGATTTTACACAAAAGATTATAAGCTAATTTGGCCAGGGCCATCTTTACCTTCAGTTTCATGTCATCATATTTTATTTATTTGTGTCATGATCCCCTCAATGTACAGCGCTAATTAATATGTTGGCAGTTTATACATAAAATAAGAGAATAATAAACAATATTGGAAATAAATAGAAAAAGAAATAGCTTTTAAGATAATCATTCAAATTCTATGTGCATGCTAAGCCTTCTCTAAAAACGGTTATTTTTGGAAGCCAAGTGCTTGTTCTAATTACTCGAAAAACAGACTACTCCCATTTGTTATGTTACTCATGTGTTTTCTCTGCTTTTTCAGCGAACATGACATCATGATGTCCCGGTGCGGGAGGAGGAGCCAATAGGACTCACCAACAGATATGACAAAGATGAAGAAGAAAGAAATAGGAATCAGCAGAGAGAATACTCAAAGAAAGAGTTGAAGAAGGGCAAGGGGATGATGTAGGGGGCATTTTATGGCACTGCATGTAGGTCAGACAAACTACCAAAACATACATCTGTCACTACACAGATGGCTGGACCAACAAATTAGTAATTCATCAGGAACTGCTGACACCACTGAAGTAGAAGAGACATGTTGATATTCGTTCTTATTGAAATGCGACGTGTATTCTCATGAATATTGATTGAGCCCACAAAATGCTGCATCCACTAAGTTAAGGGGTGGGATTATTATTAGTATTATTATCATTTGCTGCAGGTGTCAGGCTACAAGACTTTGGGCCTGATTCTGCGGCATGCTACGTCAGTTTTGGATGTAGTTGAGCAATTTATTTTTTATTGCACCTAAGTTGCACCGTGCATGCATCCCAAATATACAGCGTCAAAGACGCACAGTACTGTTCTGTATTGGGCGTTCTTGAGATGTGACTATTCAAACGAATGAAGATGGTCCATCTTATGGGCATGTTATAGGACTGTCACAGGCGTGTCACTGAAGCGTTTGTGTAAGCAGACACTAAGGGCCAGATGCATCATCACTCGGAAAGTGATCAAATGGAGAGTGAAAAAGTACCAGCCAATCAGCTCCTAACTGCCATTTTTCAAACACAGTCTGTGAGATGCAGTGGTGCAAGTATGCGGGTACGCTCGGGTACGGAGTACCCATAAGAATTTGGCAGCGGGTACGCAGTACCACCTATCATACACTTTGACATTACCACAATTATAATGTGCAAAAAAGCAACAAGACCATGGTGATTGGCAGCATGACG